>NW_006300164.1:2945994-2947408 GCF_000327345.1 Myotis davidii | reverse complement strand
CAGCCTCCTCCCTGCCCCGCGGGCCGGGCGGCCAGGAGAAGTGGCCTCCCTGTTCGCCTTGTAAGCTGCCCTAATGGATAACATCAGCCCAGGCCCCGGGGACAGGATGCGAGGGATGTGCTTCTCCGTCAAGGAGGAGGAGGGGAAGCTTGAAAAATTTATTAAACTGGAGCCGCTGGGACCAAATCGCAAGTTAGAGACTCCCACCCACCCCGTCCCCACCACCCCACCGTTATTGATTTATGTCTGCAATAACGCGCCGGAAGGAACCACTGGATCAGGCTCGCTCTTAATGCCACGGGACGACGCCACTGAGCTGTGCGAAGCCACGGGCCCGACTGGCTCTCAGCCGAGAGGAGTCACGTCCCATGTTGCGGTTCAAGGGCCCCGTCACACGGGAAGGGGCAGAGAAGGGGGGCATGGGCACCCGGGCTGCCACCGTCTGACTCACCGCATAGAAACCCCCCAAACTGACCGCGCCCCACAAGCAACTGGGGACAGGCAGGAACCCGGGTGGCAGCTGAGGGGGGAGGCGGTTCTGGCTGGTTCTGAGGAGGCACTTCCTGCCATGTCCCAGCTGCACAAGGAGCCCTGTGCCGGCTGACACCTCAGGTTGGTGACCTGGGAGAAGTGGCAGATCTCGATGGCCCTCACCCTTGGAGAGGGGCGCCCCGGGCTTGGGGGGGGGAACCCCAACGTCACATGGCAGGGAGGTGAGGGCACAAGCGTGGAGTCAAAGCTGAGCGACATGGACCGGGGCTTCCCCTCTGGCCTCAGTCTCCTTGTCTGTAAAATGGGGACAAAGCAGCTGGGCGAGGGGACATCGGCGGTGAGGTCCCAGCAGTGCCCGCCCGTGCAGGCTCCGTCCCGGTCACCCAGGACTTCCGCTGCCATGCGCCCACGCCCGCGCTGCTAGGGGGCCTGAGCGGGGTGCTCGTGACAAAGACCCCAGGAACCTCCCAGTCTAAGGAAGACGGGCATTTACCTCCCAATCACCGTGCACCCCATGGACAGCCGCGCAGGGTGGGGTGCTCTGCTGTGGGGGATGGGCGGTGGTGCTGGCTGGGTGGGTGGACCGGAGGGGTGTTCCAAGGGGGAGACACTCAGACCCGGATTTGGCAGATGAGGAGGGGTCTCCAAGGTGGAAAAGGCTGGGAAGGGGCAGGAAGCAGTCCAACCTGGGCTCAGCCCGCAGGAGGGGGGGCAGCGGGGAGGGCGGGACCACCTTCCAGCTGAGCCTCTCAGAGCCGTTTCCTCCTCCCTGCAGGCGGGTGAGCAGCTCCTCACTCAGCACCCCTAAGGGCCTGCGCTGGGTGACCCTCTCACAGGCATTTCTAAGACCCTCTCTGACTCCTGGCACTGCTCAGGGCGGGCCGGGGGCTAGGGGGGGGGGTGCGGTGGCCTCCAGGTGGGC
>NW_006300164.1:2925280-2926112 GCF_000327345.1 Myotis davidii | reverse complement strand
TTGGTGACCTGGGAGAAGTGGCAGATCTCGATGACCCTCACCCTTGGAGAGGGGCGCCCCGGGCTGGGGGGGAGGGGGGGGACCTGCCCCTCTCACAGGCATTTCTAAGACCCTCTCTGACTCCTGGCACTGCTCAGGGCGGGCAGGGGGCGGGGGGGGGTGCGGTGGCCTCCAGGTGGGCTGCTCGGCTGGGCTGTGACTCGCATGGAACCCCAGGCCCATTTCTCCCTCCAGGCTGCTCTCCCGCCCTCTCCCCCACATGGGGTCGACCAGACGCCCCGAAGGCTCCATGCCTCCCAGTGGGGTCGCTGCAGGGCCCGGCCCGCCCAGGCTCAGGAGCATGGGCTGTGGCAGCCACTCCCACTGGTGTTTCATTCCCATCATCACAGGACCTTGGCCGCCAGCACAATGCCGGCATCTGAGTTTTGAGTGACTCGTATTGCTTTAAAGAGACGGGCTCCTGCTAAAGGCCCCACACCCTGGAGGCAGCGGGGATGTGGGGTGGGCGGCCAAGGCTGGCTCCCCCCGGCCCCCCCCGACTGTGCTGCAGGTGGAGAGAAAGAGACGCTGATTCTTCCCACAGGAACCGAGGCTTATCCGGGACCCAGCAGGAAGGAGGATCTTGTTGCAGGAAGTGTGTGGGGTTCCCCGCCTGGCCTAGGGGCAGCGCCAGCCGGCTCAGGAGCCACCAGGGCCCCCCCAGGACTCAGGCTCCCTCCTGCAGGGTGGGCACCCTCCCTCCTCCCTCCTCCAGCCACTGCCCCCCCAGGGAAGCGGCCGGGCCCTGAGTGCAGGCTACACGGTCCCACCCCTGCCACAGCACCCCACAGAG
>NW_006300164.1:2924668-2925202 GCF_000327345.1 Myotis davidii | reverse complement strand
GAACCAGTCCAGGATGATGGCCAGGCCGGGGCTGCGTGTGGACGCAGAGGAAGCCCTCAGAGAGAGGAAGGAAGTAGACACAGAGCCACAAGGACGGGCCCCCCAGAGAAGGGGACTCCTGTGGCCTCAGGTGGCCTGGTCTCAGCCCCGCGCCCGCCCTGATGGGCCAGAGGCAGTGCTGGACCCACCCACGGCCTGTGCTGTGGCCCGGACTCCAGGGGCCCACATCCCCCAACACAGCACCGGGCTAGGAACCTTCCAGCCCAGCTCCCTCTGCAGCTCTAAAAAAAGAGGCTCCCCAACAAGAGGCCTGGGAGGAAGACCCCTCCATGTCACCTGCAGACACGCCGGGGCCTTTGAGAACGAGGGGGTGTGAGGTGCAGACAGGCTCACGTCTGAGAGAGAGCAGACCCTCACCCTCACCTCCCACTCTGCTGGGGGGACCCTTACCACAGCCCTCAGGACTGACAGGTGCCCTGGGGGGGCTCTGAGGCCTCAGCGGGTATCCCCGCCCCCATCCTGCTCCCCGCCCGC
>NW_006300164.1:2922827-2923084 GCF_000327345.1 Myotis davidii | reverse complement strand
TCCAGTCCGCTCCTGGTGCTTACTCGGCCAGCTCCTCCAGGCTGCGGTAGACGTCATCGTCGTTCTCCGCCGTCTCCTCCGAGGGGAAGGGCCTGCGGGAGGAGAGAGGAGTGAGCCGGGATGGGGGCCCCGCTGGGCTCTCCCGGGAGGAGCTAACGGGCTTCTGTCTGCTTCTCGGGGAAGGACACACTCGTGTCATGGAACCAGCCGGCTGCCTGCGTCTGTGAGGCTCTGATTTGGCTTAATCCCGTCACGTC
>NW_006300164.1:2921751-2922580 GCF_000327345.1 Myotis davidii | reverse complement strand
GCACTGCAGCCCCGGCTCAGTGCTCAGCCGGCTGACCCGCCAGCAGCTGCAGCGGCCTCCGGGCACTGTGACCCCAGCCCAGGCTGCGTGGGGCTCGGCCTGCTCCCCTGCGGCCCCTCCACCCCGGGCAGGAAGCCCCGTGCAATCCCCTCACTGAGTGTCTGCAGACGCCTCGCCTGGGACCCAGCCTGCTGCCCGGGCTTCGTCCCCCCAGACCCTGGGAGATCGCTGGCCAGAAGCCAACAGGGACCCCACCGCTGCCTCCTCCTCCTCCGACGCCTTCATCTAAGCCAGTGGCTCTCAACCTCCCTAACGCCGCGGCCCTTTAACACAGCTCCTCGTGTTGTGGGGACCCCCAACCATAACATTATTTTCGTGGCTACTTCATCACTGTCACGTTGCTACTGTTATGGATCGTCATGTAAATATCTGATAGGCAGGATGTATTTTCATTGTTACAAATGGAACATAATTAAAGCATCGTGATCAATCACAAAAACAATATGCAATTATATATGTGTTTTCCGATGGTCTTAAGCGACCCCTGTGAAAGGGTCATGTGACCCACAGGTTGAGAACCGCTGTCTAAGGGGCGACCTCTGGGGGCAGCAGCTGAGAGCAAGGCCTCCGTAGGTCACAGATCCAGGTTCAACCCCCGGCTCTGCTCCTGCTGGGACCCTGGGGGCTGTGACCCTGGGGAGCTGTGTGACCCTGGCCACGCCTCTCCCTGCCCCTCCCCCACAGGCATGCATCTCCTAAACCAGTGGTTCTCAACCTTCCTAATGCCGCGACCCTTTAATACATTTAGTTCCTCATGTTGTGGAACTAA
>NW_006300164.1:2919914-2921435 GCF_000327345.1 Myotis davidii | reverse complement strand
GCTGGGACCCTGGGGGCTGTGTGACCCTGGGGGGCTGTGTGACCCAGGGGGCGCTGTGACCCTGGGAGGGGAGGTCTTGGCACCAGGCATAATCAGGCTCAGCCGCATCTCAGTGGGTGTGCCAGGGCCAGGCAGCAGAGAGAGGTGCGGGGGGAGGGCCGTGGGAGCCCAGCCCAGTACCCCTGCGCCCAGCTCGCCAGGGAAGCAGCCAGGCTCACCTTGAAGGCGCATCCGGGGCGCAGCCCGGAGCCCCCACAGGCCCGTTTAGTTACTGAAGGGGTCACCTGGATGCCGCCTGCTAACTGACGGGGAGCCCTTGGCGCCCAGGGGTTCGCTGATTAAAAACGCTCTCCTGCTCCTGCCCCGACTGTCCAAACAGGCCCACGGATCCCCTTTCTTTCTCAGCCCCCACCCCGCCCAGGGCAGACGGCCATCATGTGGAGGGGCAACACCAGGCCAGACACCCCACCCACGCCCACACCCAGCTTAGGATCGCCCTGAGTCAGAGAGGCGGGGACCCACACCCACATGCAGGCCCCTGGGGGCGGAGGGGGCGGGGAGGCCCCTGGGCTCCGAGAGCAGAGAAAGGCTCTGGGTGGGACCCAGACAGGCCTGGGAACCAGGAGGGGGGAGGGGTGTTACTCCAAGTTCAGGACAAGACAGACAGAGGGGAAGAGAAGCGGCCACACAGCTTCCTAGCTGGGAGCTCGCCCGGGGCTGTGGGCCTCCGACAGCCTCAGTTAACCTGTCTGTAAAATGGGGATAAGCCACCCGCCTCCCAGGTGCGCTGAGGACGCGCTGCCCCCAAGCCTGGCACTGAGGAGGCGAGGACACGGTGACTCTGGATGAGGCAGCCCTGGCAGAAGTGCCCACGCCCGGCACCCCAGGGGCGTCGGGGCTCCGTGAGGCTGGGCTGAGGGGGAGAAAGCTGACAGGCCAGGTGGGGCAGGAGTCCATGGGGGCCCGGGACTGACGGTGGGCTGGCCTGTACCGCCCAGATCTCACACCACAGTCAGCAGGGAAGGGAGGGTCTCTGCCCCTGAGGGGTAGAGGCTGAGAGGTGGGGAGACGGAGGTGCAGCCACTGCCACGACCCTGGTGGGACCCCGATGTCTGCAGAGGTGGGTGCGGCAGAGGTGGGGGGAGGGTGTGGGGTGCGGCTCCCGAGCAAGGAGATGGAAAGTGTCCCCCAGAGGAGAAACCCAGGGTCCCCCAAACCCTGCCAAGCTGGGCCCCACAGGGTGGAGGAGACGCGGACCTCAGGGCAGGAGGGACCGGCTGGTCCCTGCCATCGACGTGCCGGGGGTGGGCCTGGCGCGGCTGCCCAGGGCAGAGCAGCACTTCCGGCCGCCGGGAAGCGAGCGTATTTGTGACTCTGTGCGCTTCTCGGAACAGCGGAGTGTGGAGTGGGAAAGCCGGCGTGGGCACGGCCGTCCCCCGGAGCGACCCAGCCCCGAAGCCCTCGCGCTCCCTTCCCTGCCGTCCTGGCCTCTGCCAGGGGACACTGCCCAGCCAGGCAGGA
>NW_006300164.1:2919563-2919850 GCF_000327345.1 Myotis davidii | reverse complement strand
CGCGTCACAGCACTCACCCCGGGCCTGAGGAAGGCCACACGGCCAGCGGGCTCCCGGGAGCCAGGCCTGTCCCGCCAGCGCCCCACACAGCTTCCCCCAGCCCCCAGCCTGAGCCTCGTGTCCCCCCATTTCCACCAACAGGAAACCACTGCACGCTCCCTGCACAACACGCTTCCAAACGGTCTGCGACGGGCAGAGCCCCCTGTGCCCCCCAGCCCTGGCCCGGGTTACGGAGCCCAGCTCGGTGTGCCGGGCGGGGAGAGTGACGCTGACCCTCGAGGAAACTG
>NW_006300164.1:2918116-2919510 GCF_000327345.1 Myotis davidii | reverse complement strand
CCGCCAGCCACGGGGCGGAAGGCCGCCTCCTGCCCGCAGCCCCCCACTCTGCCCCAAGGGTGCCCCTGAGGCCCCAGACCGCTCCCACAGGCAGCCGTGAGCGTGAGCTGACACCACAGCCCGGCACTTAGGCAGCTACTGGAAGCAAAGACCCTTCACTTCCTTCCCCCTTGTCCAAGCTGTCCGCTCCCGGGAATGGCCCCGGGGCCCGGTGAGGCGGGCGGTGGCAGAGCAGGGCCCCCGCTGCTCCCCGACCCCCCTGCTCCCCAATCACACAGCCGGCGGCGCTGGGGCTCGGCCGCCTTTCCATCGGGCACAGGAGTGAGTCAGACGCGCGAACGTGCCGCAGGCGTCCAGTTCTCACTGCTGGCTCCAGACGGAAACGTGTCGAAAGCAGATCTGGGTACGCACAGCACCTAGGGACACGGCGGGACCCTGCTCAGGGTTCTGGGGGGCTGGGGGAGGTTCTGTGCAGGGGCAGGGAGTACGGGGTGACCCAGCACCGGAGGCCCCCTTCTCCCTGCCCTGAGGTCCCTCCGTCTCCTCGGAGATGAAGTGTCACACGGCAGCCCCATTCCCGGAGTCCGAAGGCCTGGATCCACCGAGACACGGGGGTAACCAGGGCCTGCACCCCTCCCGCCCCAGCCCTCTGGCAGCAGCATCACTGATCGATCGCGGTGGTCTCTGTGGCCTCTGGCATCGCGCTCCAGGCGCAAGGCTGATCCGTGGACCCCGGTGAGAAAAGCGGCTGGCTGCCCGGGGCGCTCTGGGCAGCCCCCCCGATGCGGCACCTGCTGCCCAGAGGTGGGGTCAGTAGGGGGTCAAACCTCTGCCCCTGGCTGGGGTCCAGGGTGAGGGAGGGGCACACACCCAGATGGTAGGACACGGAGAAACCCAAGCCTCCCCTGGATTCACAAAGGAGGGGTCAGGGAAGGCCTCAGGATTGGGGGACAGGCCGTTTCCCAGGTTTCCTCCAGTCAGTGACGGCAACAGCCCACAAGATGGGCACCAAGGCTCAGAGAGGGGGAGACAGTGGCCCCAGGAGACCAGCCAGGAAGTGGCAGAGCCAGCCTGGAGCCAGGACTGCTCCCAAGAGGGCCACGTGGGGAAGCAGCCAGGCAGGACAAGCGGCGCCCTCCCACCCTCCCACCCTCCCAGGACAGCGGGGGCTGCGTGCTGCATGCCGCGTGTTGTGGCTGTGGGCTTCCCGAGCCTGCGTGAGGACGGGCTGAGGGGGCTGGGCAGGGGCCAGCGGCCCAGGCCTGCGCTCGCTCACCTTGGAGTCCAGGCCTGAGTGTCCAGCCAAGCTCCGGGCTGGGCTCCAGGCCTCAGCGTTAACCGGGACCCCTGGTCCTCGCTGCTGCCCTCGCGGGAGGGGCCGGGCGGCGCCGCGC
>NW_006300164.1:2916075-2917753 GCF_000327345.1 Myotis davidii | reverse complement strand
CGAAACCTGCGCCCGGACTGCCGGCCACAGCCCGTCGCAGCGAGAGGAAGGCCCGCTCTGCTCCCCTCCCCCCCGAGGACAGGTGGCCGGGACACTGATGCGACCGGCGGGCCGATTAAAACCACCTTGCTGGCAGGATAAGGGGCTAATGAGCACATGAAAATCGCCACTCCCCGTCCCAGTCGCCTCTCTCCTGCTCAGTCCAATGACCTGGAATTCGCCAGGCGGCACCGGGCGGGAGAGGGGCAGCGTCAGCCCGAACGGGAAACGGGGCGAGAACGGGACCTGAGCCCCAGAGAGGACTCTGGAGCCGCGAACAAGGCCTGCAAACGCAGGGAAGACGCGAGGAGAGGCTGGGCTTCAGGCGGACACGACCTGCCCTGAGCGGGGGGCCCCTGAGTCCCGGATCCCCCAAAGGCACCCCAGACCCTCCGATGGAGACACAGTACGGGGTCATCTGGCTTCAGAGCTACTCGGCACGTTCGGGTGACTCAGGGAGGCGCAGGGCCTGGGGTGGAGGTCAGGGCGCACCCCCACCTGTGAACGGCTTTCTCGCTCTCTGCTGGGGCGTCTGTGCCCCCCGTCCCTGGAGACAAAGGCAAGCCTGTCAGGGGCTAAATGAGGGGACTCTCCCAGGCCACAGGCTGACTTATCCCCGAAGCTGCTTCACCATTCGGTCTGTCACCCACGGGCGTCTCAGGGGTGACGGCACCCCACCTCTGGCAGCGGGAAGACCAGGGTGGTCTCTGTGGCCAGCCAGGGACAGAGGCTGTCCCTGTCCGCCCCAGAAGGTGCTGCTGCGCTCAGATGGGCATCTGGGTGCGTCTGACAGGCTGCGAATTCACTTCAAATTGGAAGAGGGAGTCCCGGTCACTGGGGGCTGGAGAGTCCAGTCTCTCACCGCTAACCCCGGCCTCCACCAGAGGACAGGTGTCACTCAAGATCGCCACAGGGGCCCGGCCGCTCTCACGGCCCCCAGAGCCTCCCTGCCCAAGGTCCCTGGGTGAGGGCTCCTGGCCTCACCGCTCATCCTCACGCCCAGCCCCGCCCTGGCCATGCCCTCCCTCCCCGGCCCTCAGCGCTGTCACGGATGAGGACGTCCCTCCGTCTGCAGGACCAGCTCCGGCCGCCACAGGGACCTGCATCCCACACGCGGGGCCGGACGGGTTGACCCGGGCTGCCCCCACCTCACTGCTGACCCTCCGCGGGACCAGGTGGGACTCTCAGATCAAGTCTCCCATTCAGCGCCTCCGAGAAGAACAACTGGGCTTTGATGGAAAACCAGCTCATTATGCACAGCACAGTGTTGGGGAACTGATCATTTTTGTAAAGGAGCGCGCTGGGCTCCCATCCAGCCGTGAGCGGAAGGAGAAGTGATTGGGCCGGGCTGCGGGCATGGGTGTGGGTTTGGCTGAAGTAAAACCTTTCGCTAATTAGTGGCCCCGCAGAAGGCTCTTAACGGGAGAGCCCCGTGGGCGCTCGGCCAGGTGCTGGGGCCCCAGGGTGTCCAGTGGCCTGGGGACACCTCTCCGTCCCCGGGACGCGGACCTGGACTCCTCCTGCTGTGCTGCGGGGGCAGCGCAGAGCAGTGCCACCGGCCCGAGCTCACAGGGCGGGCTGTGAGGTGGCGGAGGGCCTGTTCCAGGGGCTGCGGGCACAGGGGCCAGGGCCAGGGGGC
>NW_006300164.1:2908032-2915687 GCF_000327345.1 Myotis davidii | reverse complement strand
GCAGCTCTGGCAGGGAGCACGGGGCCGTCGGGGTGCTGGGGCCACGGGAGAGGGGGCAGCAGGGGCAGGAAGACCAGGAGCGAGGGCACCACCCAATTCCAGGGGCCGTTCCGCTCATCAGACGGCAGGACACGCACTGGGACAGACGCAGGGCAGCTATGGAGCCCTTCACCACTCTCTACGCCACCCAGGGTCTCATCGCCAGCGGTAAAGCCCCGGGAAAGGGGCCTGGGAGCTGCAGACGGGGTGGGGACGGCCTGGGCCTCGGGAGGGGAGAGCCTGGAACAGCACCGAGGCGGCGCCGAGGCCGCAGCGCAACCACGTCCGTGCAACGTCAGGCCGCTGTGCCGCCCCCAGGAATGTAACGGGGTTCCCCGCCCCGTCCGGTGGGGGGAGAAGGTTGCAGAACTAGAGATCCCGCTCTAGCACCACGGGTAAGAGCACGTGAAGTGCCTGAGCCGCACTCCAGCCTGCGGGTGCGACGCGGACTAGACAAGGAATTTGCTGGAAACGGCGGAGCAGTACAACCGCAGCCCACACTCGTCACGGGCCAGCGGGACGCGAACAGACGGTCGTTTCTGGGAAAAACAAAACATCAAAACCGCGTGCTGCCTCTGCCCCCAGGAAGGACACGCTTTTCTAACGAAACATCTTTAAACGACAGACCTCGAGGGCACGAAGGAAACCAGCCAGGCGGCCGGGCCTTGGGTAGAGGCGACACTCCAGCGCGGGAGCGGGAGCGGGAGCGGGTGGAGGGCTCGTGGCGCTGTTGCCTTCACGCCCTGAGGCATCGGTATGTGTCTCTGGTATGTGTTTACTCTCTCGTTTGGAAACACTGTGACACAGCCTACCCCACGCCTGACATTAACAACAAAAACCGCCCGGCCGGTGTGGCTTGGGCTCGAGCATCAACCTATGAGCCAGGAGGTCCGAGTTCGATTCCTGGTCAGGGCACGTGCCCGGGTTGCAGGCTCCATCCCCAGTGTGGGGTGTGCGGGAGGCAGCCGATCCATGATTCTCTCATCTTTGATGTTTCTCTCTCTCTCCCTCTCCCTTCCTCTCTCTGAAATCAATAGAAACATATTTTAAAAAAACAAAAAGCAAAAATCCTCAAGTCAATGGGATGTCTAAGTCCCCTGAGGCCCAGCAGCTGGGCGGGGCACCCTAGCATCTGTGTGACCCTGAACCTGGGCAAACAGCCCCACTGAGGGGCAGCTGTGCTGGCCCAGGTTCCCCCCGAGCCATGGTCCTGGGACCCCCTGGCCTGCAGGGGGGCGGTGTCCCCCACAGACAACACCAGGAAAAGGCCCCTCCCAGAGTCCCACCAGCCTCAAGTGAGGGGAACTGTTCCCACCTCCCAGGCCTGTCACCCCCACCCCCACCCCCGCTGACCCCTGTCCTCCCAGGATTCAAAAAGGGCCCATCCCTTTCGATCCGGAACCCGGTCTTCATGCCGCCATCTCTCGGACCCTGATCTGTGGGCCGGAACCCGCCATGAGCAGCTGCCATGTGGGGCTGCCCTTCCCCCTTCGCCCTTCCCCCCATGGGCCCCTCCATGTGTCAGAGGTGAGACGCCAGACGCAGGCGGGGTGGGGGGCCGGGGGGTGGCGACAGGAGGCTGAGCAGAACGGACACCAAGCAGAGACGTTCCTGCCAGGAGACCTGAGGCCCGGGTGGGCGGTCCCCGTCACTACAAACAACCGCCGGCTCCTCCATTCCCAGGGAGCCCCGCTCCTGGCGCGTGCAGAGCGCACACGCGCGGGCACTGACCTGTGAAAGGACTGATTTGCTCATCTGATAGCCTAAATCGAAACCGATTTTGCAGCCATCAGTCGCACGCCTGCGAGATGTTCCCGGTGCGGGCTGGCGCCTCCTCCTCCTCCCGCCCTGCCAGCCACGGCCAACAGGTGACTCGGAACTCGGAACACGCGGGAGATTCACGACCAGGACACAGGCCTGACACTGCAGGGCTGGGCCCAGACTGTGGGGGCAGGCGGAGGGCGGGCCTGTGCCGAGGGCTTACCTGATCCCTTTGTTCTGGGCCACATTGTGCTGGGACAGTCTGGACACGGCAGAGATGACCTGGGGGAAGACAAAAGAGGCTCCTGTCAGTCACAAGGAAACAGAAGTCACTGGAAAGCGGTAATGCAGCCCTCGCCAGTTTGGCTCAGTGGCTAGAGCCTCAGCCTGCAGACTGAAAGGTCCCGGGTTCAATTCCAGTCAGGGGCACATGCCCGGGTTCCAGCCCCAGGAGGGGAGGCAGCCAATCAATGACTCCCACTCATCACTGATGTTTCTATCTCTCTCTCCCTTTCCCTTGCTCTCTGAAATCAATAAATATATATATATTTAAGGTAAAATAAAATAAAGCGGCAATTCAAGGTCTTATAGAAGCAGAGGACTGTTCGCGAGCACACTTCACCTTGGGGGGAACAGCAAACCGGTGCTGAGGCCGACACCTATTTTGTAATTATTGCACAGAATGGGTCATTTGGGTGCCCTGATCTCCGCGGGCTGCCCGGCGGCCGGGGCAGGATCAGAGTGCGTGAGGGGTCCTGGCGGTGTCCCAGACCAGCAGCTGTCAGAAAGGGCGCTGTCACCGGCTCCGGGACGACCATGGCCACTCCTCCCTGGGGTCCCCCCGCCCCCCCGAGTCCCGGCCAGCCTGCCCCAGACACACAGCTACCACCCGCCCCGGCTCCGCAAGGCCCCGCGCAGTTATTCCACGATCGTCAACACGACGGGCGGCTTGCGGGCATCGGGCTCCGCACTGATCGTGGGAAGCTGGGGCCGGAGAGGGCGGTGGCCGACCCTGGAGCACAGAGTGTGACACATACCAGCACATCAAGGAGCTGCTCACGATTCGGTGCAGGACTCACTGGGCGCCAGGGAGGTGGGTGGCGGCCTCACCCTGGAGGAGCCGCTGTGTGAGCACGAGTTCACCTGTGTGTGCTCATGTGTGCGTGCGTGCTTGAGTGTGCCTAAGAGCTGAAGTGTGTGTTCATGTATGCAAGTGTATGTGCACATGTATGGGCATGTGTTCATGGGTGTGTACATGCTTCTGTGAGCATGTGAGCTTGAGTGGGCATAAGAGCTAAAGTGTGTGTTCATGTATGAGTGTGTGTGCGTGTGTGTGCGTGTATGTTCATGGCTGCGTGCATGCTTTTATGAGCATGAGCTTGAGTGTGCATAAGAACTGAAGTGTGTGCTCATGTATGAGTGTGTGCATGTGTGTGCGCACGCACACATGGGTGTATCTGGGAAAAGGGAACCTGAACACGACCCCTGGTGGCCGGTTGCTAAATTCACAGATGCCCCCCACTGGGTGCTGGGTGTCCCAGGAACGGAGCCCAAAAGGCCTCTAGGTGCCCTGCCCTGAGGAACCCTCCACCCCGCCCAAGGCCTGGCCTGCCGTACACTCTGGGAGACAGGAACACTGAAGGCAGGGCCCCCACCCAAGGCCCCGCGGCTGGGACACATCCCTCCAGCGTCCTTTCCGGCTGGTCTGCTGGCAGCAATTCTTTAAAGGCTCGGGGACACCCCAAAACCGTACAGAAGGGCCCTTTTCAGCCTGCAAGGCGGCAGCCCCGGCCAGCAGCCCACCTTCCGGCGGTGGTTCTGTTTCAGGGGCCTGGCATGCAGAAGCCATGGACCTGGGGGTGACAGGCCCCATCTGTGCCCTCAGACAAGACTCAATCGCGCATTACGCAGCCGCCAGCCGGCTCCCGGCCCGGAGCCCTGAGGGATCGTCCACAAGCAACGTGGCTCTGGCTGTTTTCTTGGCTTTCAGACTCCAAATATTTACAGAGAACAAATCGGAGCGATATTGCCGCGTGCGCTTCCGGTTACCCGGCAGGAGCTGGACGCGTCAGAGCTGGGAGGGCTGGCGGCTATGGGGCCTGGAGACCATCCGGCCTGCGAACCGCCCCCCTCCGATGCCCGCCGGGCAGACATCACTAATCAACTGGCACACTCCTCCCCGACGAGCCAGACGCAGGCTGGGCACCAGCCCTCGGTCAGCATGCACACGGGAGACACGACCATTTGCCAACCTGGATCAGCGCAAAGGCGCGGCTTCGCCCGGGGAGGAGCTGCCGCAGATCGGGAGCCGAGGACGGGAGACGCTCTGCGCCCTCCCGGTGCCCGTGGTCCCGGGGCCCAGGATGGCTTCCCCAGCGGTGACCACAGCAGCCTCTGCCCCAGGCTGGACTGGTCCCTGGCGGTTTGTAAAGGGCTCGGCTCTGGGTTCCCCTCCAGACCAGCAGCTCCTTAAACAGGCTCAGGTGCCCGGCTCCGCCCGAGGCCTGTCCCTGGCTCCGCGGGACTGTGTGCCTCCTGGAGCCACAGGAAACCCTGCCCCAGGGCTGAGGGCTAGAGAGGCTGCGGGCAAACGGGGCCGACAGCGCCGCGGGGTGCGCTGAGGCATGGCCCCTCGTGAAAGGACCCAGAGCAGGGAGTGCCTCCCAGCAGGGCGCCCGGCTTCCCGGAGCCGTCACTCGTCGCTCGGGGAGAGGATCTAAAACCTCCCCCACCACCTGCCAACGCGTCTGAAAACGTAAATGTCAAAGGATGACATTTTCCCACTTTATCTCCACGTCTCATCTTCCCACAGTTAATGAATGAAATGGAGACACACCGCTGCCCCCTCCCCGTCCGCCCTCCACCCCCAAGGAACCAGCACCACCTGGGCCCATGGAGCTTCATTCCTGGGCCAGCAAAGGGCCGTGTGCGAGGGGCATGGGGACAGGTGGGAGGCCAGGGGGACAGCTCCCCCCTCCCCGCCCCCGCAAGAGCCAGAGGTGCAGGTCGTGGAGCTCGGGGTCCAGCCCTGAAGCCACAGCCTTAAGGTCCCCCCTTGTCCTGGGTCAGGGCTCAGGGCCAGCTCCGGGAGCCTGGGCTGTGCAGGCCTGAACACCGGCTACCAATCTCTGTGGAGATGCCGGAGAACATTCCGGAGGCCTCATCGCTCAGAGAGTCCGGCACCAAGGAAGGCTGCAGAGCAGTCCGTGGGGCGCCCGCTGGGGGGAGCTCCACCAGGCGGTTCCAGGCGGCGTGCTGCGGGGGCCACGTGCTGCGGGGCAGGGGCCGTGTGCTGCGGGACCCTGACCTTCGGGACCCTGACGGATAGGCTGGGGGCGCTCTGCAGGCGGAGCCTTAGGAAGGCATCAAAGACGATGCCGCGTTCCCACTCCGGGTGCGCGAACAATTTCATTCCAGACGCGTTCACTGCAGCAGTTTACAAACAGGCGAACATTTGGCAGCGCCCGGCTGAGAACACAGAGACATGAAGAGGGAGGCGTGCCCACACAGCGGACTCCTGAGCCGGGGTCGGAGGAGGGACTTACTGCTATAGCACATCCACAAACACCATCGGGAAAACAGGTTGTAAAACATGTAGGAGGGAGGGGACCGAATCTTTAAAAACATTAGCTCGTTAACGGGCAGGTAACATGAAATGTCAGCTGGGCGGCGTGGCTCCTTTTCTCTCCCGTTTCTCTGCAGCGAACACGCTCGCACGATGGGGGATGTGCTGGACAGGGGCCGTCTGCGGGGTCCAACCCACAGGGCCAGCCTCGCCCCAAAGCCTCGGAATCAAAATATGTCACTCAAACCAAAGGAGGGACCTCGAGGGGAAGTGCGGGCACAGGCTGGGAAGCCAGCGGAGCCGGAGCGGGAGCTGTGCCCGCCCAGGAAGCCTGGCAGGAGTGAGACTCGGTGGAGGGGCTTGGCGACCATCCCGCCAGGTTCTTCCCGTGCCGGCGAGAAAGCGCAGAGCCGGGGAGGTGGGAGGGCTCTGCCAAGGCCACCCCGGGACTCCCAGGCAGAGCCCACGCGGGGTCGGGGCGCTGGGGCCCAGGCTCTCGCTCTGGACGCTCCATCAGCGCCTACAGCGACCGTCCGTCTGGGCCTCCCGCCTGCCCAGCTGTCAGCTCCGTTGCATTTTATCCCCGAACCCCCACGGGACCCGGCGGCCGCCCTCCCATTTCCTGGGGAGGAACGGAGGCCCACAGGGGACAAGCCCAGGCGAACCCAGCTGCCGGCCCGCCTGGCTGCGGCCCCAGCAAGGCCGGCTTCCGCTCTGGATGAGGCTGATGGTGGCGACGGGACCACAAACCTCGCCCTCAGGCATCAGGAGCAGGGCTGCGTGGGGCCCTGGAGGCCCACCCACACTGGCTTTGGGGAGCCTGCTGTGAATGCACCTCACTCCTGCCCTCCTTCCCCCCCACAAACCCCCGTAGTTCCCTCCAGCAGTTGCGCCAGGCTGGCTGCCTGGGGAGGCCCCCTCCCCCATGGAGGTGAAAGGGTGGGTGGGATAAAGGTGTTAAGTACAGGAGGCGTCTCAACCCCCGGCAGCAGACAAGCAGCAGCCCGTCTCTTCTCTGACCCAGCGGAAGCCTCTCACCAGACACAGGTCTGCTGCCCTGCGGTGAGTCACAGCCCAGGAGGTACAAGGATCCCAAAAGCAGCCCCGTGGCGCCAGGCCTGGGGTCCTAAACGGGCAGTGCAGACAGCGCGGGGCGGGGCCCCACCTGAAACCTCCCCCGCTCCCAGAGGCCCAACGACACCTCGCCCTCCCCTCTCCCTGTAGCGGACACTGACCCGGGAGCCAGGAAGCAGCGTCCACACAGCTGGCTCCCGAGTAGGCCCGGGCCGCCCCTGCCTGGCACACCGATTCCTGACTCAGAGTGTAGTGTGGCCCCACCACACCCCTGTGGGGTCGGGACCATCACCCCATTTCCCAGGTGAGGAAACTGAGCCCGGCCCCCTGGCCCAGCCCTTTCTCGGGCATCGTCTACATCTTCACTGAGGAGTGAAAGCCTCCCGCAGACATGAAAAGTTGCCAGGGATGGGATGGATTGCTTCTTCCCCCGCCACCCCCCGCGGCAATCCGCCAGAGAAGAGCCAAGCCACGGCCCCCAGCTGCTGGGGACTCGCAGCCCTGGGCACACAACCAGTTACTGGCCAGACTGGCAATCCCACCGGGTCAGAGCCCGGAGCAGCGCTCAGAGCGCCAGGCCCACCAGGAGCCGCCTTGAGTGAACTGAGCTGAAGTGACCTTGAGCCTGGGCCCTGACCTCGGGCCTGAGCCCTGACCTCCAGCCTGAACTCTAACCGCGAGCCTGGCACTGTCACTTGTCAGACAAAGATACGGAGGGTCAGAGTGGTCACCTGCCTGCAGCAGCAGAGAGGGCTGGGAACCTGGATGGTCTGATGAGCACCAAGTGCCCCTAAAGGGGAAGCGGCCGGAAGAACAGTGCAGCCTCCTGGCTAAGTTTCTCCCCCGAGCCCCCGCCCACGGCATTTCTGGCGCATCCGCTCCCGGCTCCGGGCAGCCACCATCCGTCAAGTCCGCTTGCTAATAGGAGAGTGACAGCAGCCGCTGCCTGGGGAGGCGGATGGGTTTCAGAGCTGCGTCTCGCCCTCCCTGACTGATGGCCACTTTCACGGGAAGGGGAACGAACATTGTATCTCAGCTGGCGGCAGTCACTTCTCCGTTGGCACCCGTGTCTCTGACGCGATGGCTTAGGGACCCGGCTTTTACGCACGAGCACATCTCGGGCGCCCGAGGGCGGGAACCTCTCCCGCTGGCTCAGTTCCTTGCTCCTGGCCCACGGGGAGCTGGCTGAGGCCGGGGCGCCCGGAGCCCCCGGAGC
>NW_006300164.1:2895092-2895413 GCF_000327345.1 Myotis davidii | reverse complement strand
TTCCTGTGCCCTGTGAATGGAGCCCGTGTCTTATAAGGAGACACGGAAGGTGAGTTCTCCCCCAGGTGAGAAGGCGGCCGCCTGCAAACCAGGCAGAGGCCCACTGGACCCCACCATTCGGAGGTGAGTCCCGCCTCCGGAGGTGAGAGTGAAACCTGTTCAGGCCCCGGCCTGCGGGCTTTCTGTTACAGCTGACCAGCAGCCTTGCAGGGCCATCCCCGCCAGCCCCACCCAGCACCAGCCCAGGGAGCCACGCCCGGGGAGACCGCCCTTAGCAGCAGCCCCTGCCCACAACCCCCCTCAGGAGCCTCCCTCCCGGCC
>NW_006300164.1:2894784-2895062 GCF_000327345.1 Myotis davidii | reverse complement strand
CCACAGAGGTCAGCAGAGCCGGGGGCAGTGCGGGGGCAAGGACAGCGCTGACCCTGGTGTGGAGGGCCCACCGGCCTCCTGCCCGCGTTGCACTCGGTAAGAGAGAGACCCTCTCCCCAGAGGGGCACCGCCCAAGAGCCACAGGGACCACGGAGGTGGGCGGAGTCAGCCTTGGGCTCCCTGCAGGAGGGAGCGGGGGTGGGGGACCCTGTCCCAGGTCTCGCACTACCCCAGCCCGGCAGGAGCCTGCCCCAGCGCAGGCCTGAGGCACAGTCCCA
>NW_006300164.1:2892185-2894640 GCF_000327345.1 Myotis davidii | reverse complement strand
GGTCCCAGCAGCGCCCTGAGCTCCTGGGGTCCCCGGCCCTCGCCTGTGACGTGAGGACAACAGCCGCCGGCTGAGGGGTCCTCGCTCCTCGTCTGCGTGTACAGCATTCGGGGAGCAGCCACGACGCAGCAAGCCCTGTGCCCGGGAGAGAGCCACTGGAGGCCTCTGGATCTCACAGGACGCCCTGGGCTCCGTGCTGCGGGGCAAAGGACAGGCCAGCAGGGGCATGGCAGCCCCAGCAGGGCCTCACGGAGTGGGTGGGGAGATCAGAGAAGGCCTCCTGGAGGAGGTGCCTGGACCTGAGGCCTGGGGGATGACGGGAGTGTGCAGCAGGCAGCAGCAGACACGTAAATGGGAGCAACCTTCTCGCGGGACGGGTGGGCGCCTCGGCCTTGGCCCGGACTGCGGGCTGCTTGCAGGGACCACAGTGGAGAACCGGCCCTCCCTTCCTAGGCTGCCTCAGCTCGGGGGCCCTGTGCCCACATGCACGCCCACATGGCCAACACGCAGTGCCAGCCAGAGGCAGGTCGAAGCAAGGTCCCTCCCGCGCACAGCGTGTCTGGAAACAGGCGAAACAGCCGCAGACAAGGCTGCAGGTCGCTTCTGAGAAAAGTCATTTGGATTCCGCTGGAGCCCGGCCCACTCGGGGGTCACGGAGCCCAGAGATCGCGAGGGAGGAGCGGGAGGCGGGTGGAGGAGGAACGCAGGGCGCCTGCCCGGAGGACCGCTGGTCGGTGCTGCAATCCCCCCCTCCTGCCTGAACGTGCCGGCTCCCCAGGGTCCGAGAGCCATCTACACGGTCCCCAAAGGAGGCCCCGCCAGCGCCTGGCACAACGGACGGGTCCCCGAATAAGCTGTCATGGCCGACTGCAGTCTGTTTGGGCTCGAGGGTCCCCCAAATCCGTGTCCTTCCCCAAACCTCACAGATGAGACTGGGCCAAAGGCCACTGCAGATGCGATTCGTTAAGACGAGGTCAGGATCAGGGTGGGGCCTTCACCCAATGTGCCTGGTCCTTATGAGACGAGAAGACAGAGACACAGAGAGGCGAAGGCAAGTGACAATGGGGACAGATCAGAGCGAGCAGCACCCGCCGGGAGCACCGGAGCCCCAGGAGCTGGGAGGGGGCACGCTCCCCGGGGCCTCCGGCGGGAGCACGGCCCTGGGACACCGGGATTCAGGACTCGGCCTCAGAACGGGGCGGGAAGGAATTTGTGGCGCATTGTGTGTTCTTGGTATCCTTGTCAAAATTTAGTTGATCATATATTCATGAGTTTACAGTTGGGCTCTCTATTCTGTTCCATCAGTCTATGAGCCTGCTTTTACCGCACACACACCCTCACCGGGGCCGTGACGGGCCGGGTGAGCCGCTCACGCAGGTGAGCGAGTGCCGGAGCCTGACCAGGCCTGGAGCTGCTGGCAGAGGCTCCTGGATGATTCCACAAGTCGGGGCCCCTCAGCCGCTGCCAGGCCGCCACCATCTCAAGCCCAAGTCCACGCAGCTGCCCGTGTCCAGCGCCAGGCCGGCCAGAAGCAGGGATCTCGAGACCAGCACATGATGGGGTCCCTGCTCATCCCCAGCCTCCCTCCCAGGAAGAGGGCGCGGTAACCACTCAGCAGGCTGTCAGACGCAGAGGGGCCGAGGAACCGGCCATGGCCACCCAGCGAGGGGCAGCTGGTCCGGGGCGCACACCAGCCCCGGCCGCGCCCAGACTAAGGGCAGCCCCCAACCTGAGGTGCGCCCTCTCTCCCCTGGGCGCCTGGGCCCGTGTCGGTCTGGTGGGCGCCAACCCCTCCTCCTACGGGAGACAAGGGACCCACACAGGCCCTGAACCCGGGGCCCTCGCTGACAGCCCCACAAGAACTCAGCTCTCGGCTGGAACACCCCCACAACCGACCCGGCGGTTCCACCAACAGAGGTCAAGCTTCCGGTCACGGAGAACAGCGGGTTCAGCCGGCACAACCGCGCTTGCCTGCCAGGCTCCCTAAGCTGCTCCCCGGAAACACCTGCCCCGGGCGGGCGCTCAGGTGTGCTCAGTGTCCAAGCTGCCGAACTGGTTCGGGCCAACTCTGCCCTGCAGGCCCAGAGGCCACGCAAGCCCGGCTGCAGCCGGGGGACCCAGGGCTCCGGGTGGGACCGAGGCAGATGCCGAGGACCCCAAGCCACCTCTCTCTTCTGCGGAGTGGGGGTCTCCTGGAGGGGGTGTGATCCTCTGAGGGTTCCCTGAGCTCAGATCCACTCAGAGGGCAGAGCCAGCCGCCTGCACGGCCCCAGGACAGCAGGTCCCAGCACAAGCAGAGCCCCCTGTGGGGTCGGGGCAGGGCGGGCCATCTGCCAGGCCTGTTCTGTGGGAAATGACCTACACACACACACACACACACACACACACCCCAGAGCCCTGGGGGACCCCCTGGATGTAAATGATGCCGCAGGGATGTGGTGGCGGGGGAAGCAGG
>NW_006300164.1:2870993-2872140 GCF_000327345.1 Myotis davidii | reverse complement strand
GCAGGGCGGGCCCTCTGCCAGGCCTGTTCTGTGGGAAATGACCTACACACACACACACACACACACACACACCCCAGAGCCCTGGGGGACCCCCTGGATGTAAATGATGCCGCAGGGATGTGGTGGCGGGGACAGCGAGGCCCCACGGACCCCTGGGAACGGGGAACAAAGCGGCCTCAGCTGCTGGGAGCCCGCCCGCCCACCATTCCCAGGGAGGGGCGCTGGGAGGAGCCAGCTTTTCAGGGATGCGGGCAGCTGGGCTCAGGAAAGGATCCGGGTCCTGTGAACCCACCTCTCCAAAACCAGCAGCAGCCCCCGCCCCACCAGACCCCTCCCAGCCCACAACCCCCAGGAGGGGCCAGGAGTCCACCCACCTTCTGAAGACCAACAGAGGCCCCCCGGGACCCCAACGGCAGGAGAGTGCTGGGACTCAGCAGCGAGCACTGCCCAGGGCACCGTGAGTGCGTGGCACGGCCCGGCGACCCTCCTCAGCCTCCCATGTGCCCCCCCCGGCTGGGGAGGTGGGACGAGCCCCGGCTGGAAGATGGGGGAATGGAGGCTGGAGGGTAGGCGACTGCTCCTGGACCCCACCCACTGCCCGCGATTACGCCAGGGGGTGCTCATCCATACACCCACCAGCCCAAGAGCCCCGCACAGTCCGCTTCTCCCGCAACTCCTCCCGGCCCTGGTTTTGCCTGGACAGACGGGGTGGCTGCACGATACGGGGGTGTGCCTAGTGCCACAGAGCTGGGCACGGCAAAGGGCTAGCAGGTGAGGGATGCGATGGGTGTTCTGCCAAAATAAAAACAGGCCGCTCTGAGGGAACACACACAGGGCGCCTGCCCTCGGCCCTTCGAGAGCTTGCTGGGAGGTTAGAGCGGGGAGCGCAGCTACTCGTACGCCCTTGACCGGAGACCGGTCCTCCCTCTGGGGGGAAGTCCTCCTCCTCCACCTCTTCCACCGAGTGCACAGCTTCGGGAGCGACGCACGTGGGTCGGTGAGGGAGGAGGGGACACCGCCTGGCCCGCCAGATCAGCCGAATCAACCCTGGCCATCAATGGGGTGACAGATGTCACAGCCAGATCGCCCTCGCACCCAACCCATCGGCCCTTGGAGCACAGGCGGGGAGGCGCACGCCCCCTTTCCC
>NW_006300164.1:2870446-2870803 GCF_000327345.1 Myotis davidii | reverse complement strand
GGGGCTGACTGCTTTGCTCCGAGGGCACCATCCCGTCCGTCAGCTGCCTCGGGCGCACGGCCCGGAGGCCGCCACTGGCAAGATGAACCGCACACACAACGTGATGCTTTCCTCAGCACAAGCCAAAGGGTCCTCTCCCGATGGAAGAGGAGTCCTTCACAAGGAGGCACACCGAGCCTTTAACGTGACGGCCGGAGCGTGTCCCTGCGGGCGCCACGCAAGAGCCAGCCGCAGAGCCCCTGCATGTGCGAGAGCATCCCAGCGGGGCCCCGCCTGGCCCGTCCAGGGGGCCACGGAGAGCCCGCGTCTCGGGGCCGTGCAGCTTGGATTCAAGGCTGTCCCGGCCCACAAGCAGAG
>NW_006300164.1:2867311-2870161 GCF_000327345.1 Myotis davidii | reverse complement strand
AGCTGCTGGGAGGGAGCTGCCTCGGGAACAGGGGACAGGCCCCAGGACGCAGGCTGGGCGGAGGGGAAGCAGGGGACAGGGCCACACCCAGAGCACACCCGCGGGGCCGGTGCTCCCAGGCCACCAGGCTGCAAACTCCGGGCTCCCTGCGGGCACAGCCAAGTCGGCCTCTCCCCTGGAACCCCACATCGCGCCCAGAGCCGGGCACCCAGGGGCCCTCAGAGATGGGTGCTAGCCCAGCCAGCGTGGCTCAGTGGTTGAGCATCGATGTATGAACCAGGAGGTCACGGTTGGATTCCCGGTCAGGGCACATGCCCGGGTTGTGGCTCGTTCCCAATTGGGGGGTGCGGAGGGGGGGGGCGTACAGGAGGCAGCCAATCGATGTTTATCTCCAGTCAATGATGTTTCTATCCCTCTCCCTTCCTCTCTGAAATTAGTAAAAATATTCTTTTTAAATAAAAAGGAAGAAGAGTTAGGAAGCTTTGAACACATGGCCCAGGAAGGTAGCCCTGGCAGGTGACAGAGGCGAGGTCACCGCGGCCCAGCAGCGCTGGCCAAGGAGCTCCGCTCGGACCCCAAGACGAGCGCTCACACGTCTTCCCCAGGGGAGGGGCAAGGGAGTAGAGGAGCCTGGGGGACCAGGTATGAGCCTCGGGGTCACAACATGAACTCGCAGCCCTCGCTGGTTTGCTCAGAGGTTAGACGTTAGAGCAGGGGTTGGGCAAACTTTTTGACTCGAGGGCCACAGTGGGTTCTTAAACTGGACCGGAGGCCGGAACAAAAGCATGGATGGAGTGTTTGCGTGAACTAATATAAATTCAAAGTAAACATCATTACATAAAAGGGTACGGTCTTTTTCTTTTAGTTTTATTCATTTCAAACAGGCCAGATCTGGCCCGCGGGCCGTAGTTTGCCCACGGCTGCGTTAGAGCGTCAGCCCTGGGACTGAAGGGCGGAGGGTTCGATTCCGATCAAGGTCACCTACGTCAATCCCTGCTCCAGGCGACATGTGTGCAGGAGGCAACCAGTCAATGTGTCTCTCCCATCGACGTGTTTTTCTCTCTGTCTCTCCCCTCCCTAAAAACAGAACAGAAATGAGGAAAAGAACTAGAATCACACGCTGCAGCGCTGGCCCGGGTCCAAGCGGCTGCCCCCAACCTGCCGCCCTCCCACGGGAGCGCTGTGACAGCAGTTATTGATTCCGCAGCGTCTCCCTCTCCAGGGGCGGCCGCTGGCACGGGAGGCTGGGCTGGCTTCCGTGTCTGCCCTCCCGGGACCGGGTGGGGCGTGGGCGCCTCTTCAAAGTTCCGGCCTCAGAGCCCTCACCTGCTTGGGTTTGAGCCGGAGCCCAGCAGCGGGTTCCAGACCCCGTTCCTCCACCGCCGAGCTGCGTGACCGCGGGCAACGGGCAACCTCCGAGCCTCCGTTTCCTCTCCTGCCCCACGGGTCAGACAGACAGGCCGCCGGACCAGCAAGACCTCCGCCCCCACCCCCACCCCCACCCCGTCATTTCTCTTCTTGACTCAGGCACAGCCGGGCGGATGACTGTGTGGTGAGCGTGGAGGGCGGGCGCGGGAAGTGCCGCACCTCCCCTCTGGGCATGTTCTGCGGCCAGCCTGCGGCCACGGGTGTCTGTGGGGTCTGACCATGCGGCCTAGCTCTGGGCCACCGCCTCAGAGAGCGGCGTACAGGAAGTGCCTGGCACGAGTCGCCCTCACTGAATGGCAGCCGGTGACCACTCGTGCCTCCGGCTCCTGCCACCACGGGGACGAAATCCCCCTGCAGCCCAGGAGGCCCGCCCAGGACCGGCCTGCGGGAGGAGCGCACCGCCTGTCAGGTCCACCCCGAGCCCCGCGCCCGCAGGCTGTGGGCAGGCACTCCACACACAAGAGCCCACGTCTTCCCTCCCTGAGCCTGGCAGGAGGTGGGCACAGGCCACGCCGGCCCACGGGAGGAGGGGGAAAGGGGGTCTTTCCCGGACACCTCTCTGCCTCTCCGATCCTCCCCGGGGGGCACCTGCTCCGTGGAGGAGGCGAGAGGCAGCCAGTGGGCGCCGGGTTTGGTCCGCTCAGATAAGAGGGAAGAAAAGACAAGATGAATTGCCGGCCGAGCCCACACTTGGGCTGAATGCTAACTGACAGGGATGCCTCCGGAAAGTCTCCCGGGAGAACGCCCTGTGCAGGGACGAGGTGGGGGGCGCCGCCAACAAAGGCCGGGCGTGGCCTGGGGGGGCGCGCCCGGGACCCGCCAGAACGTGCCCACCGGCGGCTCAGAGCTGTCAGCTGAGCCAGGGAGGCGCCGAGCTGGGAGTGGGCGGCGTGTCACCGGGAGGACGGCCCTTTGAGAGGGAGCGGTGGGTGAGGGGGAGCCTCATGGCCCGAGGGAGAGGGAGGAGGAGGGTGGAGAGAGAGGAGGGAGAGAGGGGGCAGAGAATCCGTTCCTCGTTACCTATTCCTGACCCTAGTTTTCCCCATGATTGTTCACTGGAGCATGGGATGGGGAGTGAGTGCCCATGTCTCAAATTGGAAGTTTTCTTTCATTCTGGCTTTGCATTATTCTCGTTTAAAAACAGCATAAAAACAACATACGTCGGAGTGTTTTGTTACAAGCTGAGGTTGAGCCTGGCCGCATGCACCTGGGTTGCAGGTTAAATCCCAGGCCCAGGTCCGGGTCCGTGCAGAAGGCAACCCACTGCTGTGCCTCTCCCATCGAGGTGTCTGCCTGTCTCTCTCTCAGGAGGGGACCCCATGGCGGGCAGCGGGAGCCCCGTCTCTGACCACAGCTGGACTTCCTGGAGCGGCCACAGCTTTGTCCACCGCCCGCGAAGCACGCGGTCCTGCCGAAAGCACT
>NW_006300164.1:2866753-2867116 GCF_000327345.1 Myotis davidii | reverse complement strand
CCCGGCCGGGGGGGGCTCAGGGATTGAGCGTTGACCTGTGAGTCAGGTCACGGTTCGCTTTCTGGTCAGCACACATGCCCGGGGTATGGGCTCGACCCCCAGAGTGGGGCAAAAAGAGGCAGGTGATCAGTGATTCTCTCTCATCCCTGATGTTTCTCTCTTTCTCTCCCTCTCCCTTCCTCTCTCAAATAAATAAAAAAGTTAAAATAAAATAAAGTCACTGATCGCATCCATGACGCTCTGGCCTCACGACGGAAACCTCCTGCAAAGGGCTCACCTCCAACCCCTCACACGGAGGCTAAGCCTTCAGCAGGTGAATTGTTGGGGACACAGCACCCCATCTAGGGCGGCCGAAGCCTGCAG
>NW_006300164.1:2865644-2866682 GCF_000327345.1 Myotis davidii | reverse complement strand
CCGGCTGCCCGCCTCGGCCACTGAGACCCCGTCCCTGTCCCATCGCCTCCCCAACAAGGGCTCCCAGACCCCCTTCTCCGACCTCCCGCCCAAGGACGTCTGCAATTTCTCATTTCCCTGCTTCACCGACTCCCTTCCCCAGAGCGATTGAGTCTCCACCATCGAGGACGATTTAATTTGCTCTCCCCGATGATCTGCCCACGGTACCGGGAAAGCTCTCCTTTCCGCTTGGAGACATGCGGGTGATTTTCTGCCGTTAAATTAATAGGGGTGCCTCCAGCTCAGCAAGGGGCTGTCTTTAAACGGAGGGGAGCTCTGGCCGGTGTGGCTCAGCGCACAGAGCGTCAGCCTGCAGACCAGAGGGTCCTGGGTTCGATTCTGATCAAGAGCATGTACCTTGGTTGCAGGCTCCTCCCCGGCCCAGGCCATGGTCGGGGCACGTGCAGGAGGCAACCCATCGATGCGTTTCTCTCACATCGATGTTTCTCTGTCTCCCTTTCACTCTCTCTAAAAATCAATGGGAATGCCAAAACCGGTTTGGCTCAGTGGATAGAGCGTCGGCCTGCGGACTGAAGGGTCCCAGGTTCGATTCCAGTCAAGGGCATGTACCTGGGTTGCGGGCACATCCCCGGTGGGGGGTGTGCAGGAGGCAGCTGATCGATGTTTCTCTAGCATCGATGTTTCTAACTCTCTATCTCTCTCCCTTCCTCTCTGTAAAAAATCAATAAAATATATTTTTTAAAAAATCAATGGGAAACATCCTCGGGCGAGGATTAATAAAACAAAAACAAAGCCAGAGGGGAGCGTGCTCTTAGCTGGGCAGAAAGTCTCTGGCGCACGACCAGTGGCCACCCGGACCCACCAGGACTGGGACCCAGGCACCCAGGCCAGAGGCCAGCCCCCAGAGGGCGCCCTGCCCCGGGCACTGTGGTCGGAATGGGACGGGCGCCCTTCGCAGCTCTGCCAGGCTGACGTAATTGGTGTCATTCCGATGCCCGAGGTGCAGATGAGACGATTGGGGTCGTGGCGGGCGTGGAG
>NW_006300164.1:2865207-2865534 GCF_000327345.1 Myotis davidii | reverse complement strand
GGTCAACAGCCACACTGCCAGGCACTGCCAGCCCTGCCTCACCTTTGCCCTCGCCCTGACCTGGCCACGCTCCCTGGTGTAGACTGGACGGTCCACCCCCTCAGGCCTCTCTCAGGCCAAGGCCCTACACTTCTGACACGTGCCCCACTGCCCGCTGAAGGGCAGAGCCACCCCGCGCACGTGGCCACCCCTCCCCCGGGTTCCCAGACCCACCAAGAAGCTGGTGCTAACGGGCACGGCTGCTGGCGGCAAAGAGGGAGGGCCCAGCGGGGCTCTGAGCTCTGGGCCTAGGGCTCCAGGACCGGCGATCCGGGCGGCACCCACAGA
>NW_006300164.1:2861492-2865160 GCF_000327345.1 Myotis davidii | reverse complement strand
CCGGCACCCAGACCCCCGGCCCAGGGCCCTGCTGTCCCACGGCCAGCACAGCCGGCCGACGTCCCGGTCAAAGCTGCCCTCGGGGAGGGAAGGCACCAGACACCGGACTTTTCTCCCGTCTCGGGAGGGGGAAGGGGCTCTGAGCTGTTTTTGCCACCAGCTACTGGTAAGTAAAATATGTCCGTCTCAGATCCAAGAGGAATGCGGGCCGGAAATGGCACCGAAGCCGGAGACAGATGGATGCGGCCGCGGAGGCCAAACAGCCTGCTCCTGGCGTCCATGGGCGGGGCAGGGAGGGCCTGTCCACCCTCTCCCTGTGTCCTCTGTCCCCCGTTATTATTTTTTTATCCTCACCTGAGGATATGTTTCCACTGATTTTTAGAGAATGTGGAAGAGAAAGGGAAAGGCTGTGCCCGGCCTGGAGGAGGCCACAGCGCCGGGCAGAGCGGCTGCGGTGCATCCACCCTACTATCTGCCTCCACGCCATCACCCCGAGTGAAAGCAGGCGTCAGACAGGGCAGGCTGCCGTCTGGGGCTGAGCCCAGAGCCTCAGGCTGGTCAGCCCAGGCCATACTCGGCAGACCGTCACCTGAGGCCTGGCTTCAGGGGCCAGGAGAGAAGCCACAGAACAGGCCCAGTCCTGCCAGGCCTCCGTGTCCCCCTCAGGCCTCCGTGTCCCCCCAGCACAACAAGGGTTCCGGCTGGAAGACGGCCAAGGCCCACCACTCCTGAACCTGTAGGCCTGGGCCACCCGAGCGGCTGCAGAGGCGGCGGCAGTGGGCTGGCCCAAACCCTGCTGCTGGTGCGGTCAGGGGGGTTGGGCAGAGATGCCCAGTGTCCCCTCGGCCTGCTCACCAGCCGGGGAGGCCTGGGCCCCAAGGCTGCAGCTCCTCACACACACCAGTGAATGGGGGCGGGGGGGGTCATTCCTCCCCAGATGCCCGCCCTCTGGGAGCCCCAATTGATGGCTGACCCTCCCCAGCCCCACAGCACAGAAAAGCCCGGGGCCGGCTCAGGATTGGGGTGCTGCCTGTCACCCTCTGGCTCCTGCTGCCGCCTCCCACAGCAGGCAGGTGCCACCCGCCACCACACCGCCTGTCGGTGACCACAGTGCAAGGTACCCGAACAGGGGTCCTCGAAGGTCATCGTCCCAGGGTGACGGCCATCCCAGAGGTCGCCAAGTGCCCTGAACTCACCCAAACTGAACACACGCAGCTCAGCTCGCTGCCTGCCCTCCCGGTAAGTGAGCCTCCTGTGTGGGCGAACCATTGTCAGGTGTGGACAGGAAGTGCTAATTGGAGAATAACTCATAATTAGCCCTTGATTAATTAAAAATGGGAAAACTAATTACCTAATAAACGTCCTTGGTTTCATACGAGTAATCTTTGAAAACGGGCAGTCCTAAGAGGAGAGGGGAGGGTATCTAAGAGGGTCCGTGAAGGCCACAGCCGGGGTGCAGATTCGGCAGGCTCCCCAAGACCTCAGCCCTCAGCCCCCAGGCTGACACGCAGGAGAGGTGCCCCACTCCCATCCCCCACTCCCATCGAGAGCAGGGGCCGGGGTCTGTCTGCTCACCACTCTGTCCCCTGCACCTGGCCCCCAGGGCACCTCACAGTGTCTGCTGAATGAATGAATGAATGAATGAATGAGCGGCGTCTCCTTCAGACACTGAATGTCCAGGGGGAAGCTGTGTCTCGCTCTCGGCTCTAAGCTCAGGCGCGGTTGAGCATCGACCTATGAACCAGGAGGTCACAGTTCCATTCCCATCAGAGCACATGCCCAGGTGTAAGCTCCATCCCCAGTGGGGGGCGTGCAGGAGGCAGCCAATCAATGATGCTGCTCTCATCATGGATGTTTCCCGCTCTCTATCCCTCTCCCTTCCCCGCTCTCTAATACCAATAAAAACATTCGTATTTTTAAAGTCAGCAAACAAAGCCTCCCCTCTGTGTGCACGTCCACAGCAGTGCTATCCCAACAGCCCAAGGGTAGAGACTGCCCACCGTCCACCAGCGGGCGATGGATTCACAAACCTGGTCCATCGCACATGGAACATGAGCCCGCCAGGAAAAGGAGTGCAACTCGGACCCGTGCGGCGACATGGTGAGCCTCGAACACACGAACACACGTGCTCAGGAGAGAGGCCGCCCCGCAGGCCCCCTGCTGTGTGACTCCATGTGCACGAGGCCCAGGTCGGCGCGTGGGAGTGAAACAAGCGCAGGGCTGCCAGGGGCTGGGGGTGGGCGAGAAGAAACAGCTCTCCTTCTGGGTGATGGAAAGTGTGGACGAGCCCTGGCCGGTTTGGCTGGGTGGATAGAGCATCGGCCAAGGGCATATCCCCGGGTTGTGGGCTCGATCCCCAGTAGGGGGCGTGCGGGAGGCAGCTGATCAATGATTCTCTCTCATCACTGATGTTTCTATCTCTCTCTGCCTCTCCCTTCCTCTCTGAAATCAATAAAAATATTTTTTTAAAGTGTGGAACTAGACAGTGGTGAGGGCTGAACAACACCGAATAAATACAGTGAACGACACTGAACTGTACACACTTTTCCAGGGTTAAAATGATCAATATTAGGTTATCTCCACTTTAGCACAATAATTGTCTTTTCATGAAAGTCAAAAGAGGATCCCCCAGGATAAACATTCCAGGGCTCCAGGCCACACCCCCGAACCTGAGCTGCAGGCAGAGGGGGTCGGAGGGCCTGGGAGAGGCTTTCTGACCACAGCAGGGCCTCCCCCGGCACCCCCGCCCCGAAGTCACAGCTGCACCCTGCGATGTGGAGGGGCAGGCGCCATGGAAGGACATACTCGTCACATTTTGGTATTTGTTTCCTCTCCCCTTCCCCGTCTCATTCCGCCTTTTTTGCAACAAACA
Source organism: Myotis davidii (assembly GCF_000327345.1). NCBI lineage: Eukaryota > Metazoa > Chordata > Mammalia > Chiroptera > Vespertilionidae > Myotis > Myotis davidii. The sequence continues at coordinate 2,862,288 of NW_006300164.1, read as the reverse complement.
TCAAATTGTCAGGCTTCAATAGAAACCGCTAATGTCTCAGGGTCTGGGGAGAAACAGTTAGCGATTAAAATTTAATTAGCTGTGGACACAGCATATACACACACAAAAGCATGCTCACACCAGGTCGAGTTGGGAAAATTCAAGCTCCCAGCCACCTGAGTGGGACCCGCAGGGTAAAGGACATGGGAGAGAGAGGTGGCAAAGATGTGAGCCATGGGGACGAGAGGCACCCCTGACGGCCGCCATCAAGAGGCCATCCAGCCAGTCCTTCAGCTTACAGACGGGGAACTGAGGCCCGGCAAGGGCGGGGGAACGGGCTGCAAGGCCGCTTCGCGCTAAATGACTCCACGCCTGTCAGTCGCCCCGCCCTGCTCACGGCCAGGTTCACGCTTCAGAGGTTCTGAGCCGGCAAAATGGTTAATGAATAATAGATGGGAGCGTTAAGCCCTTCATCAGAGGCTGTGCGCGCTCTTTCACTCAAACGTAGACACAGCCGCGGGGCCTTCCTCTCGGGTTAATTCTGCCCGAAATGGAGGCGACCGTGAGCCCAGGACCCGGTGGGTCCCTAGAGCAGGGCAGCCTGGCTGGGCCACGCAGGGGAGCCGCTGGGGCCTCTCCGGAAACGGGTCCCTGACCTGGCGGGGGGCCCCCAGGATGTCCAGTCTCCCCAGACCCGGCAAGGCGGCTGGGCCAGCCGGACCCTCCTGACCCACCGAGGGCCCCTCCCCGCTCCTCCCATGGGATCCGTGTCCAGGCAGACAGACAGGTGCCTCGGTCCACAAGCCCCGGCCGACGG
>NW_006300164.1:2858958-2861309 GCF_000327345.1 Myotis davidii | reverse complement strand
GGGAGGGAGGGGGGAAACCCAGGCCTACAAGGAAGGCGAGTCACACTCCTGTCCCTCAGCGAGGGTGGAACTGGGGGTCCAGTCAGGTCCCGCTGGCGGCGTGTCCTGCCGTGCCCCTGCCCTCTGCCAAGTGACAGCTGTTGGCAGGGTGGTCAGCTCCGCAGGCCTCACTCCAGGTCTAGTGACCGAAGCCCCTCTCCCGCCCCCATCCCTCCCTCCCACAGAATGAATGCCAGCACGGGGGAGGTGGTGGCTGGCACGGGGGAGGTGGTGGCCGGCACGGGGTAGGTGGTGGCCAGCACGGGGGAGGTGGTGGCCGGCGGCTTCCCTGGCAATGAGGCCGCTCACCCAGTGTCTGGCTGCACCCTCGAGGGGCCACCCGCACCCACCTGCTGCCCCCCGAGGCCTATGCCAAGGGTCTCCCAGGAGCCCTGAGCGACGGAGGGGGTGGTGTGTGTGCAGAGAGAACCGGCCACCTCGGGGCTGCCCTCCCATGCGGCTGCTCCCTGCCCAGGCACTGTGGTTCGAGGAGAGAGCAGCGGAGCTTCCGTCCACTATAAGCAGATCCGTGGGGACCGAGGAGCTCTGACAGGCCAGGAGCCCACGTGGCTCTGGTCCAGCTGCAGCAGCTGTGCCGGCAGACGCGCCCCTGGGCAGCGGGGAGGGGGTACGTCCGAGTCCCGGGGGGTCACCAGCGGACGTCGCTGAGTCAGAGACCCGGTGGTTGCACAAAGCGACGGGCCCTTGCACAGGCCCGGGACTCCTCTCTGGAGAATCTCAGGAAGAAAGAATGCCGCCAGGCCCAGGTGGCTGATGGGAAAGTCCTGGCCTCGATGCCAACCGGACGCCTCGCAGCCCTTCAGTTCTCAGCATCTGTCACTGCCCCTCGTAAACCATGCGCCGGCCACGGCCACTCCCACTCCCCGAGCCCCGGCCCTGACCCTGGTCCTCAGATAAACAGCAATAAACCCCTCCCAGAGTTCCCATCAGAGGTGGGGCCGCCCTCGGGCCGTCCGGGAAGCACGTCGGGCGGAGCTGTGCCAGCGGCGGAGGGCAGGGCCGGCCTGGGGATCCTGCAGGCGCTGGAGGGGGACATGGGCCGCAGGCAGCCCCGCACCAGGTCTGCACTCAGCCATGCACGCAGCCCCGGGCCGCCCAGGGGTTGTCCTGGTCCTGACCCAGCGATTTACAAGGGGTGACCTTGGCCCTGCGGTGCTACCTGGTGGCATGTGGCACCCCAAACGGCTCACCGGGAAGCCGGGAATCAGCCTTTGGACGGCCCGGCCTCGGGTCCCCTCCCTGTGCCAGCCGGCTTCCAGGGCAGCTGCCAGCGAGACTTCCCCGAGGCATGGACCCAGGGGATCACCTTCGGGACCTTGGGGTTCAGGTGGTCACCCCTCCTTGCCTCACACCCGCCAGAGCTGTTTCAGGGTCACTGCAAGGGCCCCTCCCACCCAGCACCACCCCAGCCCGGTGCCCCCCCCGCCGGCTCCTGAGGCGCGGGGCCGGGCAGCAGCCCTCTCTCCCTTGGAGAACGAAGACCCGGGGCAGGAAGTAAACTCTCGGGTCCCCAGCTGGACAGGCAGGGCCAGGGCCCCCCCGGTTCTGTCCTTGTCCACGCCCTGCGGTCCCTCCGCCTCCTGGCCTCACCCGAATGGTCTGAGGACGGCTGGCCTGCTGTCCCGGCCCCCAATCCGCCCCTCCTGTTGGCACACAGTCCCACCTGCGCCTGCCGGATGGGGACGGACAGCCCACTTTTTTTTTTCCCGTCTGGCTGCCTGGCCGCCCGGCCGCCGAGCCCGCCCTCGGCCACCAACCTGGGGGACGGAGACGGGGGAGGAGGCCACTCACCTTCCCGAAGTCTCGGACATCGAAGAGGTCGAAGGGGTCAAACAGCTCGCTGTTCCTCAGCCCGAACTTGTCGTGGCAGACCTTGAGGAAGGTGCGGATGTTCTTCAGGCACAGGAACTGGGGAGAGAAGGGGAAGCGTGAGCCCTGGGGCCGACGAGATTCCGGGTCCCGGGCCAGACAGTCCTGCTCAGGAGACGCCCCGTGAACGTCCCACCGCCCAGAGTCACAGACGGCCCAGCCCGCGGCCTCTCACAACCATATGCCCCCCCACCCCCTGCCCAGGGGGACGCAGCACATTTCAACCTGACAATCTTGACTGGAACAAAGATGCTGGCCTTGAGTGAGCAAGGATGGAGCGTGCACACGCACACACACATGTGCATGCCCAGCTGACTCTCTGCCCACCTACCCACCTTCCAAGGCAGTGCCCCTGCCCCAGGCCACTCCCTGTCCCGCCTGGGCTGGGCCCTGGTCACGTGGAGACTGACTCTCCCTCTCTT
>NW_006300164.1:2857288-2858923 GCF_000327345.1 Myotis davidii | reverse complement strand
GGGGGGGGGGGGGGGGGGGTCTGTGTGTATCAATTTTTCTGAACCTGTAAGAGAAAACTGCAGACTCGACACCCCTTCACCCCAAACACCTGAATCCGAGTGTATTTCCTAAGAACAGGCCCCCCCACAGGCCAGCGCCCACGTCAAACCGGGAAACGAGCTGGGTCCCACCCGTGCTCTCCTTCCCGCGCACTTGCTTTCATTTCTTCACCGTAAAGGACAACCAGGGTGTCCTCAGAGCACAGAGTAAAAACCGCGCCCGCGCCTGCAGCTGCCATGTCCGTCTCCGTGAACCTAACAGCGGCGCCCAGGGAACCTTCCGGAACAATGGGGATGCCCTCTGTGTGCCCGCTGAGCACCTGAACTGCGGCCGCGCCAGCTGAAAAGCGGCGCCTCTACCTTCATTTCACTCGAATTCATTTAAACGGCGTACCCTCACGTGGGCCCAGCAGACCCCAGCCTCTCACCCAGTTCCTGGCATTTTTAAGAATGCAGACACGGGGACACGCACTGTAGGTCCCATGTGTCCATGTGTACGCGGCACCGGGGCAGGTAAATTCACAGACGGGAAGGGCAGCAGAGCCACGGCGCCGGGGCTGCGGCGGGGGAGGGGGGGCGGCTGGGCTTTCTGGTTGGGAAGATGAATAAGTTCTAGAGAGAACAGTGTGATGTTACATAGCCCTGTGAACGGCTTCCCTCTCTGGTTAAAACGGTAACAGTTACGTTGCACAGATCTCACCATGATAAAAACACTGATTTAAAAATAAGGGGCCCTAGCCAGTACGGCTCCGTGGTCAGAGTGGTGGCCCACAGACTGAAGGGTCACGGGTTCGATTCCCGGTCCAGGGCACATACGTCCATTGCAAGCTCAATCCCCGACCCCAGTTGGGGAGCGTGCTGGAGGCAACCAATTGATGTGTCTCTCTCACATCAATTTTAGAGAAAGTGGAAGGGAAATTCCACTTTCTCTAAAAATCAATGGAAATAATATCCTCGGGTGAGGATTAACCAAATAAACACACACACACACACACACACAGTAAGGGACACAGAGACACAGACACAGGCCCCAGGGAGGAGGCGCTGTGACAACGGGGCAGAGAGCAGGGGGCTGCTCCCAGGAGCTGAGAAAGGCGGAGGCGGCCAGGGAACGGCCAGGGAACGGCCAGGGTCTGGCCAGGGAGCGCCCCATGGGCACTTTGAAGGACCAGACACACCCACTGCGTGGGCGGCCTCAATCATCGTTTGCTCTGAGATTCCTCTCAAATGAACCGCTAGTGGCACATCTTGCTGCCACTCCTCCCTCGGTTCTGTGTAAATCCAGACAGATGAACTACTGGGCTCCTTCAAGACCTCATCCTCAGGTAGCCATCGTGCATGAAGACGGCGGCTCCACTATTTTCTGCAGGCCGCTCGTCTCTCATTTCCACGAAGCATTTATTTTCATTCCTCCTCGGCCTCCATTTTTAGAGTTAATTACACAGCGCCTCACCATAATCGCAGCCCGCACGCCAGGCTTCCTTTCGGGGCTCAGGGCAGGACGCAGCGTCGGCCCGGCCTGTCCCACTCCCTCCGTGGCCGCCCGGGCCCCTAACCTTCCAGAACCGCTGTCCCAGGGCAGCCTCTGCGGGGCGC
>NW_006300164.1:2856278-2857163 GCF_000327345.1 Myotis davidii | reverse complement strand
AGGAGCTGGTTCTGCGCCCACGCGGCGTCCGTTCACGGAGTTTCCTGGGCGCTGGGCGCTGGGCTGCAGCTCTGCCCGCCGAAGCCAGGACACCGAGGCTCGACGTTCAGAGCGCTGGCTCCCAGTGAGAAGGTGGCGGAGCTGAGGCTTGAACCCACGTGCTTCCGGGCGGTGCAGGCCCCTGGCGAGAACGGTCTCCGGGGGCCTCTGAGCCGGGTCCCTGTCCTGCGCACCTTCCACAGCATCCCCTCCATCTCCTAAGTGGCTGGTTTCTTTCATAAGTGATGTGGTCACTACCTTCACCGCAGTTAGGGTCACTGAGGCCCAGAGCTGGAGGGGGGCAGTTAGGGAAACCGAGGCCCAGAGCTGGAGGGGGGCAGTTAGGGACCCTGAGGCCCAGAGCTGGAGGGGGGCAGTTAGGGAAACCGAGGCCCAGAGCTGGAGGGGGGCAGTTAGGGACCCTGAGGCCCAGAGCTGGAGGGGGGCAGTTAGGGAAACCGAGGCCCAGAGCTGGAGGGGGGCAGTTAGGGACCCTGAGGCCCAGAGCTGGAGGGGGGCAGTTAGGGACACTGAGGCCTAGAGCTGGAGGGGGGCAGTTAGGGACCCTGAGGTCAGAGGGGATGGGTGCCGGTTCCAGGAGACCCCGCAGGTGGGGCTGAGAGGACGCAGGTGGGAAGCAGGTGGGGCACATCACAGCCACAGGCTGAGTGACGGGGCGGGTAGGCCAGACCCTGGCCAGTGCCAGGCCAGAGCTGCCCATCTCGTCCTGTGGTCGGCAAAGGCCGGCCGGCCGGCGGCATCCCTGCGGCTTCGGGGCAGCGGCACCATCCCTTTCCTTGGCCGCAGGGCTCCCTACCAGGGCGGCCACGGCCTCGCCAGCGTCTT
>NW_006300164.1:2855626-2856068 GCF_000327345.1 Myotis davidii | reverse complement strand
GGCGCCCGGGGCAGGCGGCGGAGCCGGACACGCCGGCCTCCTCGGCCCTAATGGCCTGAAATGAGATTAGCTGAGGACTCGGGCTCCGTGCCCAGTGCCCACCTCCCAGGGCTGCGGGCAGCACCACCAGGCCTGCTGCTCTGTGTCAGCTGTCATTCAGCTCTCGGAGGCCCCGCGGGGAGCCTGTCGCCAGAGCCAGGACCCTGAGTCCCGGGGGCACGGGGGGCATTGTGGCCACATAGTGCCCGCCTACTGATTGGGAAGACACTGCCAGGGACAGCTCCCCCTCGCAAGGTGCCACAGGGGCCTGTCCCACCGAGGGGGTGCCTCTGAGGCCCCCTCCCTGCCCAGGTGAGTGCCTCGGGGCGCACGGCCCCCAGCAGCTAATACACACGGGGTACCAGGGCCACGCTTCGCCCCATGCTACCTCACGCACCCCAGC
>NW_006300164.1:2855317-2855555 GCF_000327345.1 Myotis davidii | reverse complement strand
CCACTGGCCTGAAGTCACACCCTCCACATTCCAGCCCAGACCCGTAGACAGGAAGCCTGGTGGTGAGAGCCCCGGCCTGGCCCCGGGGCTGTGCCTGATCCAACTCTCTGTGCCTCAGTTTTCCCATCTGTAAAATGGGGGAAGAAACCTCTGCCCTCTGACTTCCGGGATGCTGGGAGACACCTGCTTTTTTTTTTTTTTTTTTATTTTATTGCTTTTTTACAGAGAGGAGGGGAGA
>NW_006300164.1:2849056-2855300 GCF_000327345.1 Myotis davidii | reverse complement strand
CCCTGGGCATGTGCCCCGACCCGAAATGGAACCAGTGACCTTTTGGTTTATTCCATGCTCAACCACCGAGCCACACCAGCTGGGCGAATTTGGTTTTTGTTTTGTTTAATATATTTTATCGACTTTTTACAGAGAAGAAGGGAGAGAGGAAGGGAGAAGGATAGAGAGTTAGAAACATCGACAAGAGAGAAACATTGATCAGCTGCCTCCTGCACACTCCCCACTGGGGATGTGCCCACAACCAAGGTACATGCCCTTGACTGGAATCGAACCCGGGACCCTTGAGTCCGCAGGCTGACGCTCTATCCGCTGAGCCAAACTGGTTAGGGCGAGACTCCTGCTTTAAGAAGCCACAGATGACACAGGGGCTACCTCCCCGGGAGGTCCTGAAATGCCCAGAGCCCCCTGTGACATCACGCCCTGGGAGAGCGCAGGCAGGGGGCTGTGATCTTTACTCGGGGCACTGACCCCGGCCCCCGGCCCCGGTCAGCTGGAGCTGGCCCTGCATCCACCCCTCCGCAGGCCTCTAATTACCGGCCTTGCCCCTCAACGTCGCTGCCCGGGGGGCTGGGCTGGGAGACCGCAGGCCACCAAAGACCCCGGGAGAAGATCTGTCGGAGGCTCTGCTCACAGCCAAGGCGGCGAGAGAACGGGGAGGTGACAGCATGCTCCCCCCAACCCCCAGCCTCAGGAGAGACCCCTGGCCGCACAGCCCCAGTGACAGATGGGGCAGGCGGCATCCCAGCCTCGAAAGAACAGAATTCTCTTAAAACCTCTGCAGCGCCCGAGAGGTGGGGTCTCCACATCCGAACTCCGTAAGGGACAACCCGATGCGCCCACGGACGCCCCGCGTGTCCTGGAGCTTTGTCAACAAGCGGTACTAACCCCGCTTCCCTCCGACAACCACACGCCGTCAGTGACGGTGACGGGAACCCCGGGGGCCGCACTGCCCGGTCCGCCAATCACCCGCTCGGACTGGCAGCTGACCAGATCTGTGATCAATATCAAAATGGAAAAGTGAATTAATTGTCTGTCTTGTTATGCCCTGATTCTAAAGGACGTTCAAAACATCTTCATTCTCAGTTAGTGGAGGCGGCCGGAATAAAGCTTTCGAATTCAGGGCCCTTGGGGTAAACAGGTGGCCTTGAGGTGACCAGCTAGCTCTGACCTTCTCCCCCTGCGTCCCAAACACCCTGGACAATGGCCCACCCCAGGGGTTCGAGATTGAGTGAATGAACGGGCAAGTGACGGAGGAAGGAAGGGCTTATCAGAGAACCCCCAGCTGGCATCTGTGGGGTGGCCCTGTCCCCCACGATGGCTTCGGAGGTGCCGGGTCCCCATGAACACCGGCAGCTGTTTGGGTGACAGGCCTGACGCATCTCCTCCACCAACAAGCAGGCAGGTGGAACTTGGGGTTTGGGCACGAAGCCCACTCCTGTCCTCGGGCCTCGGTGCACCAACCAGTCGGGGCCATCCGCTCAGCGCACCCAACGCCACCAGCAGTGTCCTTGATCACCCATTCTACAGATGAGAAAACCGAGGCTCGGGAGGCGGATCTGGGATTGGAACTCCACACTGGCACCAGAGCCACAGAAGCCACCGTGACTGCCCCAGCGCTGAGCGCCAGGAGGCGCGTGGGGAGACCGACCCAGCTCGCCCATCCGCTGCCCCAGGCAGGAGCGCACAGCCCAGCGGGGATCTGAGGAGTTGGGATTCGATTATGTCTGGACAATTGAACACGAGCGCTTCCTGCACTCAGGCCACTTCCCCGGCTGCATGCGCGCTGGGAGACGCGCCCCGGGAGCCAGCCGCCAGCCGCTGATGGATGAGAGCTGCCTTGATGGGCCCCCGGCCTCTGGGCTGCGGGGAGGACGGGGTTTCTTAGTGCGGCCAGGTGTTCCGGGGCCGTGCCATGTCGGACGTGGCAGCATCGTGCCCACCGCTCGCCACTAGACAGCTCAGCCCAAGGCTGCTGGGTTTTGTCACCCAGAGAGGACCGCGTCAGCATGGCACTTCCTTTCACCGTCGGTGAGGTTTCTAGCCAAGCCCCGAGCACGCAGGCGGCTGAGACAGGCGACAGCCTGCCTTCCCCAATGACCAGCAGCCCTGGCGGCACCAGGCACTCACACCTGCCTCATTCCTCGAACACAATCACGGATCCCCGATTCGCACGTGGGAAAAGGGCTTGGGGACCGCCACGTGGACACGTCGGGAGGGGAGGACGCAGCTCTGACCCAGGTGGTCTGGTCCAGTCCTCACGGTCTTGTTCACCACGCAAGGCTCCTCCCATGAGAGACCCCCAAAGCCACGGACGGGGAAGCCCCCTCAGGGGCCGACATCCGAGGAGGCTGAGCCAGGCTGTGGGGTGGAGACAGCTGCTCGGGTCTCCTGGGGCCGCAGGCTCTGTCCCTCTGGTCCCAGCTCTCCTGCGGGGCAAGCGCTCCCCAGCGAGGCGGTGCCTCCTCCACCCCCAGGGGACAGTCCTCCAGCCGTGACTGCAGCCATGACTACCAGGGTGACTCAAAAGGCACCCAGCCCCCAAGGCAGACGAGTCCAGCCTTAGCAAGCTTCCTGACCCCTGGCCCCTGACCCCCTCCCAGGACCAGGACCCCTCCCACAAGGATGCCCTGACGGGTGTCTGGCGCACTCTGGCCGATTCCGGGAACACGCTCCCCTTCGGTTCCTGAGAAGGCGGCCGGGCTGTCTGGATGCTGCAGACACGGCTGACGCGGGCTCCGCTGGGCTCGGGGCCCTGGCCACGTGTTCCCGCGGCTCCACAGGGCCCTGTGCTCACCAGCAGGCTCCCCCTCCCGCCCACCATGGCCTCCCACAGCGGTCACGGCTCCAGGGCCATCTGCTCGCCCCTATGGGCAGCTGCTATGGGAGGGGGCTTCTCAGGGACACTGGGAGGGGCTCAGGGAGCCGCGGAAGCAGGCTCTGAAGGGTGAGGGGGTCGCGCTCTCGGCACCAGGGCGGCTCGCTGGCAGCCACGCAGGGCCAGGCCGTGCCAAGCGGGTGACGGCCGCAAAACGATGACCCCTGTCCTGATCGCAGAGCACTTCCTCATCGACGCTTGAGGGAAACGCGCCAAGAAAAACAACTGTGGAAGAGTACGGTCTGGAAGTGGGGTGAGGGGCGGCTGGGCGCTTCATGCTCAACTCTGCGTCCTGTTCACGCCCCAGTCCCCAGACACTTTGTAGGTGCCCACAGACACTTAGTAGGTGCCCAGAGTGCACCAGGCTCAGAGAGCAGCCGGGGGAGGCAGGGACCCCTCTGGGCCCACGGCGTCCCATCCGGGGCAGAACCAGGCCCGAAACTTCCCAGCAGCCCTGGAAAGACCCGCTGCTCGGCTGCTGCTGTCTGAGCCGGAGGGATGAAGGGCGGCTCGAGTTCTCAAGACTTCAAGGTCGGGTCAAAGCAGGGGTTCGACAAAGCCAGCAGGAAATTGCTTTCCTGGCGTCTCTCTGTGCAGCCACCTCCCCTAAGCCGGCTCCTGGACGCCCGAGGGCTCCCTTCCCACCGCCTGCCCGGCCTCCTCCAGCCGGCGGGCTCAGCGGGATTAGCTGGGCACTGCCTGGCCCGGTGCCCCTGCCCCCAGGATCCGCAACGGATCCGACACCCTCTTCTCTCCCCTGGCCCCAAGCCGTCTGTGAAGTCGCCCCTTGCTTCTGGCCCTTCATGCTTCAGACGCCCCTGAATTGGGGTGGGGGGCTCAGGCAGACCCAGGCAGCTTTCACGCAGAGCTACGTGGGTTCACATTCACACCCTCCCTGACCCCCGCCCTGGGAGCCGCCCCTCGTGACCCCAGCTCCAGGTGAACCCGGGGCTCAGGCCCCCAGCTCGGCCTGTCTAGTGGCTCTATGGAAAGGTGCCCAACTTGAGCACCCCAAAATCAGGTCACCCCAGGTGTCCCCCCTCCATGGGGCCACCTCCACCTCCCCTGCAGGCTGGAGCCAGCGCCTGCCGGCGGCCGAGACACCCTCGCCCTTTACAGTCTGATCATGTAAGCGGCCTCCCGTGTGTGCGGTGACCCAACCCATGGCGCGCGGCGATTTTAAGTCTCATCACCAAGAACATCCAGGGACAGAGAGCAGCCTTCTCCATGGGGCAGTGATGCTGCAGAAACTCGGGGCTGTGGGCCCCCCTCCACCCCCCGCCCCCGGTCACAGCATTTCGAGAAGAAAATGTCATGTTCAGTGACCCCCCTGGCTCCCGGAGTTACTGAGAAGGGGCGTGGGCCCCAGTGACTGCAGGCTCCCCCTCCCCCAGTCTGTCTGCAGGTCACCCGCTGAGTCACCGCCTGGGGGCCATCCTCCCTGGGGGAGGTCTCTGGCTGCCTCGCTCTGCAAGCACAAATGCTGGAAAGGACCCAAGTGCCCAGGGCAGGAAGGAGAAGCACATAGTAGGTGCTCAGGAAAATGGAGTGACTAAAGGTGGGCGTCCCACCCTAGCTGGTTTGGCTCAGTGGATAGAGTGTCGGCCTGCGGACCAAAGGGTCCCAAGTTCAATTCTGGTCCAGGGCACATGCCCAGTTTTGCAGGCTTGATCCTCAGTAGGGGTTGTGCAGGAGGCAGAACTGAGCGCCTAAATGTGGGTGTTCCAGGAAGGCGGGGGGAGGGGGGTGTGGGCGCGCAGGTGGGCGCACCTGTGTGGGTCTCAGGAGCGGACCAGGCCCGAGAGAAGGGCCTGAAGTCCCAGCAGGGGGCGGGTAAGGCGCAAACACACTTTCCTGTTTTTAACTGCACTTCATGCTCATCACCCCGGTGGTGCGTCATTAAAGCACGTTTGACGGGATGAGGAAAGAGGAAGGCACTTCCTCCCGCTGCCGCCCCAACGCCATCCGCACAGCAAGGAGCCACCTGGCGAGCCCAGCCGAGCCAGGTGGAGGCCAATCCACCGCCCGGGGCCCTCCTCTGGCTCCTGCAACCCATCAGGACCCGCCTCCTTTGGGGTCACAATCCTTCATTCAGTCAAATATTCGCTCACTCGAGCCCCAAGCATCAGGCGTCATCTACGTTCCGGTTGCAGGGACCGCAGGGGGAGCCACACCCTCCCTGGCGAGGCGGGTGGGGGTCCAGGCCCTGACGCCGACACCAGGTGCCCCCACCCTCCTCTCCGCTCCCCAGGCCTCCCCTGCTCCGGGGACGCCCTTTCCATACGACATCTCAGGCTTGGCTTCTGAAGTCACTCCCCTCCCACTCACGTGGGGACAAAACTGTCTGCCCACAGGCTCCCCGTCTGCGTAAAATGCACCCCAGTAATTTATCCCGAACCCCGGCCCCGCCTTGCTGGCCACGCAGGACAGAGAGACGCTGGAATACACGTCTGCTCAGAGCACGGCTCCGGCACCCGGACCAGGTCTCTGCCCCTCAGCGCCTCTTTCCCCAGGTCAGCGAACCTGAACACAGCCCCTGGAGTTCCAAGGAGGCAGACCCCTCCCAGTTCCTGGGGGTCAGAGGGGAGGGAGGGCATCCTCCCCCATGTACATAAGAACGGCTACTGTGGGAAAGAGAAAGTGGCCTGTGCCGTGGACGATGTGGAGACGTGGGACCCCTCGTGTGTACGCCGTGGGTGGGGATGGAAAATGGGGCCGCTGCTGGGGAAAGCAGTGAGTGTGGAAATGCCTCAGAAAACGAGAAATAGAGCTACCTCCGAACCAGCTCCACTTCCGAGTATTGTCAACGAGAGGTCGCCGCTGCCACCCAGCGCCAACAGGAGCCCCCAATCTGGGGTGCGGTAAAGGCTTTACAAACCAGGGAAGCACCCTCTCCCCAGGAAACAAAGCTCGCCCTTCACAGCACAGGGGAGGTCATTTATAGAGAAGTGGCCACCCTGGCCCCTGATTGGTCCATGTTCATGCAAATAAGGAATCCAAACTTGTACAATTTGATTGGCCCAAACAGCACTGCCCTAATTGGTCAATATGGAGCTGCTTTGATTGGTCAATAAATATGCAAATGAGGATTCAATGCAGAGCTCCCATTGGATGGGGCAGGTATCCGCTCATTGGTGGAAAGCCTTAAAAAGGGAGAAAAATCCATGCCCTACCTGGTATGGCTCAGCGGCTAGAGCATCGGCCTGCGGACTACAGGGTCCCAGGTTCAATTCCAGTTGGGGGCACGTGCCCGGATTGCGGGCTCGATCCCCAGCAGGGGGCAGGCAGGAGGCCGCCCATCAGTGATTATCATCACTGATGTTTCTCTCTCTCTCTCCCTCTCCCCCTCCCTTCCTCTCTGAAATCAAT
>NW_006300164.1:2848463-2848995 GCF_000327345.1 Myotis davidii | reverse complement strand
GTGGAGTGGTGGCTGCAGGGCTGGAGACGAGGGGTGGGAGTAGATGATTGATTACTGGTGCCGTTCAGTTTGGGGAGGTGAGAAAGTTCTGGAGACGACGGTGGTGATGGTTGCACAAGGATGGGAATGCCTTTAACAACCACTGGACTGTGCACTTGAAACGGTCAACATGATGAACGTCATGTAATATGATTCATCTCGGACTCCCCCGCACCGTCCACACCACACCCGCAGTGCTGGGGCTGCTGGAGGGTCCCTGGTCTCGCAGGAGGAGCAAATACAACCTCTGTGCCAGGCACAGTGGGCAAAGGTGCCCCGAAACGGGGGTGCCGCCGGCCTGCGGGGTGCGGGGTGCGGGGAATTGGCCTGTCCTGAGTTGTTTCATGTTTTTATTTTTTCCAATGAGTCAGAAAAGTGAAGATAACTGGAGAAGCTGCACTTTCTGGAAATTCCGGCAGAACCAGCGCCAGGCCCCAGGGCAGTGCAGGGGGGTGGGGAGTGGGGAGCAGGCTCCATTGTTTGCCGGCGAGCA
>NW_006300164.1:2846477-2848189 GCF_000327345.1 Myotis davidii | reverse complement strand
GGGGGAGGGTGGCTGGGCTGGGGCCTGGGGACAGAGCCTGGCCCGGGGGGAGGGGGCAGGAAACGCCCCCAGTTGTGTTTGCACAGAAAACCAAGCCAGAGCTGGTATTTCAGTTCCCGGAGCTGAGCTCCAGCCCGGCCCCACCTGCTCAGAGCGTGCGGGGAGGGCAGTCCTCAGGGGAACAGGGGCACCCAGGGCTCAGCAGTCAGCAGGGGCTCCTGCTGCCGGGGTCTCGGGGGTCTGTCTGGTCTTCCCGTGGCCTTGCCCCTCGGGGGCTCTCTGGGCTGGGATAGCAATCACCACTTCACTAGGTGGGGAAACGGGCCCAGACTGGCACTGGGGGCCGCCCCCTGCACCAGCTGCCAACGAGTGAGGTCTAATTTGTTTGTTAATCCTCACCCAAGGCTATTATTTCCACTGATTTTTAAAATTCTTTTAATTTTTGTTTTTTAGAGAGGAAGGGAGAGGGATAGAGATAAATACATTGAGAGACCCCCCTACTGAGGATAGACAGGGAATTGAACTGGTGGCCTCTTGGCCCCTGGGACAATGCTCAACTGCTGGGCCACACCTGCCGGACTCCATTGGTTTTTAGGGAGAGTGGAAGGGAGGGAGGGAGGGAGGGGGAGAGAGAGAAACATCGATGTGAGAGAGACACATTGACTGGTTGCCTCCCGCACGTGCCCCGACTGGGGCTGGGGATCGAACCTGCAGCCCAGGTACCTCTCCTTGATCGGGAATGGAACCCTGGACCCTTCAGTGGGCATGCCGACACTCTAACCATTGAGCCACACACCAGCCAGGGCAGTTCCCGTTGATTTTAACAGCAGGTGTGCCCAGGAATCGCCCCAGGGCACAAAACCTATCTTTGTCTTTTCTCTCAAGATAGAAACTCCTCTTTAGATAAGGGGGAGGTGGAATCAAATAAAAACCTACCACATCTCCCTCCCTAAAGCAACACTTACCATTTCCTTGTCTCTGCAGGGGTTTTGGGGTTCTTGGGGTTTTGTTCTTTTGGGGGGGCGGGTTGTGCGTTTTTTTGTTTGTTTTTTACACAACTGACTGCTGGGAATAACACCCAGCCCGAGTCCTGGCGCTGCCGCCGTGCAGGGAATGTCCCCCGGCCTGGGCCGTGCATTCCTCACCCATCCCTCCCGATGTCACTCCGCAGCTTCCAGTTTCACTATCGCATCTGCAGGACAGTGACCAGCTTTGTTCTGCTCAAGGCCCCGCAGTGGGGCCACCAGACACCCTGCCCCAGTCCAAGAGCCTTCAGCCCCGACAGGACCCTGTCTTGGAAATGGCTGAGCCACCAGGACCTCGGAAAGCCCTGGGCACCCACCACCCATCTTCCTTCCTTCATTCATCATCCATTCATTCACTCATCCCTCATTCACACGGCTGTCCGGCCTCGGGACACCAAGAAGGAAGAGGCACCCAGCCAGCGTGGCTCAGGGGTTGAGCATCGACCTATGAACAGCAGGCCACGGTTCGGTTCCAGTCAGCGCACATGCCGGCCGGGGTTGCAGGCTAGATCCCCAGTAGGAGGCGTGCGGGAGGCAGCTGATCAATGATTCTCTCTCATCCGATGTTTCTATCTCTCCCCTTCCCTTCTTCTCTCTCTAAAAATCAATGGGAAAAATATCTTCGGGTGAGGAGTAACCAAAAAAAAAAAAAACAAAAAAATCATAAAAAAAAAACCCCAAAGGAAA
>NW_006300164.1:2845085-2846216 GCF_000327345.1 Myotis davidii | reverse complement strand
CCCCCTCCTGCCCACCCTCCTCACCCAACTGAACTGCTGAGACGGCTCCACCCCCGGGTGTGGCAGGCAGACAGGCCTGAGCACAGCCAGGTACACGGCCCGGGAGGGAAGGTCAGGGGTGGAAAGCCCCAGGTGCCTAGCCAGGCAGGGCTGAAGGGTGGGACGTCGCCCCAGGGTGACTCTTCCTCCCCGAGCACGCGGCCGGCCTTGTGGCTTGGACCCCCTGACCTTCCCCGGAGATAACATCGAGGCCTCGGTTGTAGGGCAGCTCCAGGCCCAGAAAAGCAGCTAAACCAGCCCGGCTGCCTCAGGACCAGCTGCGCTGGCTAATGACCCTGCCCTGGCGCCTGCCAGTCAATCAGTGGAGACACCTGTCAATCAGTGGAGACGCCAGTCAATCAGTGGAGACGCCTGTCAATCAGTGGAGACACCTGTCAATCAGTGGAGACGCCTGTCAATCAGTGGAGACACCTGTCAATCAGTGGAGACGCCTGTCAATCAGTGGAGACACCTGTCAATCAGTGGAGACGCCTGTCAATCAGTGGAGACACCTGTCAATCAGTGGAGACGCCTGTCAATCAGTGGAGACACCTGTCAATCAGTGGAGACGCCTGTCAATCAGTGGAGACACCTGTCAATCAGTGGAGACGCCTGTCAATCAGTGGAGACACCTGTCAATCAGTGGAGACGCCTGTCAATCAGTGGAGACACCTGTCAATCAGTGGAGACGCCTGTCAATCAGTGGAGACGCCAGTCAATCAGTGGAGACGCCTGTCAATCAGTGGAGACCAGGCCCTGAGTGGACACACCTGGAACAGCTGACGGTGCTATTGCGCCCTCCTCCTGGGGCCTCCCCTAACATCTCCCCCTTAAACCCTTAGGGCAGAGGGCCCAGTGCCTCTCCCTCCAGGGAGCAGGCTGAGCCTTTTCCTTTCCCTGCCTCCTCTCCCCCTCCCCCCGTCTCTCCCCCCTGGCGGCCTCTCCCCCCTGGCGTTACCATCAGCTGCCTGACTCCCAAGCTCCAAGGGCCCTTCCTCTGCCTCCGCACCTGTTTCCTAAGCCCATTTCTTTCAGGAATCACTTTTCCTGCCCCCGTGATTTACCCATACATGTTCTCTTATAGTCGAGTCT
>NW_006300164.1:2837577-2844904 GCF_000327345.1 Myotis davidii | reverse complement strand
CCCCCACCCTGCCCCGCGCCACCAGGAGCCCAGGCCGGCTAGTAGGCACCAAGTACCCAGAGAATGCCGGACAGAAGAGAGAGGAAGTAGGGTGCAGTGGGTTAGAGTGCCCCCCGCCCCCCGAGGAAAACCCGAAGATATGTCCACATCACCACTCCTGGGATTCCAGAATCAGACTTTATTTGAAAAAAAATCTTTGCACTTGGAATGGAGAGAAAGATCTCAAGATGGAATTATCCCGTGTTAGAGGGGGCCCACATCCAAAGAGCAGTGTCTTTTTAAAATGTTTTTATGTTAATCTTCACCAAAGAATACTTTCCCATTGATTCTTAGAGAGAGCGGAAGGGAGAGATGCACAGAAACATTGGTGTGAGAGAGACACATCCATTGGTTGCCTTCTGCACACGTGATGACCAGGACCAGGGATCAAGCCTGCAACCAAGGTGTCCTTGACTAGACTTGAACCCGGGACTTTTCAGTCCGCAGGCCACTGCTCTACCCACTGAGCCCATCAGCGGTTCTCAACCTGTGGGTCGCAAACAATGAAAATACACCCCGCATATCAGATATTTACATGACGATTCGTAACAGTAGCAACATTACAGTTATGAAGGAGCAACGAAAATAATTTTATGGTTGGGTCACAACATGAGGAACTGTATGAAAGGGTCGCGGCGTTAGGAAGGTTGAGAACCGCTGGCTAGGGCAACGGTATTTTTCTAAGCGACAAAGGAAGAGAGAGACACAGTGAGGAGGAGGCCGCCAAAGACAGCAGAGCTGCCGCGCTGTGGCCACAAGCCAAGGAACGCACGCGGTCCCTCCGAGAGCCTCCGGAGTAAGCAAGGCCTGACCTCCGCCCACCCCCTCAGGCTCCCAGAACTGCAAGAGAGTAACTTCTGCTGTAGCAACTTCGTTAGGGCCACTCCAGGGCATGGGGGGAGGGGGGCAGACATGACCCACCCCTGGGCCCTCACCTGCAGACACTACTCGTCGGGGTCACTGCTCCCTGCTCCTCTACCCCAGGGAAGAACCCCAGGAAGGGGTGGGGGTGCTCTGAGGCCTCTGGGGGAGACCCCGCCTGCTCAAAGCCAGCGTCATGGCGCGTGGGGAGCTCAGAGCTGAGAAGGTTCTGGTCTGTGGGGAATTTAGGTCGTAAATCACAAGAGACTCAGGACTCACTTCCCCGCCTCCCCGTCCCCGGAGAGGCCTCGGCCACCGGAGCACAGCAGCCCCCCGCAGCTGGTGCCCACAGGCCAGGGCGGCACAGCAGCCCCCCGCAGCTGGTGCCCACAGGCCAGGGCGGCACAGCAGCCCCCCGCAGCTGGTGCCCACAGGCCAGGGCGGCACAGCAGCCCCCCGCAGCTGGTGCCCACAGGCCAGGGCGGCACAGCAGCCCCCCGCAGCTGGTGCCCACAGGCCAGGGCGGCACAGCAGCCCCCCGCAGCTGGTGCCCACAGGCCAGGGCGGCACAGCAGCCCCCCGCAGCTGGTGCCCACAGGCCAGGGCGGCACAGCAGCCCCCCGCAGCTGGTGCCCACAGGCCAGGGCGGCACAGCAGCCCCCCGCAGCTGGTGCCCACAGGCCAGGGCGGCACAGCAGCCCCCCGCAGCTGGTGCCCACAGGCCAGGGCGGCACAGCAGCCCCCCGCAGCTGGTGCCCACAGGCCAGGGCGGCACAGCAGCCCCCCGCAGCTGGTGCCCACAGGCCAGGGCGGCACAGCAGCCCCCCGCAGCTGGTGCCCACAGGCCAGGGCGGCACAGCAGCCCCCCGCAGCTGGTGCCCACAGGCCAGGGCGGCACAGCAGCCCCCCGCAGCTGGTGCCCACAGGCCAGGGCGGCACAGCAGCCCCCCGCAGCTGGTGCCCACAGGCCAGGGCGGCACAGCAGCCCCCCGCAGCTGGTGCCCACAGGCCAGGGCGGCACAGCAGCCCCCCGCAGCTGGTGCCCACAGGCCAGGGCGGCAAGGGTTGCGTTTCCTGTTTCCCATCCCCACGCTGAGCGTTTGGGGAACTTCTCGGCCAGCGGCACCTCCTCTTTAAGAGACACGGACAGGTCACCCCTGAGCTCTCGGGATTGGGCCACCAAAAGCCACTCACGACCCCCGAGCCTGAAGCAGCGTGCCAGCGCACCCACCCCCAAGCCTACAGTGGGTAATGGTGTCCCCCGAAGCCCCCCTCCCCGACTCCTCACCCCACAGGGGTGTGTGCAGAGCCCCAGCGTCGCCCCCATCTCCTGACAGCCCGGTCCTGGGACACTCTGCCCACCAGCCCCTCTCTGGCCCTCACAGGCCCTCGAACACACAGCCGGGCAGAGAGGGGCGAGCAAAAAGGAACCCCCTCCCCCGGGGGCACAGGGCCTCTGAAGAGCAGGCTGGGTAGGGGGTGGGGCTGGCCACTCACCCTGCCCTGGGCACCTGGGCTGCCAGGTGAGTAAGAGGTCAGGACGCCTGCCCTGGCCCCCTCCTGCCCCATCCCTTCTCCTGCCCCGGCCACCTCCTGCCCCATCCCCCCTCCTGCCCCATCCCTCACCCACAGAGCAGAGCGCCCCCACCCACCCCGCCGGCTCCGGCTGGGCCTCTGCACACCCCCGGCTCAGCGATGACCTCACCCCCATGGGAGACACTGGACACCGTTTGGGACGAGCGCTGGGGGGGCCGGCCGCCTCGAACAGCTCGCAGAGGTCCTGGTCTGACGGTGAACTTTTTGTGCCAACGTCCAGTTTTCTTTTTAAAGTTATCCTCGCTGCTTCGATAATGTGCAGCGGGGGTCTGACTGGTGGCTCAGGCCCCTTCCCGTCCTCCTCCTCCTGGGGTTCCTCCGGGGGCTCTCGAGGCCCCTCACTCCATCGGGGCCGCTTCTCTGGGGTCAAGTGGAGGGAACTGCCTGTGCGCAGGAGGCAGGACAGAACCCGCCTGGCCTGGGACCAGTGGGGGCCATGGAGCCGGGTCCAGGAAACCTCCTGGGTGGGGTGGGGGCACAGTACCCTCTGCCTCAGCGGTTCTCAGGCTGCACATTAGAATCACCTGGGAATCTCCTTAAACTCTCCCCGGTGGCTCTAATGTGCAGCCGAGGCCGAGAACCACTGCTCCACCCGGCCCCTCTGCCTCCTAGGCCTCCGGAGCTCCCGCTGACCGTCCAGGAATGGGCCCCGCCCACCTGCACAAAAGGAGGCTGTGAAGGAGAGAGGGGTGAGGAAGGAGGGGCCGCTGGTTTGTATTTTGGATCGCTTCTCAGAAATCTCCTCCCCCGACACCATGGCAACCGGGCGGCAGCTGGGGGAGCCGCCGGGGAGCCGGGCTGAGTGACAGGGAGGTGGGCTGGGGGTCGGGACCTTTGCTCCCCCTCTCTGAGCCTGTTTGGCATCTGGAATATGGGCACCACAACCCAGGTGCTGGCTCCTGTCACCCCAGGTGCTCCCGGAAGCCGAGGCCCAGGCTGGGCTCATGAGGGGGAGGCCCGGGAGGTGCGGGCGGGGCTGGGGGGCCTGCATCTTCCCACCCAGCAGCCCGCCTGGTGCACCCACTGCAGGGTCACTGCCGGGGAGGGCCCAGGCACAGACAGACACAGGGAGGGGTCCCCCTGGGAGCTCTGCGGCAAGAGGTCTCGGGGATCCCACTGCCGGGGCACAGGGCTCAGCCATTCCCCAAACCCAGTCAAAGCCCCAAAAGGAGGGCCAGGGAGGGGTCCATGTCCTGGGACTGCTGCTCCGATGACCGCAGACTGGCCTCAACCAACAGGAACATGCGCTCTCCCCGTCCTGGGCCAGAATCTGAAATCAGGGTGTCGGGGCTGTGCTCCCCAAGGGCTCCAGGGGAGGGTTCTTCCTGCCTCCTCAGCTTCTGGGGGCTCACCCGCCCCGACTCTGTCCTCCCGTTCTCCCGCGTGTTCAGAGCCCGCCACCCTGTTCCGGCGCCCACTCTCGCTGGATCCCACAGCCCCACCCCCTCCTTCACTGCCCAGTCTTGCTTGATCACGTGGCCCCGCCTCCGTTCACATGTGCACTTCCGGCCATCACGTGCCCCCCTTCCATTCACATGCACACTTCTGGTCAACCACGTAGCCCCGCCCCTGTTCGTGTGCACACGTCCGGCTGATCACGTGGCCGAGCCCTCTGTTCACGTGCACACTTTCTGGCCAATCACGCAGCCCTGCCCCCTTCACGTAGCCCCTTTGCTTGTTCACGTGGCCCTATCCCCTTGAGACCTTGGATCAGCGGTTCTCAACCTGTGGGTTGCGACCCCTTTGGCGGTCCAACGACCCTTTCACAGGGGTCGCCTAAGACCATCCTGCATCTCAGATGTTTACATGACGATTCACAACAGTAGCAACATGACAGTGATGAAGTAGCAACGAAAATAATTGTATGGTTGGGTCACAACATGAGGAACTGTCTTTAAAGGGCCAGAAGGTTGAGAGCCACTGCCTTGGATGGTCTGTTTCGGGGTGCCACCTCCCTGGTCTGGCCCTGCTCTCACACCTGTCAACAGTCCCTTTGCCAAAGTCCTTCGGGAAAATGGCTGTGTGTGCCACCTTTCCTGCTGGATGCAATGCTGGGATGGAAAGGAGACAGAAGAGCAGGGGTCCGTGCGACAGGTCCAGAGGGGCCTGTGCCGGCCGCGGAGGCTGGGGGAGGGGAGGGTGGCGAGGCAGGGTGCTGATTAGGGAGCTCGTGGGACGCACACACCATCACCCCGCACTCCTGTGGGGAGCAGCTGTGGCCCAACACACAGGTGAGGGCACTGCACGCAGAGAGGGCGAGCGACTTCCTCGAGGGCACACAGCAGAGCTAACAATGGGCCCGGGGCCCCTGGCCCTGGCCGGTGCGACTCAGTGGATAGAGCGTCGGCCTGCGGACCAAAGGGTCCCGGGTTCGACTGCGGTCAAGGGCACGTACCTCGGTTGCAGGCTCCTCCCTGACCTGGGCCCTGGTCGGGGCTCATGCAGGAGGCAACCCATCAATGTGCTTCTCTCTCTTCCTCTCCCTCTCTCACTCTCCCTAAAAATCAATGGAAAAATATCCCCATCTGAGGATTAACAAAAAAAGCAAACAAACAAAAAACATAAAAATGGAACCCTGGGCTGCCCAGCCTGTGTCTCCTTTACCGTGGCCCCTCACCCTGTGGCCATCTGCGCTGATGCGCTTCATCCTTCCTCCCACCCCCCTCTCCACCCCCCGACGATAGGGGTCCTGCCGTTGCACCCGTGCCTCTGGGCGCTGCTCGCTTTGTCCCGCGGTCCCTCCCAGCTGGTGACCTTAGCGCAGTCCCGCTGCACTGGGGTGAGGGCCGTGTGTGGAGAACGCCCCGCCTCCCTTCCCGTCCGTGGCTTAGATGACAAAGTACCATTATTTTTCCTATGTCTGGCTTCCGCCAATGGCCACTTTAAAAAAAAAAATGTTTTTATTGATTTTTAGAGAGAGAGGAAGGGAGACTGAGATAGAAACATCAAGGATGAGAGAGAACCATCAATTGGCTGCCTTCTGCACACCCCCTACTGGGGATCGAGCCTGCAACCCGGGCATGTGCCCTTGACTGGAATCGAACCCGGGACCTCCTGTTTCCCGGGTTGACGCTCAACCGCTGAGCCACACCAGCCGGGCCGACAGCCGCTTTTATTTTTGTATTGATCGTTCCCACCGATAAGCAGCCTGTGGATCATTTAAAGGCAACTGTTTATTTCCTGGAGCAAAGGCCCTGGCGCTGGGGGCAGAAAGATCGCGGACCGGACGACGCACAGAGGGCTGGCCCTTCCACCTGCAGGTCCAGGGGACGCGGGAGGAGAGGCCACTTCACAGGCGCCCCACACGAGCCCGGGGCATTCCCAGGCACATCCTTCACCGACCCCTTGGGGACCCCAGCCCTCAGCACAGGCAGCGGCCACAGCTGACCAGCATGGCCGGACCACCCACAAGGGGGCGGGAGGCGGAGGGTAGGCGTGAGGACCAGCGCGCAGTGAGGATCCGGGTTGGGCCCGGACAGCACAGCCCTGGCCTCCTGAGCCCGGGCCCACCAAGGGAGAGGCCCCTGCCCCAGACTGGGCCTTGGAAAAGGGCCCCACGCCGTCGGCCAGCTGGGCCGGCCGTTCCACAAGGAGCAGAGAGTGGCCGTCCCCGTGGCGGGGACAACAGCGCAGGCTTTGTAAGAGGGCAGGCTGGCCGGGCTGCTGGGATGTTGCCTCGAGCACCGTCCCGCACACGAAAGGTCACGGGTTCGATTCCCAGTCGGGTTTCAGGTTCCATCCCCGTCAGCGTGCGTCCAGGAGAAGCTGACCTCTCCCTCCCCTGCTCCCTCTCTAAGATCAGTTTTTAAACATTTCCCGCTTTTTAAAATGAAAACGTGTCCAATCACGGAGCAATATGGTGGCATCACCTCTGGACCATCCGGACTCCAGGCAGCCACCGAAAACCAGGGTGCGGCCCGGCCGGCGCGGCTCAGTGGCTGAGCGTCGACCTATGAGCCAGGAGGTCACAGCTCGATTCCCGATCAGGGCACAGGCCCGGGATTCAGGCTCAATCCCGCGCGGGGCGTGCAAGAGGCAACCAATCGATTCTTTCATCAGTGATGTTTCTCTCTCTCTCCCTCCTCCCTCTTTCTCTCTTCTCTCCCCCTTTCCTTTCTGAAATCAAATATATATATAATTTCTTTTAAAAAAAAACCAGAGTGTAAAATGCTGCACTTCACGACACTGAAGGCGGGTCAGGGTGAGGCACCACCTGAGGCATCTACGTGTCCGGGAAAAGCACTTGCCCCAGACACTCCACACGCCCTGATTTCAAGGCTCCGAGGCACCTGAAGTCAGAGGTGCTGGAACATGAGAACAGTCCATCGTGGGAGGGGTGGGAAAGGGGGGGGGTGACCCTCCGACCTGGGGCGGGGCTGGAGAGGCTCGTGTGCGGCCACCCGGAGGCCCGGAGTGCTCCTCGCTGAGAAATGAGTGGCCAGGGACCCCTCACCCCTTCGCCGCTGTTTCTGATGGAAGCTTCACCGATCAATAGCAGTAACGCCGCCCCGGGCACCAACCTGAGGCCAGGCCCACTCTCGCCACAGGCAGGAACCACTTTAACACAACAGGCAGGCACTGGGGGCCTCGGCAGCTCGCTGGGCGGCCAGAGGCTGTCCTGGCTCGGGAGGCCCCGAGAGCTGGGTCCCCACGCCCGGCCCCGAGCGTCCACCCGGGAAGGAAGGCTCGCTCCTGCGTGTGGGCTTTCGGGAAACTGTGCGTTTCTGAAGCGAAGCTGCCGGCTCGGGAGAGAGATCATCAGAAAGGAGGGGAAGCCGGAGCGAAGTCCGCGCTGGGCAGAGTCCCGCGGGGACAGGCGGTCGGCCGGTCA
>NW_006300164.1:2835336-2837306 GCF_000327345.1 Myotis davidii | reverse complement strand
CCGGCCCAGCCTCGGGCACCCCCTCATCACCTCTCGTCACCCCTCATCACCCCTCATCACCCGTGCCCGGTGGGGTGCCAGCCCTGCCCAGCCCCGGCCAGCCCTGGAGCCGCTCCTCTCGCTCCCCCCACCCCTCAGTGCAGGCTGATCAGCTTTCCTGCCTGGTGACCGCATCCTCCCAGCCGCCCGGACGCCGACTCCAGGCCGGCCCCCAACCCATTCCCAGCACCGCAGCCGCTTCGGGACTTCCTGAAGCCACATCCAGGCACACGGTGTCCTCTGCCCGCTTCCCGGGCTCCTCAGCACCCCAGGATGAAGCCACCCCCACCCCCACCACCCTGCTTCCCTAGAGCCTTGGGAAGCCGTGATTCTGAGTTCCTGTCCCCTCCCCTGGCGGTGAGAGCTGCTCCGGGGGTCCTGGACCCCTTCTGCTCCCCCACCCTGGGCTCCGGACCCCTCGAAGGAGTTGCCAGGTCTCGTCTATCTTTCCCTCACTTGAGTCGTTGCTCGTTGCTCAATAAATGTTCCCCGAGAACTGGAAGGTCCAGACGATCTATAGGAGTTGCAGGGAGAGCTGGTGAAATCCTGGAAGCCTCCCTGGGGGAGGTGAGAGGCCTGGCCAACCTTAAAGGGAGAAGCAGCTCCAAAAGGCAGTGGGGAAGGCAGGCCCTGGAGAAGAGGGGCAGCTCCCCCACACCAGATCCGACCACAACTAAAGTGACCCTGGGACCCGGTGTCCTCCACAGGAGCCCACTGTGCCCAGCGTGGTCCCTTTACACCGCGCAGCGACTCAGAAACCAGTGCCTGCTGGTCCCCCAAGTGCATGTCACAGGGCAGCCATTTCCAGAGTGAAGGGTGGGAACCAGCCAGCAGGAGCCCACGCCCGCAGCAGCCAGGGGCGGCCCACAGCAGTCACACAGCAGCCCCTGCACACAGGAGCCACTGAGACCCGGGCATTGGGGGCGAGGGGGTCACTAAGAAGCTTGGTCAGCCCGGCCGGCGTGGCTCAGTGGTTGAGCATCTACCTATGTAGTAACCAGGAGGTCACGGTTCGATTCCCAGTCAAGGCACCTGCCGGGGTTGCGGGCTCCATCCCCAGTGTGGGGGGTGCAGGAGACAGCCGATCCATGATTCGCTCTCATCACTGATGTTTCTATGTCTCTCTCCTCCCTTCCTCTCTGAAATCAATAAAGATGCATTAAAAAAAGAAAGAAAGAAAAAGCAGCTGCTTGTTCATGGCCACACAGCCACAGCCACGGTGGGCCCCGGCCCCGCCTGGCTCCTGCCCACCACGCCGACAGGCTCGGGTTCCGGGTCCCCTGGGCACGTGGGGGCTGTGCAGACAGAAGCTGCTTCTCCCCTAAGCCCTGGCCGTGGCCAAGCCCCACCACTGGCAGTGAGGGCCAAGTACAAATGCTCGGGCACCCCTGCACCCCGGGGGGCGGCGTGGCCTCTCGGTGCCCAGTGACCCTCGGCACAGGGTGGGTCTGCGGGCGAGTCTGTGCCCGCGGGAGACACGCCCTGCCCCCCTCCGGTCCCTCCTGCAGCTGCCCTCCCGGCCGGGCTGGCTAACAGATGTTTCGTTTAAGCAGCTAAATTAGCACAAAATACACCCGAAGAGATGACAGGCCAGGTTCTCCCGGGGCCCCTCTGCATGAGAAGCGACTGGAGTGTGAAAACTCTACCCTCCCTTTCCTGCGAGAGAAAATGCCTTATTACGCGGGTGAGGCAGAAAGAGTGGCTGCCGGCACAGGGATCACCGGGGAGTGTTCGCAGGGACACAAATCCGCACCCAGGAGCCCTCGGCGCCCGCGAGGTGCTGAGCCTGCCGCAGCGCTCGGTTCCCAGCCTCCGTTTCCTAGTGGGTGACAATGACCCCCGCCACCACCACCACCTTCGCCTTCGGGCTGGGAGCCTCCGGCGGTGTGACTACTGAGGGCCATCTCAGCATTGCCGGGCTGCCGGGCAGC
>NW_006300164.1:2834566-2835149 GCF_000327345.1 Myotis davidii | reverse complement strand
AGGGAGGGGGCAGGACAGGGGCTGAAGAGCCGGTCCAGGGCACGGCTCAGCCACAGCCTGGGTCCCGGCACCAGCAGAGCCTGCTGTTGGGGGGACACCTGTGTCCTGACTCCTGGCTGGCAGGTGACCGAGGCTCCCCAAGCAGACGGGTGGACAGAGCTCTGCGGGCAAGGCCCCCGGGGCCTCAGCTGCTGCAGGAGCATGGACACAGCCCCAGGCAGCCCAGAGGAGCTGATGGCGGCGCCTTACGGGGGCACAGGCGGGCACAGCGATGGCGGTCTCTGGCCAAGGGCACAGCACAGACAGCAGGCCCCGCCTGGCCGCCTGACCCCCGAGTCCACTCGGATTTGTCACACACACGCCAAGTCCCGAAATGAGATGCCATCCTGCTGCCGAGAAGCAGGCCGCACAGGCCAGGCAGACCGTGAACACACATGCAAACGCACGACCACGCATGCACACACATGAACACACATGGACACACACACACACACACACACACACACACACACACACGGTGGACGGTGAGGGCTATGGCCTGGGATTACTGACTCGCACACAAGGCGTGTCCTCCGCAGCCCAG
>NW_006300164.1:2832659-2834341 GCF_000327345.1 Myotis davidii | reverse complement strand
CCTGTCCAGCCTGGGGGCCGGCGGGCTGCGTGGGAGCAGCAGGTGGGAGCTGCGGGTGGGAGCTGCGGGTGGGGGCAGCGGGTGGGAGCAGCGGGGCGGGAGCAGCAGGGCGGGAAGTTTCAGCAGCAACGCGTCATTAGCTCATGTCAGGAAACAGATTCTCCCAAAGACACAGCAGAAAACCCACGTCTCACCGAACACCGAGGCTGCCTCGGCGCTGGCTCCCGGGGACAGTGAGCCCCTTGGGAAGGGCCAGAAGCCCGGCCGCGGGGCTCGGCGGTTGAGCATCGACCCCGGAACCAGGAGGTCAGGGTTCGATTCCTGATCAGGGCACAGGCCCGGGTTGCGGGCTCGATCCCAGCGTGGGGCACGCAGGAGGCAGCTAGGTTCGCCATCACTGATCTAGGCTCACCATTGCTGGGACCACTTGGGAAGTTCTTGAGAAAGAAGAAGGTCTGGAAAGGCATGGAGAGAAGACTGTTGTGTCTGTTGATTTCTGAGAATTCCCTAGAAAATATCCTGGGGTAGACTGATGTATCCACAGGCTTGTGTGGTTTTCTTGCACATCCATTTTAAAATCTGCCGTGAAAGTTCAGTTAGGCCCTGGCCGGTGTGGCTCAGTGGATAGAGCCTCGGCCCGCGGAACCAGGAGGTCAGGGTTCGATTCCTGATCAGGGCACAGGCCCGGGTTGCGGGCTCGATCCCAGTGTGGGGCACGCAGGAGGCAGCCGATCCATGATTCGCTCTCATCACTGATGTTTCTCTCTCTCTCTCCCTCTCCCTTCCTCTTTGAAATCAATAAAAACCTATTTTTTTAACTTTTTTAAAAAGAAGCGCCAGAGACGGGCCTTGTCACCAGAGCGCAGGGACCCCCGGAGTGACACGCAAACCCCGTGCTTCCCCTCCTGACGCCCTGGGGGCACGCGGCTGTGCCATCCGCTCCGGCAAGGGGCACGCAGACACCCGCCGCCCTCCTCCCAGCCCCCCGAGACAGCAAGAGCGGAAATGATGCCCACTTTGCAGGTGGGGCAACCTTGGTGCAGGCGGAGGCCAGCGGCCCGAGGGGCCACGGTCCTTGGACGGGTGCTGGCTCCGCAGGGGAGGGACGGGGCCTTTCTCCTGACCGGTCACTAGGCAGAGACGCTGCCGGGCCTGGTTCTGGTGCCGGGTCCAGGGCCTGGAGCGGAGCCTCTCCTGGCCCATCACCCCTGCAGCCCCTCCTGGAGACAGGAAGTCGGAGGCATCCCGCGGCCCTGCCACGCCTGCAGAGAGGAGGCTGGGCTCCAGGGGGCAGGAGCAAGGCCGACAGGTGCTGTGGCCCAGAGACCTGCACCCCGTGGTCCTGCCGGCGGGAGCAGCAGCTCAGACCCGGAAGGGCCCTGCCTCTCGCCCACGTGACTGTCAAGGGTTCCCCTCCCGTCCCAGCAGCAGGCAGGCCGGGCCCAGGGAGGGGGTCAGGTGCCCCAGACCCTGGGGCCGGGGGCAGTTCAAGACTCAGAGGAGGGTCTCAGGATGTGGGTGTCATGAGCGTGAGGGACCAGGACCATCCGCCAGCCCCTCCAGCAGGGGACATGGGTCGGAGCTCTGGCGTGGGGAAGGCGGGGCAAGTCCAGGCCCCAAGGAGGGACGGAGGGACAGAGGACGGGTGGCAGCTGGGCCCGGCCCCCCGCCTGCCCGGCCGC
>NW_006300164.1:2830977-2832079 GCF_000327345.1 Myotis davidii | reverse complement strand
CGCACGCTGCCTCTGAAACCAAACCAAACAAGCCAGCAGAAGCTGCCGCTGGCTGGCAGACATGGGGTAGGCGTGTGAACAATAATTGTGCTAATCCTTGTGTACACGACAGCGAACCCCACAAAGCAGACATGCTGTGTCTTAGCTGCGCGGACACCCCCAAAACCTGCGGCCGGCAGGTGGGGAGCCTGGTTTGGAGCCGCCACCCCGGCCTGGCTGGCAGTCCACGCACCTGGCAGTCCACACACCTGGCAGTCCACGCCCCCGACAGCCCGCCTCCCGCTGCGCCCCATGTTTGCTGTTCTTTCTCTTTTGGATTCAGAAACCAAAACAGTCGTAGCAGCTCCAGGCTGCTGGCCGGAGGCCCTGAGACGGGAGGTTCAGGGACCCCGGGCAGGGGGCTCGTCCAGGTCTCTCCCTCCGCCACGTTTCAGGGCGCGGGGTAGGGGCGGGGCACTCACCGGAAGAAGCCGCAGCTCCAGGCTTCGAAGAGCCAAAATACCCAAAGTGAGGGTGTCCAGGGAGAGGAGAGCACCCCACGGTGAGATTGGGGGGGGTGTGCTCTGTCCACCGAGCACCTATCAGAGCCAGACACTGGGCTGAGAGCTGTGGGCCCCCGGTACCTCTGTCCTCGGTCAGACACCCCCTTTTTATAGATGAGCTAACAGCCCCGGGGGTGGGGGTGGGGGTTTGCACAGCCAGGTGAGGCAGGACTTGAACCAGGTCTGAGAGGGTCCAGGGCTGCACCCCCCTCCACCGCAGGGATGAGCTGGCAGCCGCCCCACTGAGCGACAGCACCCGGAACCAGGGCAGAGGATGTGGGCAGGGCTCGGGGCGGCCCGGCCCTGGCTTAGCACAGCTCATAGGCCAAGACAGGTTTGCATCCTTTTAAATGACTGGGGAAGGAAGATCAAAAGAACGGTGAATCATGACACATAAAAATTATATGAAATTCCGGTTTCATTTTCCGAAGCACGTTGTACCGGCCACAGCCCGTCCACACCACTTCCCGCCGTGAGGACAGAGTTGAGCAGCTGGACAGAGCCCGCCTGGCCCCCAAGGCCCGGGACACGTATTCGGGCCGGGCCGCTCCGGGAGGGGT
>NW_006300164.1:2830439-2830802 GCF_000327345.1 Myotis davidii | reverse complement strand
CTCCCGCAGACCCGGGCAGCCACGGCCACAGCCGCAGCCCGAACACAGGAGGACGGGGAGGAGGAGGGGGTCTCCTCCAGGGAGGGGACATGCTCGGCCACCTGGGCCTCGTGGCAAGAAAGGGCTCAAATGAGGCCTGGGGTGGGGGCTCCCCGTGGCTCCTCCCCTTGTCAGGCCCCCATCCAGGCTCTGCCCTCACCCCAGGCCCGGGCCCAGCTGAGCCCCCAGTCCTGGCATGGAGACGCCCATTTCCCGGGCCCAGACCCCGGTCCCTCACCACGGCCTCTCCACCCAGAACGGACCATCGCTCCCGGTTTCAGCCGAGGCCCGTGCACAGCCGGACCTCGCCATCGGCGCACACAC
>NW_006300164.1:2826753-2830339 GCF_000327345.1 Myotis davidii | reverse complement strand
CGGGTCGATGCTGGAGCCAGACCCTGGCCCATCAGCCTCTGCTCTCCCACCCGCGCCCGGCCGGCTCCCGGCGCGGGTGGAAACGCTGATGCCCGGGAAATCCGTTTCTTTTCATTATCGCCCCCCGAAGGAGCTTTTCCGGGCGTTCTTCCTAAACACCTCCCCGCATGAAACTTTAATGCGGCAGATGTACAGTCTGCCTGTACTCTGTGTGCATCTGCGCTTTAGGGTAAAAAGAACAATTCTCTTCACCCCCAAAGAGCTGATTTCCACTCTCCTATGGAGCGCCATGTGGGCATAATAAAATGTATTTTTAAAATCAATGTTGCCTGGCTGGTGTGGCTCAATGGTTGCGCATCGACCTATGAACCAGGAGGTCAGGGTTCGAGTCCCAGTCGGGACACAGGCCCGGTCTGCAGGCTCCATCCCCAGTTGGGGGCGTGCAGGAGGCAGTCGACCATGGTTCTCTCTCATCACTGATGTCTCTCTCTCCCTCTCCCTTCCTCTCTGAGTTCAGTGAAAACCTATATATTGTTTTAATCCGCCTACAAGAGAAGAGAAGGCCCCCTGATGCCCTGGAATCAGCCCTCCTGTCTCCGCTCCCGCCGCCCGGTGTCACAAACCCCGGCCTCGGGACCCAGGAGCCTCCTGCTCGCACTTGGGGACTCGCTGGCCACCTGAAGGCCACTCTTCCGGTCAACAGGCATCTGGCCAGCACCCGCCGCGGGTCCCTGCTGGCCCGGAAGCTCCTGGGCCCGGCCCACCCAGCCTCTCGCCCAGCAGCACAGGGCCTGACACTTACCCCTTCAAGAGAAGGATCAAGGAGCGAAGGGACCTGCGGGACCCAGAGATGAAGACTCAGCCGGGAGGGAGGGAACAGACGACCACCCATGGGTGCTGGGGCCCCTCACTCGAAATCTATCCAGCAAGAGTGTGGCTCCCAAGTGGTCAGGAAATTGAACCCCAGTGGGGGAGGGCAGGGTTAGGGATAAGAGCAGGCTCGCCAGCAGGATGGGAGCGAGGGAAATCAGAGGGGGCTTCCCGGAGGAGGGGGCCTCCAGACTAGCTCCTCCAGGGAGAACAGGCTCAGAGGAGGGCCAGCCTTCCAGCAAGGGCCACAGCACATGATGGACAGAAAAGGCACGGGGGCGGGGCAGGCTGGAACATCCAGGATACGGGGATGGGACGCACTGTGCTGGAGGTGTGAGCGGGAGAAACACCGGGTGGCCCCTGTCTGTGCCGCGGCCCCACAGCCCGGCTGCCCAATCTGTTCTTCAGGAGGACACCCGCCAGGGTGGTGTGGGCACGAGGCGGGGTGGGTGGTGCCCTGAAGGTTCAGACGGTGGACCGAACGCCAGGGCTCTCTGCTGGCATCAGCAACCTCAGGACCACACACCCGAAGCCGCTCTGGCCGCTTGCGCTCCCTGCCTACGATCAGCAGATTGTGGCCAGACCTAATTAGTTTAATTAAAGCCAAGGTGGCTGCCAGGCATTTGGAATAAAAAAAAAATAAAGCAGACCCTGCCAAGCCCAGGAGGGCACGACAAAGGGGCAGCATGGGCCTCTGTGACAGCCTCCGCGGGCCTGGCCCGGTACACAGCAGGTGCTCAGTAAGTGCACGTTGCTATTAAGCTCCTTTAGGGCCAATAATCCAGCTGAGATCAACTCGAGGGGCGGGGGGGTCACTCCAAAAGCTACCTTCTGAAAGATGATGTCACCACGGGAAGCTGGCTTGGCCTTCTGAGCAGAAGGGACACCACGGAGGCCTTCGAGCAGGACTGCAGACTGAGGCCGGCGGCACAGCAGCCAGGTCCCCACGGGAAACAGGCACGCGCTCCCCACCCACCCATCCCCTGGAAACAGACGCCACGAACAACCCAAGCAACAGGCCGGGAACGTCCGTCAGAGAGCCAGCAGGACGGCCGAGGGCAGCCTGGAAACACCGAGGGCAGCCTGGAAACCATAATTTGCTTAAACGGTCCTGGACGGGAGACCTAAGTTCAAGTTCGTTTTGCCGCTGACCACCTGTGTGGCCTGGGGCAAGTCACTGGACCTCTCTGAGCTGTAGCTGCCTGTCTGTGAGATGGGGAGGGCACACCCTCAGAATCTGGCCCGGCCCCGCGCAGGGCGCAGGACCCGTCAGAAAGGGCAGCTGGGGCTTTTCTCGTGGCCCCACCACAGTGGCCCACAGGACAGCTTCTCCCCAGATGACCGAGAGCAGCCGCACCGAGGGGCCGCCAAGCGCCTCTCCCAGTCCCTGCACAGCCACCCGTGGTAACGATGAGGTCTCTTTCGCTGTGAATACCCAGGCGGGGCCACATCTAACCCCCCAAATCGCAGGATCCCGGAGCACCTGCAGCCACCCCTGCGCCTGCAACAGACGCGCAGAGATCGGTGTGACCAGCCCACGCTCTGAGGGCAGGTCAGGGAGGCCAGCCCTCATCGTCCTACGAGGGACCGTAGTCACAGTGTCCCGGTGACCGTCCTGAAATTGTGCCGCTGACTCAGCACTGCGCCGAGGACGTCTGTCCTCCCTCGCTGAACCCTCACAACATGGCTGTGAGGTGGCTACTAGTATGGCCCCATTATACAGATGGGGAAACTGAGGCCCCAAAGCCGGTCACCCACCTGGGCGGTGACAGTGCCAGGTTTCAAGCAGAGCATTTGGCCACGAAGACACACAGACACCCACTTCGTTCTCCTACCACCCAGCCCTCTTCACACTCCTTCACCCGGGCCGGGGCAGGGGGGTGCCCACCGACGGCTCCAGAGACCTGGGAGGCCTCTGCACCTCCAGAAACCTCTCCCCATCCCGCCTGAACCCCAGCTGGGGAGGGGCAGATCCAGGACCCAGTGCCCACCAGACCCAGGCCCTGCTATGTGTTTTACTTAGGTGGAAACATGCCAGGAGCAGCAAGCCTGGGCAGCCCTGCCATTAGCCAGGGGCAGGCACCCCCATTCAGGGTCCTGCTCCGCCTCAGCAGCCCTCCTCCTCCTGTTTGGGGGGGAGCGGGGGTGGATCTGAGACCGCAGTCTGCGGGCTGTGGACACTGAGGGTGCTAAGGTCCGCGCTGGCTCCGGGGAGCCCTGAGGACCAGGCTGCAGGGCGGGCACCACAGGGCTCCCTCTGGGCGGCCCACTCCGTGGTCCTGGGTGGAGATGACGACTGGGAGGGGGCAGGACCCCCAGGGCTCCCTCAGAGGCCGCTCCCCCTGCTCCCCGGAGGGGGAGGCTCCCGTCTCCGTGGAGACACATTCGCAGCCAAAGGGCAGAGGCCACAGCCCAGCCTAGAAAAGCAGTGACTCACCCAGCCCCTTCCCGCTGTCACACTGTGAATGGCCCTTGTCCACTGGGTTCGCCCTGGGCCATGAGGAAGGGGCGACAGGGCAGGGTGGCCAGGCCCAGGCTGGGGGCCCCTCAAAGCGGGGGTGGGGGTTCCAGGACCCCGGAAAGGCGGGGGAGAGCCTCCATTCCGCTTAAGTCTTGGCCAAGTTCCCTTCAAAGAGCCAAGAAAGGCAGCTCCTGACGGCGGAGCAGACATTTTCCTACCAAACAGCCACCACGCGGGCCTCGGCCACCACAAAGC
>NW_006300164.1:2820275-2825350 GCF_000327345.1 Myotis davidii | reverse complement strand
GAAGCCCCCCCTTCCCACCCCCCAAAAAGGCTGGGATTCCCCTGCCTGATGACCCAGAGGCCAGCTCTGGCCACTCGCAGCTGCCCCGAGGGCAAGCCGGGGGTCCGGGCTGGAATACGTGAGATAAGTAATTGGCCTGGGGCTGCTGGGGGCGCCCTCCCCCGCTGAAGCCCCCCCTTCCCACCCCCCACAAAGGCTGGGATTCCCCTGCCTGATGACCCAGAGGCCAGCTCTGGCCACTCGCAGCTGCCCCGAGGGCAAGCCGGGGGTCCGGGCTGGAATACGTGAGATAAGTAATTGGCCTGGGGCTGCTGGGGCCGCGCCCTCCCCTGCCCGCTGCGGGGTCCCCTGACCCTGCCCTGAACTCTTCCCTGGGCCGCGATGGGAAGGGGCGTGGGGGGCGCAGCTGGCCTCCTGAGGCAGTGGGAGGGGGGCTTGGGGACATAAAGAGCCCATCTGGCCATGAAGTGGATCTGACTCAGCTGTCAGGAGCCCTGGGTCCTCACCACTGATGGATGGGCCACCCCGGACAAGTCTGAGCCCCTCTCTGAGAGGCAGGTGTGGGGTGAACATGTCCGGGGGCCCCCTGCCTTGGATACTTGTGGTTGGCCCTGCGCCTGTGTCCGCTCTGGCAGTCCTGGGCATCGCCAGGGCAGAGTGACACCCCCTCTTCATTTCCGACCAGAGATGTCCCCTGGGCCCTCTGCTCTAAGACCTGCCCCTTCCCAGACTGAAGAGGAAGCTTGGGGGCCGGAGGAGAGAGGTGGGGGGAGCTGGCCTCCGAGGGCACACAGGGCCAGGAGGAGGAGGAGGAGGAGGAGGGGGAGGAGAGTGGGGCCCAGGGGCCGGCTGTGAGCTCCCGCTCCTGTCCAGCGTCCCCCCCCGGAGGAAACAGGAGTGGCCCGCTCAGGAAGGAATCTGCCTCTGGGTGGAAGACGCCAGCCTTGACGGAGACAGAAGCAGACCATGTCACCGCAGCTCCGAGAAACTGCAAAGCGGGGCACAGAGCCTGAACCCCAGCCCCTCCAGCCTCCTCCCCGAGAGCCAGCTCGACCATCCTCCCCTGGCAATGCCCGCTCCTCCCCTGCAGAAGGGAGAGCACCCACCCGGCAGCGGGAAACCCTGGGGAGAATGAATAGCACCGATTACCCAGGTGCTTGTGGTAGAACGCGCGGGTCCCCAGCCCCTCCCTCGGGTGCCCGCTCCATGGTGCCCCAGACAGGCCTGTGTCTCTCTCCCACAGGTAGCCCCCCCACCCCTCAACAAGAAAGGGGCCTCTGTTCTCACTGCCCTTGGCCTTCCTGCCTGGGCAGAAGACCAACCTAAATGATGAGCCCCGGCGGGACCCAGGCTTTGGCGCCCACAATGCGCACGGCCCTCTGCTGCCCCCTGGTGGCTGTGGAAGGCACTGTCGCCACCTGGCTGCCCCTGCTGAGTGCCACTGCCCAAGTAAGGAGACCCAGCCCGCCCACTGTGTGGTCCTGAGCCAATCACAACGCTTCCCTGAGTCCCAGTTCCACTGAGCCAAACCGGTTTCGGCAAGGGTGGGGTTTTTTTAAATATATTTTTATTTTTATAATATATTGTTATTGATTACAGAGAGAAGGGAGAGGGAGAGGCAGAAACGCCAATGATGAGAGAGAATCATGGACCGGCTGCCTCCTGCAGGCCCCCTACTGGGGATCGAGCCCACACCCCCAGCATGTGCCCTGACCAGGAATTAAACTGTGACGTCCTGGTTCATAGGTCGATGCTCAACCACTGGGCACACCAGCCGGGTGGCTTCCATTTCTCAAGTGCCCGGTGGCTGACCCAAGGGCTCTGGCTGTGATGCCCACAGCGTAGGCTCTCGGGGGTCAGAACGCAGAACCCAGAGAACTCCGAAGCCCGCCCCACCCAGAGCTGTCGGTACTGCCCTTGGCCCAGGCGGGAGGTAGCCCATCCTGGGGCCCTTCCCGGAGCAAAAGGTGGGCACAGCCGAGGGGAGGTGCCTGCTGGCCCTGCTGCCCGGCCGGACCCAGTGCCAGTGGCCTGAATCCTGGGACATGCCCATCACCCTGCAATATACCCACACCCCTAGCTGTCACCCCCAACACCCTGCCCACCGGGCTCCTGCCTGTCTCCGTGGAGCTGCCTGTTCTGGACGTTTCTATAAATGGATCCAATGCCATGTGGCCTGTGTCTGGCTCTTCTCACTCATGTTGTCCAGGATCCACAAGGACTTTATTCCTGTTGTGGCTCAGGGTGAGTGGGATCCACCCTAGGGACACATTGTATTCAATCCAGTGTATCTGAAATAGTGTCGTCTCAACGTGCCATCAGCCTGGAAACTTACTGACGCGATAGTTTATGTCCCACTTTTCAGGTTAAAGTCTCCAAAACCCACTGTGTGTTTTACACTCAAGGCACGTGTCGGCACATGTCACCAGACACGTTGGATCTGTACTCAGGTGTCACAGAATGTATCCCTGAAGAGG
This sequence comes from Myotis davidii, assembly GCF_000327345.1. Classification (NCBI taxonomy): domain Eukaryota; kingdom Metazoa; phylum Chordata; class Mammalia; order Chiroptera; family Vespertilionidae; genus Myotis; species Myotis davidii. The sequence continues at coordinate 2,822,873 of NW_006300164.1, read as the reverse complement.
TAGACCCAAATATATGTACAAGTTTGACCAACCTTGAACTGAGTATCACATTTTAAGTTAATTAAAAATAAATGCAATTAAAAATTCCATAGCCTCACCTGGCTCAGTGGCTGCTGCCACACTGGGGGGCGAGGGGGTGTCCCCCAGCCATCTCCGTGTTGTTTTTTATTACTGACTAGTAGCTCTGCGCACGAATCTGTGCACTCATAGCTTGCCGCCCCGCCCTCCTGTAGCTCTCTGAGGCTAATTTGCATATTCCTCTATTATTATATTATATTTCGAGAGAGAGAGAGAGAGGGAGAGCGATAGAAACGGGATGAAAGAGAAACATCATTGACCAGCTGCCTCTTACACGCCACCCAACTGGGGATTGAGCCTGAAACCCAGCCATGAGCCCTGACCGGGAATGGAAACATGACCTCTTGGTTCATGGGTCGACACTCAACCACTGAGCCACACCAGCTGGGCCTTCTGTGTTCTGGCCTGTGAAGTGGGTCAGGGTCCCATGGGCTCATCGAGGAAAGCAAGGACCGTACGATGGAGAGTTTTCTCCCCCATCGTCTCAGAGTCGGGTGCGTCTCACCTGTTCCCGGGAGACGAGGAACAGACGCTCCGGTGTGAGTCTGCGTGCTGAGGAGGGTGGTGTCACACTCCCCCACGGCGTGGCCACGGCCTTCGGGTCTCTTCCCCACGTGACCCCTGCAGCCCCCCTGCCCCCGAGAGAGTGACCTTTCTAACCCACAGAGCTGATCATGCTCCCTGTGTCCCCACAAAACCTGCGCATCCCTGTACAGGGCAGCGCTATTCACATGAGCCAGACGGTGGCCACACCCCGTGTCCATCGACGGCGAACGGACAGAGCGTGGTCCATCCAGAGCCTGAGGATGCAGCGCTGACACGCGACGCCATGCACTTCCAATCGTGCGCTGAGCGCCCGGAGCCAGGCGCGGAGGGCGGATCTCACGCGACTCCGTGTCCATGACGTGTCCGGCATCAGGACATCCACGGACAGGAAGCACGGTGGTGCGGGGGCTGGGGGGAGGGGCGTGGGGAGAGGGTGGTTAGTGGGGGGCAGGGCTCCGTGTGGGAAGATGAGAGTCCTGGAGAGGATGGTGGCGGCGGCTGCACAGCGTGTGAATGCTCCTCTGCCACGGAGCCGTGCCCTCCGATTGGCTGACGATGGCCCCGGCCAGTGAGGCTCCGTGGATAGAGTGTCCGCCCGCAGAACGAAGGGTCCCGGGTTCGATTCCACTCAAGGGCACGGATCTCAGTTGCAGGCTCGATCGCCCGGCCCAGTCGGAGCATGTGAGGGAGGCAGCCAACTGCTGTTCCCTCTCACATCGATGTTTCTCTCTCCCTCCTCCCCTCTCTTCCACTCTCGCTAAAATATCATGGAAATATCCGCGGGCGAGGACGGACGAAAGGTTAAAAACGGTGAGGACGGTCAGTGTGGTGGTCTGAGCATCCCCCAGACACGCCGTGCTTCCAGCTCCCCACCCCCACTCCAGCACGTGTGCCGGGCGGCCCAGGAGGCGGCCCCTGGCATGCTCTCAGGACTGCTGGCCTGGGCAGGGGCCCCGTGCTGCGGTAAGTGGGGTGCTGAGAGGCCCTGGCGCGGGGGGAGCTGCCCCGGTGGGACGGGGGGTGCCTGCGGGAGGTGGCCTGGGCTGCAGGGTCTCAGACGCTTGAATGGTGGGAGAGTCACTATTGTTTCCAACAAACTCAGCAGTGACATTCATCAGATAATCAGGAGACTATGACCACGGACCAGAGATGCGCCACTAATGAATGACTGTTCCTTTAAGATGGGGATGGGGTCGTGTGCCTGTGGCTAGGTATGAAAACACCAACGTGTTTACAGGTGAAATAATGTGATGTCTGGCGTCAGCTGCTATCTATGTCCCCACAACCTATCATTTGCTTCTTATTTTGAAATCTTTGTGTGTGTGTGAAACATGACATACAGGAAGATGCGTAAAACGTTCGTGTCCATGCCCTAGCGGGTGTGGCTCAGTGGATAGAGTGTCGGCCTGTGTGCGGACTGAGGGCCCCAGGTTCGATTCCAGCCAAGGGCACAGGCCCGGGTTGTGGGCTCGATCCCCAGTGGGGGGCATGCAGGAAGCAGCTGATCCATGATTCTCTCTCATCATTGATGTTTCTATCTCTCCCTCTCCCTTCCCCTCTGACATCAAAAAAAATCTAATTTTAAACACACACACACATTAATGTACAGCTTAGTGCAGTGTCACAGAGTAAGAACCCACGTAATCAGCACCAAGTCAAGAATCAGACTTTGACGAGACCCAGAAATCCTCAGCGAGTCTTTTCCGAGGCATATCCCCCTATGTTCCCCCAAAACTCACGGATACCCTGACGTCTGTGGCCATCACTTCCTTCTGTAGCGTTACCACCTGCGCACGCACCCATCATACTACCCGTAGGATCGCCTCTTTCTGAATTTTATGTGAACCAACAGGTGGGCCGGCTCTCGTTCCATGCTAGGACCAACAATGAGGTGGGAAGACCGGGATCGGCGCACCGCTCTCCAACCCCTCCTCCAGCGGCAGGCCCCGCCCACGAGGCCCGACTCCGCCCACC
>NW_006300164.1:2814367-2819958 GCF_000327345.1 Myotis davidii | reverse complement strand
CCGGGGCGCAGGCAGGGCGAGGGGGACCCAGGATGCTGGGGAGGGGATGGGGATGTGCCATTGGAATCTGGTGCGTAGCCTGGACCAGGGGGACCCAGGATGCAGGATGGGGATGTGCCATGGGGGTCCGGGGCGCAGGCAGGGGGAGAGAGGGGACTCAGCAGCAGCCCATGTGAGCAGGGCCTGGGCGATTGGGGGGGCGGGGGCTAGGGCATACAGAAGGAGAAATGAACTTGCATGGCTGGGCAAGCATCTGAGGGGCTGGGAGGGAGGGGGAGCGGAGAGCGCTTCCCGGTCTGGGTTCCCACTGACATCAGGTTTCTTTCCAGGGGCCTCCGGATGCCTGGAGCAGAAAGAAGGCGCTGGTGTTGGGCGAGTGCCAGGCGGCCCTCAGCCTGCAGCCCAGGTAACCGCCCCCCGCCCCCCAGGTCGGGCTGGCCTGGGGCAGGCCCGGGGTCCTGCGCCTTTTTGGGGTCTTAGACTTGCTTCACCGACATAGTCGCGAGCGCTCCAGTAAGCAGTTTGCCAGGACACCCCACCCCTTAGCTAGTAAGAGGACAAGGGTTAGGTCTTCCCAGGGCGACTGAAGTGGGGAACCACGTGGGCAGCTGGGTTTAAGGCGACCCAGGGTTCAGATTCTGGGTCATAGACCCTGCCACGGCCCCCCGCCCCCCAGGCCTGACAGCGGGCTGATCTCTTGCAGGACCACCTGGGGGAAGCGCCGTAGAGCAGCCTGACAAGGAGCACCGCGCAGAGCTGGCCCCACACCCGGAGGCGCCCAGATCCCCCCAATGCACTGAGCCCCCCAGGCTCCCGTGGGGGCGGGCGGCCATGGGCGCCGCCATGGACTTCTGTCTAGCGGCACAGAGCCCTTCCAGTGGGTTCCTCTTTTCAAGTTAAGCGGCCCCAGCCCTGGTGTCCGAATCACAGGGGACACTTGACAACCCCCCCCACGCCCCCCGAGGTAGGCGCCTCGTCCTGGTCAACAGTGCACACGGCTGTCACCAGGAGACACGCTTACCCACTTGTCATCTCCCGGAAGGTTCTGAAGTGTCTTCAGAATGCGCAGCGGCTCCTCTCCTGTGTCCCCACAACACCACCCTCGCAAGGGTGCCGCCCACCAGCTGCCCAGACCCTCATCTCAATCATCGGATTAAACAAGGGGCCAGCGCGCAGACGCGGCTGCTGGGAGGGGTGTGCATCGGGGCGGCCAGTGCAGTCGTGAGGCTCGGCACCAGGCCACGGCTTGGGAGCCAGCACAGGCCGGGGGTGGGGGACCGGCCCGGGATGAGCGGCCGAGTCCCGCTGGCGGAGAAAGCCCTGTCCGAAGGCCACGCCCGGCGGCGGTACCGGGACACCTCCCTGCTCATCTGGCAGCAGCAGCAGCGGAAGCTGGAGTCGGTGCCGCCCGGGACCTACCTGAGCAGGAGCCGCAGCATGTGGTACTCACAGTACGGGAACGACGCCATCTTGGTCCGAGACCGAAGCAAACTGGGGGGCTCCCGGGACACGGGCCAGTCCAGGTTTTGCTCAGTGATGTGACTCCCGTGAGGACCGGGCCCAGGGCCCGCGTGAGCACGCCGCGTGCCGGCAGCTGCCTGTGGGTTCCCAGGCCTGGCGGGGAGGCTGAGTGGTGAACGCGAGGGCCCAGCTATGGTGCAAGAACCTGTGACCCCAGGTTCCGAGCCGCTGGGCTCAGTGTCGGGGCGGCTGGCCTCCAGCTGTCCGGGTGCCGCGGGCACAGCAGGCCTGGGTACCCCGCTAGGTGTGCTTTTCATGTTAGAGAAACCAACCGAGAGGGCACCCTGCTTACGAACAACCTTTTCAGGCGTGGGAGCCTGTGTGCGTTTTCATTGTAATTACCGTTGACATTCAGTGTTATATTAGCTTAGGGTAGTAGGTTGCTTTTCAAAAATACGTTTTTATTGATTTCAGAGAGGAAGGGAGAGGGAGGGAGAGATGGAACATCAATAATGAGAATCATGGATCGGTGCCTCCTGCATGTCCGCCACTGGGGATCAAGCTCACAACCCGGGCCTGTGCCCTGACCAGGAATCGAACCGAGACCTCCTGGTTCATAGGTCGACGCTCAACCACCGAGCCAGGCCGGCCAGGCGGTAGTAGGTTATTTTTAACGTCCGCTTCTGCCTGGGGAAGAATGATGTAGGGAAGGGTGAGGAACTCTACCTGCAGGACCCGGATGTAACGCACAGGCCGACAGCAGCTGCGTTTTGAATTGTCACCGAAATGGTCGGTAGAACGCACTCGCTTCCGAACACCCGAGGACTGCAGGCCAGGGCGTCCCGTACACAGTGAGGAAACCAAAAGCCCCTTCCGTTCCCACCCGCTCCTGACGGGCGGGGCTGGAAGAGGCAGGTTCGGGACGGACAGCGTCTGAGCCGGGCCGAGGCTGCCACCCCCGCCCCTCCTGCCCCCCCGCCGTCTGCAGCGCCTGGTGTCCTCGCTGCCCGCAGCTGCTGTGCCCACATGGAAGAACCTCCGGCCAAGGGACTGTCCTTTTCTAAATAAATACGCGTTAGGGCTCTCCTCTCGCTCCTGTTTTTATGTTGGTTCGTAATGTGTTCCTTGGCTTTCTGCTCTTAGTGGCTAACGATTGCTAAACCCCCAGCACAGAAACCTGAAGGCGAAGCCACAGCACCTACCCCCGCCCCCCGCCGCCCTGAGATGCACCGGTGCCGTCACCTCCAGGCAGCAGCCCGCCCTGTGCGCCCCATTTTGGATTTTCCTTCTTGCTCAGCTGCACAGACGGGTGTTGACATGGTGGGTGGGGGAGCTCCCTGGGGCGGGCAGCGTCTTGCTGTCACCGTGCACACCGCATGCCCTGCGCCTCCCGGGGTGAGTTGGTTGGCTGACATGGAAGTGCCGCAGTGGGGTCACACCGCTTCCCCAGACCCTCCCCGTCCAGCCCAGGCCTGGTCCCTGCTGACGGTTCTCGGCCACCTGCTGCCTCAGGCAGCGCTGGAGCTGGAGGGAAGCCTGTCCCTCCTGCACCCCCAGCAGAGGCGCAGTCCTGCTCGGGCATCCAGAGTGCCTGCACCCACAGCCCGAAGACTGGGTGGTGGCAGGGTTGGCCCCGGGCATGGAGGCAGCACCTAGGGGTCCGCTGGCCATGGTGGGTCTGCACAGGTCGGTGTGCAGGTGACCATGCACTGGGGTATGCGGGCACAGCTGCTGGCCTGAGGGGAGCCGGGGACACGGCCGCCTGTCCTCGGGGAGGGGCTGGAGGAGAGGGGCTCTGTCTGGACAGGTGACTGTGGGTGGGAACGGGCAGGGCACCTGCCAGCGCAGCCTGGGAGGGGGCTGGAGGGGGGTGTCATGTCACGGGGCGGGCCTTGGGCCAAGAACCTTTTCCCGGGTTGGCCAGGTCCGCAGAGTGGTGTCAGGACGCCTCCTCCATTCCCCACTGGGCCAAGCCGGGGCGGGGGGCCTCGGTGCGTGAGCCCATCTGGTCTGGCGTGGTTTCGGGGGAGTGTCTGCTGGGCCTGCACCTGAAGTCCTGGGAACTCCAAGTGCAGACAGAGGTGCAGGAGCGAGGACTGGAAGGTGGGGGAACCCACACTCGAGGGGGTGGGCGTTCCAGGGGCCCCTGAACGGGGTGCCTCGCTGCAGGCGGAGGGGCAGAGTCAGGGGCGCAGCTTTGGGTGTTCCCACCAAGAGCTCCAGGCCAGGGTGCGCTGGGGGGGGGGGGGCTCCCGCCCCGACCACCCCCACCATCCGGAGAGTGGAGCCACCAGCTGCACAGGAAAGGGCACACGCGGCACCTCCTTTTTTATTTTTATTTTTTTTGCTTTTATTATGAAAACAAAACAAATGCCCCAGGAGAAGGGTCCATGATTACCAGAAACATCGGAGCACTTGCTACCATTTTATTCTGTGTGTGGAGGCCAGCATTGCAGCAAACAAGCTAAAGCTACGTACAATGGACTCGTTTTCAGTAACTGACATTTACAGGAATATACTAGGAACGGCACTAAAAAGCTTAAGAAAAGGCAGGGTAAACTCGCATGCACATCGTACAGAAAAGCAACGTTTTAAATATAAAAGGAAAACGTCGGGAAGCGTCACGCGGGGGCTGCTTCCCCCAAACGACTGTGAGACGTGAATCCGCAAAAGAACAAACCCAAACGCAAAGGCGACGCATCTTACAGTGCGTGGCGAGCGAGGCCACGTCCTGCCCAGCACGCTGCAGCCTGCCCTTGGCCCTCGAGGTCAGTCACGAGGGTGTTTGCAAAGCCATTCCCTCCGCGTGGCCAACCAGCTTAACACGCGGGTCCTTCCCCTTAGAAAGACTCAGGCCGCGCACGCAGGCCCCACCCCGCCAACCGCAGTCTCCCCAGCACAGAGGGACCAACACCCGCAGGTGAGCTGAGGCTGGAGGGGCCCGGACGAGAGACAGCACTGTGCGGTCTGGACAGAGCCGTAGGGACTGCAGCACCGACGAGCACGCGCCTCAGCAGGCACGGCGCCTGGGAAGGCCTGAGAATCCGCTGTCTCGCCCAGACGGCTCCCTCCGCGCTCAACTCCGGGGCCAGGCGCTGCTCCCACGGGTGACCCTTCACTCCCCACCCCCGTGTGGGGCTGGCGCTCCACGGGAGCCCCCAGGCATCACGTGAGACCCTGCTCGCCCATCGGGCACTGGTTCCTTAGTCGTAGGTTAAATATGCCACCAAAGGCCTGTTTAGAAAACACTTCGAAAAACTAGGGAAACTTTAAAAATGGCAAGTTTTAAAACCCACTTATATATTTCCTATAAACAAAACTTAAAAGTTTAACAAGCTGGCCCAGAACTCACCAAGTGTCGGAGTCCCCAGGAGTCAGGGAAATGGAACTCCACCCCCCGCGCCCTCGGCAGAGCCACTGCGGGCCCACGGCCACGAGGGGACCCACAGCCAGGAGGGCTGACGCGGGCGGGACATGCCACGGTTCTTACAGTCGCCACCTGTTCGGGCACCGCTGACCAGCCCACCGGCACCGGCACAGACCACACCACGGCTGCACCTCCGTACCCACAAGGGAAGCGCCCCCGGGCTGCCTGGGCGACACCCCATCTCAGCCATTTCTGCTGAATGGAAAAGGCTTGAGCAGGGGGCCGTGCAGTCCTGTGGGGGGCCCTCCTGGAGCCGGAGGCTCTTTGACCCCCCGAGAGCGGCTGGAAGACTGCATGGGGCAGCGGGGCGCAGCACCTCCCCAGGAGGCCTGGAGGTGAGGGGCCCGCATCCAGGGCTGGGGGGCTGGGGGCCGGGCGGGAAGGCCGAGCGTGCATTCCTGGCCGGAGCCACGGCGCTCGGAGCCCAGGCCGGCGGTGCGGGCATCCCTGCGCTCAGAGGCCGTCCGGGAGCCTCCGGGCAACACAAAACCAGAACATAACCTTCTGTTAAACTCTGTATATTATTATTCTTTTCTTTACAATAGAAAGTTAAAAATCAAGACTTAGATTTACTATACATTTTCCCCCTCTCAGATTACAAAGTTTATATTATATAGCTGGGCTTCCCTAAGCCGGGTCTTTTAAAACAGTCCGAGGGAGACCAGGAGAGTACAAAACAACTGCACAGGCAGAGGGAGCAGGC
>NW_006300164.1:2813889-2814333 GCF_000327345.1 Myotis davidii | reverse complement strand
ACCGGGAGCGCTGGGCTCCGCAGGCCGAGAGGCCTGCGTCTCTGCTGTGTTTTTAATGCATTTCTTTTCTGTTTTTCTTTTCTATTTTTTAAAAAAATGACCAATGGCGTTAATAAATAAAGTATTCCTATATACACGAGTGGGACAGCGGTTCTGGAGTGTGTGGCCGCGGCAGCGCTGACGAGGTGGGGACACACATAGGGGGGACTTTCGTAGAAAATTGCTGAACCTTACAAAAAAGTCTCCTTTTTTTTATCTTTTCTTTTTTTTTTTTAAGTTGAGGTAAAAGTTTCAGTGTATGAAACCTGCACACGCAGCCTCTGTACCCCCACCCGGGAGCTCCTGGCGTCACAAAGGTCAGAAAACCTCCACAGCCCCTCCACGCACGCCCCTGGCCGTGTCCTCCCCCGCCCCCCAAAGCTCAGTCGGAGCCACGAGGAACCC
>NW_006300164.1:2813424-2813735 GCF_000327345.1 Myotis davidii | reverse complement strand
AGACACTGCGTGGAGGCGGTCCCTGGACCAGCGCGGCCCGGGACAGGGCTTGGCAGGGAGGGACGCTCCGATGCATCGTCCTCGTTTTCCCACGGCCACCAGGTCGGCGTCTGCAGCTGTCGTCTCCGAGCCCTCGGACTCAGTGGCAAAAAAAGACGTGATTTGGACGCACACCGTCTCGTCGTCCGGGACCCACGACCTCTGACCTAGGAAAGCGACAAGGGCGGAGGCCGGACACCGGGTGACAGAGAGACCTGCACAGCGTGAACGGAAGGAGTATATTGACTGCAGGAGGGGGCACTGCGGCGGTC
>NW_006300164.1:2812481-2813342 GCF_000327345.1 Myotis davidii | reverse complement strand
GGGAGAGGGCGCGGGTGAGAGGCTGTTCCCGCGCCCCTGGATCGCCCCCCTCCCCCCACGTGCTCCACCACGCCGTCACCCATCGGCGTTTGCAGCACATCCAGTTTCACATGCACTACACACGCCACGACCCACCCACGCCTCGGCCGGGCCACGTGATGAACGTGTACACGTGTCTGGAAGAGGAAGGGGCGCTAATGAGGCTGCGGGTCTTGGGACGTCTGTGGGTCTGTCCTGAGACCCCTGAGCGCCCGGAGGGTAAGAATGTCTTGTTATTTGTAAGATCCTTTGGGTCACCCCGAGTTTATACTAACGAGTGTCTGGCTGGGGCCCCCCGATTGCCACAGGATGGGGCTGGTCACCAGGAGGACCAAGCCATGTAGGAGGCGGGAACTTGGAGCCCATCCCATGGGGGAGGAAGGGGGGAAGCACATGGAGCTGGGAGGGTGGCCGTCCGAGAGGGCGAGACAGCTCCTGGTCCCCACCCCTGGCCGTCACTCCTGGGTCACACCCTGTATCACGGCCCTGAGAGGAGGGGGTCTCGGGCACCCCCGGGAGCAGCCAGCATGGCTGAACTGAATTCCCGGGAACCCAGGTGGCGTCGGAGACTGGACAACTGGCTGAGAAACCCCCCATCTGGTGCAGGAAGGGTGGTGAGTGAACACAGCGTAGACGGGGGACATCTGTACTACTGTCACTTAGAAGTTACTTAGGAAAAACGTGCTGATAAACAAACAAACAGATGCAGCTCAGAGGCGATACGACCACCCAACACCCCAGAGACGGGAAAAATGAACGCAATCTGCTACGAGGGGTGTGGGTGGGCTGAGCACCCCCACCTGCCGACACAGACGCCGCCCA
>NW_006300164.1:2811947-2812220 GCF_000327345.1 Myotis davidii | reverse complement strand
GCTCCGGACTTACAGAGCGGCTTCCTCTGCTTCTTCTGTAAACAGGACTTGACGTAGCGCTCCAGCTCCCGCAGCGTGGTGGGCTTCAGGGTCTCGAAGTCGATCTCGATCTCGTCGGGGTTGGAGTCCCTGAGCGAGGGCTCCCGCGACTGGATGATGTGCACCACGCGGCCCAGCTTCTCGCCCGGCAGCCGGTTGATGTCCAGGCTGAGCTGGCGCTTCTCGTCGTAGCTCATGGGCAGGCCCTCCTCCTCGTCCTCCGAGTCGTAGGAG
>NW_006300164.1:2810020-2811881 GCF_000327345.1 Myotis davidii | reverse complement strand
TCCCCTTGGCCCTCCCCTCCCCCCGTCCGGCTCCGTCCCCTCCTGGCTCTTAGACGCCCCTGCCCAAGGTGAGGCCCCAGCAGAGGAGCCAGGCTGGCTGCCTGAGGCTGCCCCCGGCTGGCTGGGTCCCAGGCCTCACCCAGGAAACAACTGGCCTCAGGGCCCCACAGGCATCTCCCACTCAGCAGGTCACACACTGACTCTGCCTACGTCCAAATCCGCCACGAGAAGGCAGCTAAGGGGACGAGGAGTAAGAACAGGGGACAGACAGGGCATGATGCGTGGTGAACCGAGACCCTAGGGCACCAACCGTTACATTAAATACAAACAGTCTAAACACACCAACGGAAAGAAAAGGACGAGCAGGTTGTATGAGAAACAAGACCTGCCCTGGCTGGTTGGCTCAGTGGATAGAGCGTCAGCCTGCGGACTGAAGGGTCCCGGGTTCGATTCCGGACAAGGGCACATGCCGGGGTTGCGGGCTCGATCCCCAGTAGGTGGCGTGCAGGGGGCAGCCGATCCATGATTCTCTCTCATCATTGATGTTTCTCTCTCCCCCCGTCCCTTTCTCTCTGAAATCAATAAATATATATATATATTTTAAAAAAGACCCGACTTACGTTTTAAATATAAAGACAGCAGTAGGTTAAAAGGAAAAAGGAGGAGGGGGAAACCGACCATGCGAACACTGATCCAAGGAAAGCTACCGTAGCGGAGTTAATTTCAGACAAAGGAGACTTCACAAAAAGGGACGTCACTGGAGAAAGAGGGACGCTGCATGATGACAACAGGGCCACCTGGCCACCGGGACGTGGCCGTCCTGCAGGCGTGTGCACCTGACCGCCACGCTTCCAAATACGGGAAGCAGAATCCAGCAGAAATACCGGACAGCCACAGCTGGAGCGGGGATCCAGCTGCTTCCTCTTGGCAATTAGCAAACAAGTCGGCGGGAGCAGAGGCCAGCCCGTCGACGACCCCCTGGGGCAGCCTGACCAGGTTTCTGCCTGCTGGCTGTCGTCTGCTTTTCCCTGACTGACAGCCACTCGGCAGCGGAGAACACACTTTCTCCTCCAGTGCACACGGACCTTCACCAACGCTGGGCCAGACAACAAGTCTTAACAACTTGAAAAGCGTTCATCACTGACCTTAATGGAATTAGACCAGAAAAATCCCCAAACATTTGGAAAATAAACACTTCTTAAATTTGTGGGGTAGCATTTAGATGGAAACGTATAGCATTAAATACTCTATAAAAAAAGGTCTCGCCCTGGCTGGTTGGCTCAGTGGATGGAGCGTCAGCCTGCGGACTGAAGGGTCCCAGGTTGGATTCCAGTCAAAGGCACATGCCCAGGTTGCAGGCTTGATCCTCAGTGGGGGGCGTGCAGGAGGCAGCCGATCAATGATTCTCTCTCATCATGGATGTTTCTATCTCTCCCTCTCCCTTCCTCTTGAAAGCAATAAAAAACACACACACACACATAGAGACATATATACATATACACACTAGAGGCCCCATGCACGAAATTTGTGCACAGCTAGGGTCCCTAGCTATGATCAGGGCCAACCTGTCGGGTGAGCGGTGGGGCAACTGGGGACCTGCTGACTGGCCCCGGCCCCCACCTCTGCCAGTCGCCTCCATCTGTGGGGTGACTGGCAGGGCGATCGGGGCCCCCCCTAAACCTGGCTGGTTCAAAACAAGCTGCTGTAACAAGGGAGTGTAGGGCTCTGTTCAAAGGCAGGATCACTGCTCCCATTTGAAGAACGCCCATGGGAGACCTCAAGACTTGGTAGCGCCTAACCCCAGAAACCCAATCTCTTTCATGTCTCACTGTGAGATCCTAAATGGTGAAGTGGGAAGCAG
>NW_006300164.1:2808853-2809488 GCF_000327345.1 Myotis davidii | reverse complement strand
GCCGGCGGGCCTCAGTTTCCCCCGGTAACCTGCGGAAGGCATCTGCTCACAGGCGGCGCAGAGAGCAGCAAGACCAGCCCGGTGATAAAACACGCAGCCTGGGGCAGGGGCACAGTAAGGACTCGGTAAAGGGTGGCTGACGGTTTTCTTATTCGTTTTTATTGTTTAGATGAGGCAGACAGAGGCTGAAACAGCTGCACAAAGGCGGTGTTCACAGCAGGTCCAGGGGTGGGAGGGTCCGGTGCCGACGCGTGCTGGCAGCGGGCTAAGCGCTCTGTGCTTCTCATCCCGGCAGCCCCCGGGCACGAGGGGCGGGGAGCAGGCCGCGCTCAGCCGTCTTCCCGGCAGTGTCATCTCTGAGGCGGCTCAGGTCAAAGTCAAAGGCCCACCCACTCTGCTCCTCTCCCTGCCAGAACCCCGGATGCCAGGCACTTGCTGGCTGCCTGCTGCGGGGAAACAATTCGCGTTTTTCTCAGTCCATCGCCAGAACAGCTCAGGCAGCGGGGAGCATTGGCCCCAAGTTGAAAATGAGGAGAGTGAGGCAGGGGGCTCCGGGTCAGAGGCCAGGGCAGGGCAGCCTCATTCCCGCAAGAGCCTGCACCCCGCGTGGCTGCTGCCAGAGCCTTCCCACCAGG
>NW_006300164.1:2806278-2807191 GCF_000327345.1 Myotis davidii | reverse complement strand
CCTCTCCCTCCCCCTTGGCCGGAATGTCCTGCGTGCTGCCCCCACCCGAGTCTGTAGCTCCCGGGAGGCTGAGGGGGCTGTTGGCACCAAGTGGCAGGAAGCAGGTGGCAGCCGACCAGCACTTGGGCCCCCAGCGGACCGCACCTCCGGCCCCCGAGAGCGCCCGGGTTACCTGCAGCTTCCTGGCCATGGCCACCACCTCGTGGTCGGGCGGGTTGTACTTGTAACAGTTGGAGAACATTAGCCGGATGTCGGCCGCGAAGCCCTGTGCGTCCGGGTACTCACGGCTGTCCATCTTCTTCTGTAACAGACGGCGACGGGGCGTGAGGGGCACTGCCCAGCGTCCCAGGCTCAGCCAGACGCCCCTGTTCACACATCTACCCCCATCCGAGCCCGGAGAAGCCCCCGGGCAGGAAGCCCTGTGCGGGAGCTGTGGGCCAGGCTTGGGTTTCAGCTCGGACCCCTTTCTGTCTGGTGAGGGCGTGGCCACTGAGAGGGCCTCCTCACCTACCCCGCGCCCCCCCGCCCCGTTACAGAAACCTGCAGCGCTCCGGGACGGGGGACGGAGGAAAGTGAAGGAAACAGGAAGTGGGGATCAAGGGGCCGGAGGTCAGGAAGCTGCAAGCTCAGTGCCGCCGGGCAGAGCACCCTCCCTGCGGGGGCTGTGGGCGGCCCACGGAGCCACATGCCCAGCCGAGGCCGCCCCGCCCGGCGCCCGCACCTTCACGGTGCTGAGGTCCATCGGGTGCTTGATGATGTCGTGGTAGTCGTGCAGCTCCAGCGCCTCGGCGTCCACGGGCTTATAGAAGGGCCAGGCGTAGGCCGCGTGCTTCTTGGACAGCAGCTCCTTGAGGATGCTGTCGCAGTGCCGCAGGTGCTCCGACAGCCGCCCCTTCTTGCCCGCGTGCTGGGG
>NW_006300164.1:2804811-2805953 GCF_000327345.1 Myotis davidii | reverse complement strand
CCATCCTCCCAGCTGCCCCCGCAATGGGACGGAGGCTCAGAGGGCCGCGCCGCCAGCCCAAGGTCACACAGCTGGCAGTGGTGAGGCTGGACTCGGAACCTTCCCTGAGCTGCCCTCTCCCTTTGCGCCCCAGGCCCCAGCAGCTCGGCACGCCTGAGCCGTGAGGGGTAGCATGCAGTCCACTCGCTCCCGACCAGCACCCGGGCCGGCTGCGCCAGGGTCTCCGGGTCAGGCGTGACCGAGAGGCTGCCATGGGGATCCTCACCAAGCAGGACTCAGGCTCGGGGGCGACAGAGATAGAGGGAACGTTCCAACAGGGACCTCAAAACCAACGCCCTCCAGGCCAACTGTCTGGAGCAGGAGAGGGCAAAGCATGCGGGTGGGGGCGGGGACAGCAGGGCTGAGGGGCGGGCCTGGACTCCACCCTGAAGGCAGCGGGAGCTGTGAGGGCTTCTCCCCACTGCGGGGCGTGATGCTGAAACACCCGGAGCCGGAGTGGGTGTGTCTGGTGAGAGCATGTGTCATGCCAGGGCAACGGGGCCCGCAGGTCTCTCCGGGCACAACAGCAGCCCCGGGGCCTCGCGGCCATGTGCCCGAGCTGGGGCGCGGTGTCCCCGAGACCACTCAGCCGGCTCCCGCGTCTCAGCTCAGGCAGAGGCCACGGACCATGAGCCACAAGCCATGCGCGGCTGGGCGGATGGCCTCATACAGGCCTGCTGTCTACAGCCACCAGGGTCGCTGCCCCAGACGAGCCCCTGACCCCCGGCTGCTCTCCACCAACTCCTGACGGGCACCCAGGGATGCCAAGCACGTGCGCGGGGGCCCAGGGGCTGGTCTGGCCATGGCAAACAGGACATGCTCCAACACCAGCCGGGCGGGCAGTGGCGGCCGGGCCGGGAGCCGTCCAGAAGTGCAGGCAGTGAAGGCCGGGGGGTCAGGGGGCCACGGAGGAGCGTGTTACCTGCGGGGAGCCATTAACCCTCTGAGCGCCTGCTTCCTCATCTGTAAGATGGGGGAACACTGCCTGCCCCAGAGGGTCGCTGCGAGGGTCAAACCGGAGAAGATGACACGTCAGTGCCTGCACAGCTGCTGGGAGCGAGCGGGACGGCAGCTGCCAGCCTCTCCCTGGCGGAGAGCCTGCG
>NW_006300164.1:2801622-2804691 GCF_000327345.1 Myotis davidii | reverse complement strand
AGCGGGGAGATGAAGGTGCAGGTGCTCACACTAAGGGGCACACGATGCAGGGGGGGGCGATCGCCCTCCCCACGCTGATGGCTGAAAATCCGAGTGTGCGCAGGGCGGGGCACAGGATGGGCCGGGACCCTCCCATCCTCCTCTCGCACTCCTTCCCCACCTGGCCCCGTGCACCGCCAAGGCCCGGGTGTCAGGGCAGAGAAGCTGGGGTTCGAGTGCAGCCTGCCCTCGCCAGCCATGTGACCTGCAGCCCCCGAGCCTCGGTCGCCTTGTCTGCATCACAGGCCGGGTGAGAAACATCCAGAAGTCACGTGCACCAGACGCCCGACATGCACACGGCCGGTGGCCAGGGACGGCGGCAGAGTCCCCGCCTGCCCGCCCCCCCTGCCCAAATCCGGGAACCCTGAGGAACCCTGGACGCTCACCTTGATGACGGGAGGCGTGGGAGGGACCACGGGGATGATGGGTGTCGCCGGAGGCGGTGGGGCAGCAGTTGGGGGGACAGGGACTGAAGTGATGTTTGCGGTGATAGTTGGCACAGGGGTGGCAGCAATGACGGGCGTCTGGGAGACAGTGGGGGGCACGCTCTGAAAGGGGGTCGCCGGGGAGACAGAGGACACGGCCGCCACTTGCTGCGAACCTGAGGACAGGACAGGAGGTTGAGAAGGCCAGGCTCCTGGGCAGGCGGGGCAAACGCCGTCCTTCCAGAAGCTTCCTGCACCATCCCCTCAGCCGGCCTGATGTCGAAGGAGCCCTGCCTCCCCAGACACAGGCCCTGCACCTTGGCCGCCTCCGTGGGTGCACATCCAACAAGGAAGGGCCTCCCCTCCGGCCGGGACAAGCCACGCAGCCCGGCAGGTAAGACCAGGCCTGCGCCTGAGAAGTGGGGATAACCCCGACTCCATCAGGAGCCGTCGGAGTGACCGGCACGGAGCTACTAGACCACCCGCTGTCCCCACCTGCAACCCGACCCGCCCGGCCTCTCTCGAGGGCTCGACCACCTCCGGCCGCCTCTCCATCGGGACGCACCTCCCTGCCGGGTTCCGGGACCAGGTGAGACCCTAGGGCTCCCCAACAGGTGGCACAGCCCCTCCCGTCAGAGAGAACATAAGGCTAAAGGGGCAACGTCCTCAGGGGGGAAGGGGGCAGCAGGGACTCCAGAAGAGGAGGCCTCGGAGCCAGGGCCGGGAGGAGCATGGGACGTGGCAAGACGACACTCCTCCCAGAGTGCTCCAGGCCAGACAGGCCCCACCGAGGCCCCTGTGTCCCGGACGGGCTGCGGCCACGGCTGAAACCGGGCCCTGGAGTGCACGTCACCACTGCCCAGACGTCAGACGGGGAGCGGAGCCGAGGGGCCGAGGGCCGGGCCCTGGGACGGAAGGACCACCCGCACCGTTACCTGCACTCTGGGCTCCTGCAGCCGGTTTCCGGCCTTTGCCCTTCGGAGCGGGGGGTAATAATTCAACTTCCTCCTGGGGCATCTGGGCCACTTTCTGCAGAAAAATTTTCTCTAAGGCTTGGGCCATTAGCACTATGTCATCTGTGGGCTGAAGACACGGGAGAGCCGAGGTTACATGCCGGGGAAGGAGCCGCGCGCCTGCCGGACACGCTGGCTGAGCTCAGAAACATCGACTTAGAAACGTAGACCGCGGTCGCCGACCCGTGGTCCGTGCGGACTGAAAGGCTGGCAACCGCTGTGCTAAGAGGCCCTGGCCGGGCGGCTCAGTAGGTTGGAGCTTCGCTCCCATGCGCCACGGTGGCGAGTTCCACCCCAGGTCAAGGCACACGTGAGAATCAACCCATGAATGCCCAAATAACTGGAACAACAAACCCACGTCTCTCCCTTCCTCTCTGAGACCAGTGAGTAAAACTTGTAACGAAATTGTGGTGGGGCAGGAGGGAGGTAAAACGAGTAAATTTTAATGTGGAAACTGTTTAAAAACATTAAGAACCCCCAGCAGGTGTGGCTTAGTGATTGCACACTGACCTATGAACCAGGAGGTCGCAGTTCAAGCCCCAGGAAGGGGTGAGCAGGAGGCAGCCGACCAATGAGTCTCTCTCACCCTTGATGTTTTACCTCTCTCCCCCTCTCCCCTCCTCTCTGAAATCAGTAAAAACGTATTTTAAAAAATAAAGCGCTTGGTCTGTGTCACCTCCGTCTGGAAGGCCTCACCCCCTCCCGCGGGGACGTGGCCCACAGCGCGTGGGGGTCACGTGTGGGGATCGGGGCCTGAGTGCAAAGCGCCCGGGCCAGCCCAGGTGCCCCCGGGCCCACGCCGCCCGCGTCCTCTCACCTTGTTATAAATGTAACAGTTTGTAAACATGGTGTTGAAGTCCTGCATACACTCGCTTGCACTCCAATAATAATTGTTCTCTAGTCTCTTCTTGATAGTCCCCATGTCCATCGGGTTTTTTATTATTTTATGATAATCCTAGGGGAGAGATTTCAGAGGGTTACTGACGGACTCAACATCGTCATCCCGCGATTCCAAGCCTTTGCCACAGGGTCGGGGCCTGGCCCCGAGGGCAGGTGGGCGTGCATCTGGGGCGAGCGCTCGGCCGGCTCGGGACCTCTGGCTGACGGGGTTCTACGCGGAGGGAGGGTCTCAGAGAGGCACGGGCTGAGGCACAGAGCTATCTCACTGGGGATGGGGCCTAGCCCCGCCCGCATTTCAAACCTCGCTCAAGGGCCCGCAGGTGGGCAGGGCTGGCCGGGCCCAGAACCCGGCTACCGAGTGCTGACCCAGGGCGTCCCCTGAAACACAGGGTCCTCTCTTTGGGTACAAGGAGGAAAGCCACCGGGCGCGGGTCAGCACAGTGCCAACGGGGTCAGCACCTGGGCCACTCTGAGCAACTGCCCCCGGAGGCTCAGCGGAGAGCACAGAGCAGGGGGGAAGGGGGAGGGTGGAGCGCACACAGGGGGCCTTCACTCCTGGACCCTCCTGTTACCATGAGGCACGGGTTCTCCCTGCACCGGGGGCAGCGCCCTCCCTTCCTCTATACCCCAAGTAGCCCCTCTTCTTCTTGGCCACTAAGGGCTCTGAGCTGTCCCCCCGCTGGAGGCACGGG
>NW_006300164.1:2800314-2800827 GCF_000327345.1 Myotis davidii | reverse complement strand
ACCCGGCCTGGCTCACTGCCCACCGCCGGAGCCGACCCCACACCGCAGTGGGCCGGGCGACCCTACAGGCCCTAAAGGATTAGGGAGCGATCGATCCCCAGGCAGAGAGCGACGACCCCGCAGAGCCGAGCCTGCCAGGCAGACCCTGGAGCGAGCGAGGTTCTACCGTAACCGCGAGAACGGCTGTGGGTTTGTGATGGCGGCCAGGCTGTGACACTCGGTGGAACCCGGAGCTGGTGAGCACCCTGTCGGTAGCCTGCAATGGGCCGTGTGGCGTGTCTGTGCCACGACTGCGGGCACGCCAGCTGAGGCTGTCCCCGCGCTGATTGCGAGACACTGGCTGGCACCCTACGCTCTGCCCCTGCCACCCCGAGCGGAAAGGGCTCACTTCTCACACGCACGCCAACCTCCCGACCACCCGGGGAGCCTGGCTCCCCTCCTCCACGGCCTCCCGGAGTGAGTGGCGCCCGCGCTTCTCGACCTCACAGCCCCGGGGCAGCGACCCGGTCTGCA
>NW_006300164.1:2799937-2800270 GCF_000327345.1 Myotis davidii | reverse complement strand
ACGGTGGTGAGGCTGCGCCTTCACCACCAGGCAGAAAGCCCGAGCCTGGCACGTGCCCGGGTCATCGACACCTCGCTGCCCTGTGCCCAGCACCAGCAGGTCCAGCAGGTGGGCAAACCCGAACTCGGCCAGAGTGCGACCACTTCCGGTCTCAGCACCCCCGCCTCCTGCTGGGATCGCCATGAACCTCCGGGGGTCGGCCCTCCTCACTCAGACCCTCTGCATGAAGCACCGCCCACCTGGCCTGCAGGGCGCACTGTGTCCCCTGGCTCCTCTCCTGTCCTGGCTGCAGGGACGCAATGGCCACGCCCTCTCACCACACCCTCGCCTCCT
>NW_006300164.1:2798854-2799313 GCF_000327345.1 Myotis davidii | reverse complement strand
GAGAAGGGCGAAGGAGACCCCCCGGCCGACCCCCACCGGGAGGCAGGGGGGCGGTGGGAACCCGGGCCCCCTCGGGCACAGTGCACGCCGGCGTTCGAGGCTGCCTTCGCTCTTTCTGCTTTATTTCTGAACAAATAGGTTTTCTTTTTAGAACGTGTTACCTTCGCAAAGAGAGAAAGTGGAAGGCCCGGCCGGCGGGGCTCAGGAGGTCAGGGTTCGATACCCGGGTGGGGCACAGGCCCGGGTTGTGGGCTCGATCCCCAGTGTGGGGCGTGGAGGCAGCCGATCCATTTTTCTCTCTCATCATGGATGGATGTCTCTCCCCACTCTCCTTCCTCTCTGAAATCAATAAAGATACTTACAAAAAAAAAATGTGAAGGAATTTCTATTTTGAAAAAAATACTCAAAACACAAACCAACCACGGTCCGGCCAGGGTCGGGGCTCCCAGGGCGCCTCGG
>NW_006300164.1:2797477-2798473 GCF_000327345.1 Myotis davidii | reverse complement strand
GCGCGCCACCCCGCTCAGCCGCTGTCCCCCGGCCGCCCTCCCTGGGTGGGGGCTCAGGGCCTCGTTCCAAGACCAGGGAGGCCAGTGCAGCTCCCAGGAAGAAACAATATCAGCAGCCCCCCACCGGAACCCCCTTAGGGTTCAGCCCCAAACTGAGCCAGGAAAGGGCAGAGACACAGCGACGTGGAGGCCTACCACCACCACCACGGCGCCCTGGCGGGTGGCTCAGTGGTTATTAGAGCGTTGGCCCTCGCACGCAGGGGTCTCGGGTTCGATTTCTGGTCAAGGGCACACGCCTAGCCTGCAGGTTCACTCCCCGGTGGGGGGTGTGGTGCGGAAGGCAGCTGATTGATGTTTCTCTCTCATCTACGTTTCTCTCCTTCTCCCTCTACCTCTCCCCTCTCTCTAAAATCGATTTTTAAAAAAATCTAGAAAATTCGACAGCAGCCGCACCGGCCCTCCTGCCATGATGCCAAGCCAGGCTGGGTTGGGGGTGGAGGGGACGAGGCCTGGAAGGTGGGCCGGGGCTGGGGCTGGGGGAGGGACAGAAGCGGCTTCACCTCCACAGGAGCCTGGTCCTCAGGGGGTTCCCAGCCTGGGGACACCTGAGGGCCTGCGGGGAGGGAGTCCTGGGGACCGTGGCCAGGAGGGGGAGGCGGAGGTAGGAGGAGAGCCAGGGAGCGAGCACCACCCCAGAGGAGGGCCCGGGGCGGGGCGAGGGGCGGGCTGTGCTCACCTGGGCCTCCCCGCCCGCCTGCCCGCCCGCCAGCCCAGATGCACAGGCTCCTGGGCGGGGCTCACTCTCTGTACCCGAGGGGGGCTCCTCACTGCATCACTCCAGCCCCGTCTCCCTGTGCCCCCTCCTGGCCCAGCAGGTGGGGGTCACGTGAGCGCCATCTTCCAGGTGGAGGCTCAGAGGTGAAGGGGCAGAGCCAGGCCCTGAACGAGGCAACTCCCCCCTGACCGACCCCCACTGCCACCCCCTGGAAGCCTGAC
>NW_006300164.1:2796705-2797138 GCF_000327345.1 Myotis davidii | reverse complement strand
CCCCCCGCTGGGCGCCACCTCCCACCCAGGGAGCACGCTACGCCCAGCAGGAAACAGTGCCGCACACGTGCCCGAGGGGCCTCTGCCCACAGCAGGGTGCCCGCGCCCCTTGGGTTTGGATCACACCTGCCTAGCGGCCCCACGGGCACCCTCCCTCGTGGGGCTCAAAGGGGAACGCCTGCGCCCACTGCCTGGAGGGAAGAGAAGTCCATCCTCCCTGGCCCAGGCCGTCCGCAGAGCACCCAAGAGGCCAGGCGGGCCCGGCCCTGTGGGCACCAAGGCTCAGCGCGCCTAAGGCTGCACCGACCCTGGAAAATTCTGGAACAAAGGTCTGGCCAGGTGTGTGTCTGGTGCCAGTGCTGCTGGTCCTGTCAGTCACAGGAAGGGGGCGGGAGCAAGCGTGTGCTATGCTGAGCCACCAGCACCCGGGCTG
>NW_006300164.1:2792967-2796493 GCF_000327345.1 Myotis davidii | reverse complement strand
GCCCAGCCTCGCCCGTGACTGCCACCCAGACAGCCCCCTTCCCGCTCGCCCCATGCAGGTGTCGGCAACCCCGCGCTGGAGAGCCACCGGGCGTTTCAGACCTGCCGGAGGAAGGGGTGTCCCCACGGGGTTCCGGTCCTCTGCCAGGCATCGTCCTCAGCCCCGTCCTCGGCCCCGGGCAGCGGCCCCGCCCCAACCGACGCCTCTGACCCTCTCATTCCACTGGAGATGGGAAACGCAGCCAGAGCAGGGCCCCTGCCCGCCCCTCCCTCCTGCTGCCTCGCAGGGTCAGCAGCATGACGGGACCCAGGATGGCGAAGCCCTCGGTAAAGCAGGGTCTCTGCTAGGCAACAGCCTGGCCCCGCCCCACCCTCCACCCCCACTGACAACCCCACCCAAGGTCTCCCAGAGGCCAGCACCCCGCCCACCACCGAAGCCGCAGCCACCAGGGCTGGGATGCTCACTACAGCCCACTTGCTGGCGTGCGGGCCACGCCGTTCCGCAAGCTTTACTCGCTGTGACCGTCTCTGCCCTCGGCTGCCTGCACGGGGTGGAGGGGGGTAGGGGGCTCCCGTCATCCCGGGCAGCAGTGACAGTCATGTGAGTCTCCTCCCCGAGACCTACACGTGGCGGGGTCAACCTGGAGGCAGCTGGGATGACAGGGCAGAGGGGTGCCTGGATCCGCAGCCAGCAGAGCCCGGCTCGCCACCCTGCTCCCCGCCCGGCACTGGGCTGGCACCAGGAGTGCCCGCCCACGTCCTCAGGACAAGACACTCGCGAGGCCCCACTCTGGCCCCGCCATCACCTCCTAAACATCACCCTGGAAATGCTGCCACGCCGGCCACACGCCCAGCTCCCATGACGTGGGAGAACGCGGACTAAGGGACACGGACATGCCCCTGCCCCAGGGGACACTCCCCAGGAGCTGGACAAGCACCTCACTGACCCGGCCTGACGACTGTCCCCACACTGCAGGGGCTGTGGCAAGGGGGTAGGGGGCTCCCCCAAAACAGCTCCTGGCCAGCTCTAACTCGAGGCTGGAAAGACCCTAAAACGGAGATAGACTGGGCCCTGGCTGGTGTGCTCAGTGGTTAGAAGGCACGTACTGAGGCTGCACGTTCGATCCTGGGGCAGGGTGGTGCAGGGGCAACCATGCGATGTGTCTCTCATACTGCTGTCTGTCTGTCTCCCCCCTCTACCTTCTCCCCCAAAACCAGTAAGAACATCCTTGGGTGAGGATTCACAAAAACAACAAAGGGGAAAGGGGGCAGATCAGGCCTGGTTCTCGCATACAACAGCTAAACGCCGGCAGAAGGGGCGCACGGCCAGGGCACTGAGCTCAGAGCCGAGGCCGTTTCATGGTCCCTGCTCTAACCCACCTGCCTGCGGGGGATCCTGGCCCGTGACTCCGCCTTTAGGAGCCCGAGTTCCCCTGCCAGCAGGGGCGCAGGCGTCCGAGGGTTTCGTGACCACGGGGACACCGAGGCAGCTCCAGGCGCCAGTCCCCACCTGGGCCGTGGCCAGTACCCCTGACCCAGACACCTGCTGACCTCCTGAAGCAGGGGGCAGGCGGGGTGGAGGGCACCCAGGCGGACCGGAGTCGCCAGCCCCCACCCCCAAGCTCCCCGATGGCACAGGTGCAGCCCGCAGGGCCCTGCCCTCCGCCACACACCACTAGGCTTCCCTTCCAGAAAGGGTGCTGCCAGGTGACATCACCCGCAGACGCCGGGCATCCGGGCCTGCCCGTGGGTGGAGCGAGGCTCCCAACAGGCCAAACCGCTGAACCAAGCGCCAGAACGGCCCCCAAACCAAGACACCTGCAGAGCCGCCTCAGGCAAGTTCCCCGCCAAAGCTGTGTTGGGGCGAGGGGGGGCGGGCACATTATGAAATTCTGGGCAGAAAGCTTTTGGCCAAAAGTAAGGGCCGCAGGACACCAAGGCCCACCAGCCGTGGACAGGAAGCCAGCCAGGCCGGGCGCTGGGGACCTAGGGAACCTAGGCGGGACCTGTTAGTCAACTCCACTCCGGATCCCCCCCCTTCTCCGTTCCCCGAGGGAATGCATGCTCTCCCCCAACAACCAGGAAGTGGCGGGCAGCTCACCACAGTCGGCTGGCAACTCGCCAGCCCATAGGAAGGTAGGAAGCCGGGTGGAAGGTGAGCGGGGTGCCCCCCACACACACACTTTCACTTTCCGGCCGCTGCAAGCTGGCGGAGTGGAAGGCGGGAGCTGTGTTTACAAACCCCTTTATGCAAAGCTCACTTCCCAGGCGCACGTGAGCTGCCCATGAACAGCAATGACTCCAGTTCCCGAAAACAAAGTCGCCACCACCAGGTGCCTACCGTCCACCCCAGGAGCCCCTCCTCCCTGGGCCCCGCCGGGGCTGCCTCTAAGCCCCAGGAGCTGCTGGGAGGCGTTTCCAGACCCCCAGGGTCCAGGCGTGGGGCCCCCAAGTTACCAGAAAGGCCAGAGAAATGCCCCCACCTCCCGTCCAGGCACAGTGCGTGCCCAGTCTCTCCGGCTCTGTAACTACCAGCACATCAAGGCCTCAAGGCCGAAAAGGGCGAACTCAGACCTTTATTTGCAAATGAAAGGCCCGCATTCAGAGCTGCGGGGGAGGGAAGGGAAGGAGTCCCTAACTTCCCAGGGCTCATGCTCCCCCCCTACCCCCCACCAGGGGCTCAGGCCTTCTCTGGAGTTTCCTTAAAAGCCTTTAAAAGGAGAATTCGCCCAAAAGAATGCCACACCTCGCACAGGCTATAGGCTCTCCTCCGGCCACTCGGTGGACCCAGGAACAGCGCCCCACTTTTCAGGGAAGAGTAAGGGATAAAGGACCTTCCGCCCGGCCCTCAGTGGGGAGGGGAAAAGGGGGAGCAGGGGAGGGGCAGGGCCTGGAGACGGGGCCTCTCTGGCCTGGAGTTAGCCCACGGACACACGCACCCCCAACTCTGCAGCCAATAGCCCGGGGACCAGGTGGGGGCACGTTATGAAATTCTGGACAGAAAGCTTTTGGCCAAAAATAAGGGTCGCAGGACACTCAGGGATTGGGCCCAAGGGAGAGAACTCACAAGATAAACCAGGGGACCGCCCAGGGGGTCCCCGTGCAGTACCCCCACTTTTTATCTTTGCAAAACTGCCCCTGGCCCCGAGGGCAAGGTTTCCCAAGGCCTCCCCCCGGCACTGCCTCCGCAGGAGCAACCTGTGGAGAGGCGATCGCCTTCCCCGAGGGCCCAGCTTTATTCACGAGGAACCCACCGGAACATGTGGACATCGGGTCTGGGGCGAGCACTGCTCCCCGATGGGCTTGGAACAGGCCCACCCCGAGGAGGGAAAGCAGCAGCGCCTGCTCCTCCCGCTCCAACTCGCCCTCGAGCGGATTAAGCGCTTTTCAGGCTGATTTCAAAACGGGAACTTCGTCTCCTCCCGGCCCGGCTGCTGCGACCCTGCAAAGGGGCTCCAACTCGGCGCTGGGCCCCTAACTCTGGGAGGGCGCTGCCCTAAGCCACGCCGCCCGCTGGCCTCTAACTC
>NW_006300164.1:2788969-2791988 GCF_000327345.1 Myotis davidii | reverse complement strand
GGCGGCCCCGCGGGGGAGGAGCTGCGCTCGGCCCCGCCCCCATCTGCCCACCTCCTCTCCCTACCCACACCACCCGTCTTTCGTGCACACAACGCCTGGGTGGTGGGGAGTCCAAGTACCCGAACTTGCGAGGCGTAGGAGGTGTTCCCGCCTCTGCCGGGAGGCCTCCCCCTCAGCCTCAGTTTCCCCACCTGCCCAGTGAGGGCAGGCATGGAATCGGAGGTCCCTAGCCTGAGATTCTAGACTCCAAAGATAAAAACAAGGACCCGGGCCCTTTTCCCGTAATTTGAAAAGATCAGCTGGTGGACATGTTTTCGGATCTTGTTTTAGGTGGCAATTACTCGGCTGCATACATAAGTACATGGTACCCAGCTATAAATTAAGGTAGCTGCATGTTGTGTATATTAGACACACACACACATACACACACCCCATAAAAAACGTCAGGAACAACACATCTTCCTCAGTGCTCGCTGACCCTGCCCACTGCGAGGTGGCGTTTCCGAGCGTGGGCTGGACCCATGCCAAGCCCCGGTCCCCGGGTGTATCTGAGGTTGCGCAAGCGCTGCACTGCCCCAATGCATGCATCTTTACGCGGTGAGCGCCAGAGACGCTAGTGCGGGCCCAGCCAGCCGGCACCCACACCCCCTCCAACAGGCCGTCTGCCCAGGCTTACAGGGGCAGAAGCTGGGCTCTGGGAGGTGAAATGACTTGCTTTGGGTCACAGAACCAGTATGTGGGAAACAGTGTACAGGAGAGGCCCAAACCGAACTGTCCCGGCCTGCCACCGGCCCTGCAGCCCCTGAGGCTGCAGAGTAGGGCCGGCTGGGGAAGACCTTTGCCTTGTTAGGTTCCAGGGGGAACAGGTCCGGGAAGGTGAGGGTCTGCAGGCTGGTTCCTTAGAACCACCGTCCTGGTTGCGTCCCTCTCCAAGCCCTGGTTTGGTACCCCCACTTCTGTTTCACCCACAAGGCCTCGTCCCCATCCTGCCATCTGGGTCTCATTCTCTTGGACGCCCAGGGTTGGGCACTCTGGCCAACAGGATGGTCCACATAATCACTTAAAAACACCCCCCCTTCCCCCTGAGGCCAAAACAAAGCCTCTCCCCTGGTCTTGACCTTGCAGAGCCGCCCCCGACCAGCCAGGCTGTCGAGGCTGCTGACCGAATGCCCTGGACGCTGATGACCCTCCTTGGGCATCCGCTGCCCAGAGGAGTCCCCCTGGGAGCATAGCGGGTACCTGGGCATCCCCGGGGACCTGGCTCTGAAGGGAGGACCCCGGTCCCACCTCTCCCTTCCCTGTGCCCACCGGTCCTGCCTGCCCACTCAGGTGTGGCCCAGGTGGCTCGTGCAGTGACCCTCTCTGCGGCTGGAGAGGTCTGGGGAGCGACCTGACAGACACTTACCTCGGGCCTCTTGGCCCAGGGCTCACCCCTCTTTGGGCCCAGTGTGGGGCGCCTCCCTGGGACCCCTTGAGAAGCAGAGCTGCCTTAGGAAGGGGCTTGGGTGACCCTGACTGTCCCCACCAACCACTAGTCTCTCCAAGTTCTTGGAGTTTCAACACCATGAGGTTGGGCCACTTAATCTCCCCAACCCAGCTTCCTCATCTGTCAAGGGGACAAAAATAGGCCCTGATCCTCCGCTGGGGGAGAGGGAGGGGGAGGGGGAGGGGAAGCTGGTGGGAAAGGTGGGGCCTGGGGCTCCCATGGTCCCGGCTGCTGCTCTGTCTTGGGCGCTCACTGACAAGGCCTGTTCCCTGGCTTCTCCCCTCCAGAGTGGCAGCTCCGTGAGGGCCGGGCTCTGTGTGCGCAGGGCCAGCAGGTCTGGCACCTCCGGGCTCTCAAGAAATATTTGCTGAATGAATGAATGTTCTCTTCTGCCCACCTGCCCCACCTTCCAGCCTCCGTCTGCAAACCTCAGTGCAGCCGGCAAGGCAGCTGCCTGCTCCCCCCACAGCACCCTGCAGGAGGCCTGAGAGCCATGGCCTTAAAGCTGGCACTTGGCCTTAAACCCATGCTCAGGGCAGGGCCTGGGGCCTCAGCTGCCTCCTCACCCCGCATGCAGTCCTCATCCAGCAGGCCCCTGGAGGCCCAGAGCAGGTATGTTACTGTATTTGCAGGTTATACATCAGTCTCGTAAAAGTTTAGTTATTGTGAGTCCTTCCCCCGGAGACTGATCAGCTGTCAGAACTAGAGAAAAAAGGAGTTTCTGCCCCCACCGAGCAAAGTCTAAGCTACAGAGACTCTGAGGGTGGGGAGCAGAGGTTTCTAGTTATAAATCACTTCCTGGTCACTTGCTGGGTGCCGGGCACTGTGTCAGGAGCTGTACCTACACAGTTCCACTGCGTTTCCAAACAATCTCTGAGGTAGGGATTATGAGACCTACTTCACAGAGGACGAGGGGGGCGCAGTGAGGTGAAACTGCTAGCCCGCCGGAGCCACGGCTTGGACCCAGATACGGTTTTACATTTTACCTGCAAAAATACATTCCAGGAGCCTGCGTTTCGGCGGGGGAGCGAAGGAGGGTGTTTGAGGAAGCAGAGGCCCAATTCAGAGTTATGAAGTAGTTGTCTTAGAAAGGTGTGGGGGGCCCCGTGAGGGGATGGGGTTTTCCGCCCCCAAAGTCGGTCATTTGCACAAAAGTAACAGTAAAGTCCTTGAAAGCACAGAGTGGAAGAGTGGGCTGCGCTGCATCAATGTGGCGGCAGAAGCAAGAAGACAGGTGACAGCCGGCCCGAATCTCAACCTGCTCCTCTGTGAAATGGGGGTAACAAGTCCCTGCCTCAGAGGATGGTCGCAGGGAATGAGGTGTGAGTTCTCGTTCATAAGATAGGACATCCGTTCCTTCCTTCACTCCGGACGTAGCGACGGAGGGGGAGGTGCCCTACACTCCTGCCTCCTGGCACGGCTGGTACAACAGCGGGCAAGACGAAGCACCAGCTGCCACGGGGCTGCCACGCTGGGGCTGGGAAGCACAGAGGATCACAAATGAAACATGCAGCAGAACGCATGCAGCAGGAC
>NW_006300164.1:2785666-2788246 GCF_000327345.1 Myotis davidii | reverse complement strand
CTTTGCGGCCATGGCAGCAAAGTGTAGGAACCAGGCTTGTGGGCGATTTAGTGTCGCTTTTCGTCTTGATCATTTGTTTTTTCCCACGGCAAACAGGTAAATATTATGCAATACAGTTGAGTCTCGTTTGAAGAAGCAATCCTGGCGATGCAGTGGAGAGCAGGCTGGCCGGGGAAGGGCTGGGCCCGTAGAGAAGCAAAGATTTTTTGACTCCTCGGGAAGGGCTCCGGGGGGGATCGGCTGGGGGTGTGTGTGCTACACGGGCACGGACGCCAGGCTCTCACTTGGGTTTAGGAACCACTGTTTCTATTATTTTAAATATCCTCACCGAGGATATTTTTCCATTGATTTTTATAGAGAATGGGAGAAAAAAAGGGGTTGGGGGAGAGAGAAAGAGAGAAGCATCGATGTGAGAGAGACACATGACTTCGAACCCGGACCTCCTGGTTCAAGGTCAGTGCTCAACCACACACTAAACCTAAAGCAATTCAGCCCTGGCTGCTAGCTCCGTTGGTTAGAGCTAGAGCGTAGTCGGCATGAGACCGAAGCTGTGGGTTTGATGCCTGGTCAGGTCACATAGGAGAATCAACCAATGGCACGTACCTGGCTGCAGGCTCCTCCCCGGGCCCTGGTTGGGCTCCTGCAGGAGGCAACCAATGGATGTGTTTCTCTCACATGGATGTTTCTCTCTGTCTTTCCTTTTCTCTTCCAGTCTTCCTAAAAACCAGTGGGAAAATACCCTCAAGTGACAAGAAAAATAAATAAAAATATATCAATATATAACATTTAAAAAATAAATAAAAATTTTTAAAAATCCAAACACACCAAGACTTATCGGGTGCAGTGAAGCCAGCACTCAGAGAGAGAGAGTTATAGCTGTAAATGACTATATATATATATATATGTATATATATATATATATTTCTATATCAAGAGAAGGAACTATTTCAAATCAATAAGCTAAGCTTCCACCTAGCGGAACTAGAAAAGGAATAAACTAAACTCGAAGCCAGCAAATGGAAGGAAATAATAAAGCTTAGAGTGCAGATAAATAAAATGAAAAATAGAAACGCAGTAGAGAGACTCAGCTACCCTAAAGGCTGTCTTTGGGGGTGGGGTAGTGGAATCAATGACACTGACAAGCCTTTAGCTAGACTGTCCTAGGAGAGAGAGAGAGAGAGAGAGAGAGAGAGAGAGAGACTAATCTTACCGGGACGGGGAGTGAAAAGGCCGGGAAGAGAACAGCAGGGCAGCTGTAAGCCCCCAAACACCGGAACCTGGATGAAGGGACGGATTCCCGGGAGCCCGCACACCCCCAAGCTTGACTTGGGGAGAAGCACAAAACCTCCATACACCACCGGCGGTGAGAGACGGAGTCAGCGCTCAGACACCGCCTGCGGGAGGCCCAGCCCGGGGGCTCGCCGTGAGCCTGATGGAGCTTCAGAGAAGCATGAGCACCGGTCCCTCTCCCTCTCCCCAGAGCGGAGGCGGGGCAGGTCCTTACCACCCTTACCACGCCTGCCCGCAGCTCCTCGCAGAGCACCGCCAGCAGAAGGCATGGGGGCACGCCAAGAACCTTGTAGCTCCCTTCCGGGGCCCGGGGCGGCCTCCCTCGGTCTCTCCCCACCCAGAGCTCCACAGTGGCATCTCTGGCACCCCCCCCACACACACACACACCCCTCCACGCGCCCGCGAGTGGCCCTCCAGGGGCCAGGGCCCAGCACCTCATTCACCAGGTGGCGCACACCGTCCCAGGATCCTGAGTGCCCCGTGGATTCACGTGCCTCTAGGGATGGGCAGCTCTGCCCCGTCCAGTGATGCCATCCTATACCCGACACTGCGGGCAGCCCGGAGGCCTCGGCAGCGTTTTGAGGGAAGGGCTCCGGGAGGGATCTGCGCAGGGGTCTGTGTGCTACACGGGCACCTAGGCCAGGCTCTCATTCAAGTTTAGGAACCACTGTTTCTATTATTATTATTATTTTTTTAAATATATTTTTATTGATTTTTGACAGAGAGGAAAGGAGAGAGATAGAGAGTTAGAAACATCGATGAGAGAGAAACATCGACCAGCTGCCTCCTGCACATCCCCCACTGGGGAAGTGCGCGCAACCAAGGTACATGCCCTTAACCGGAATTGAACCTGGGACCTTTCAGTCCGCAGGCCGACGCTCTATCCACTGAGCCAAACCGGTTTCGGCTCTATTATTATTATTATTTAAAAAATTCCCACTGAGGATATTTTTCCATTGATTTTTAGAGAGAATGAGAGAAAAGGGGAGAAGAGAGAGAGAGAGAGAGAGCGAGAGAGAGAAGCATCGATGTGAGAGAGACACATGACCTCGAACCCTGACCTCCTGGTTCATAGGTCAGTGCTCAACCGCAGGGCTGGGCTGTTCCACAGGACCTCCTGCTTTCCTAGTCCCTCCCCCTTTGGTCCCCGACAGCTTGAACAGGAGCCCCTGAGACTGAGGGGAACCCAGTCTGCCATTAGAACTATCCAGAGCCATCTGCACTTCACCCCTTCTGCCCCTCTGCCCAGAGCAGGCCCGCGGTGGGCAGCACGCACCCTGCCTGCGGGAG
>NW_006300164.1:2784796-2785419 GCF_000327345.1 Myotis davidii | reverse complement strand
CTCCCAGGCGCCCGGGCCCACGCCTGGAACTTTGGCCCCTGGTTCGCTGCGTCAGCTGTTCTATTTTGGGCCAGTTGCTCCTCTGTTAGGGAACTCTCCCGCCGTGGGAACCCAGAAAGGCGAGGGCTGGGGTGGTGGCCTCTGGGCGCCCTTCCTCAGCAGCACGGACTCCCCTCCAGTGCCAGGTGAGGGGTGCCCCCAGGCTGGCACGCTGGCCTGTACCCCCAGCCAACGCTCCCGCATCCTGAGCAGGTCCGGGCACTCCTGGAGCTTATCCCACAGAAACAACCCCGCAATCCATAGCCCTGAAAGTCGGAACAGACCCAGAGCCGAGGCCCACAGGCCGCAGTGGGAAGGGAGAAGCCGGCTGCGTGGGCGGGGGTGCGGGGACCCCTGTGAGCTGCGGGCGGGAGGCAGGCTGCGGGCCGCTGTGATCACGGTCCCTGTGGAAATGTGGCCACGCGTCTGCTCACCTGTGTGGAGGCCCATAGCGCAGGGTCAAGCCCAGCCCTGTCCTTGCCTCGCTGTGTGGCCTGGGGCAAGTCACCGAGGCTCTCTGAGCCGCCATGTCCCTCATCTGTGACAATGGGAATGTCTTACCAGCGTCTGGGATTTAGGGAGAC
>NW_006300164.1:2764909-2765287 GCF_000327345.1 Myotis davidii | reverse complement strand
TCACAGACCTGGGAGGGTGGAGGGAGGGAAGGCAGGGGAGGGGAGCGGGGAGGCGGGGAGCCGGCCTGCAGCTGGCCTCCCAGGCGCCCGGGCCCACGCCTGGAACTTTGGCCCCTGGTTCGCTGCGTCAGCTGTTCTATTTTGGGCCAGTTGCTCCTCTGTTAGGGAACTCTCCCGCCGTGGGAACCCAGAAATTTGTACTCTGTCACACACAGAGCAGGGCCCATCAAGGGGGTTGGGGCTTTGTACTCTGGCATACACAGAGCAGGGCAGATCAGTGGGTTGAGGAGCTCCCCTCTGTCACACACAGGGCAGGGCCGATCAGGGGGTTGAGGAGCTCCCCCCTGTCACTCAGAGAGCAGGGCTGACAGGCGAGTG
>NW_006300164.1:2764037-2764571 GCF_000327345.1 Myotis davidii | reverse complement strand
CCTCCGAAAAAAGCCTAAAGGCTTTGAACAAAATCCCCGGCTTTGGGCCTCTGATTTCCACCTGCCAGCCCAGGGGCCGCCTTTCTCACTCGCTTGTCAGGACCGCGCTCTCACCCAGGGATTAAGCCCAGGCCTCTGCAGACAGAACAGTGGGGCCTGGCTGGGAGCGGGAGCCGCATTCCAGGGATTCCTGCTCTCAGACCCGCCCGCTGGCCCCAGCCCAACACCCTGCGCAGCCTGGAGGGGCCGCCCTGGGACCCCCGCCTGGAGTTGGGGCGGGGCTGAGGGCAGACAGACGTAGTTGTGGGGCCTTGGAAGCAAATTAGGATAGGCTTAGAGTAGACCCAACAGGAAGTGGCAGCTAACATTCCAGGATTCATTCTTTGTGGGGGGCTCTTTATTAGGCACCGACTGTGTGCCCCTCCCAGCAGACTCTGCGGCCTGGCTGGCTGTCCACTCTCATGAACCCACAGGAGGGAGGGAGGTGGACAAGTGAGGGTCACGGTGCTCCCAGGGATGGGAAGCGGAGAAGCG
>NW_006300164.1:2762181-2763929 GCF_000327345.1 Myotis davidii | reverse complement strand
CATGTGCCCGCAACCAAGGTACATGCCCTTTTCTGGAATCGAACCTGGGACCCTTCAGTCTGCAGGCTGATGCTCTATCCACTGAGCCAAACCGGTTAGGGCAGTTTTCTTTCTTTTCAAAAAAATATATTTTCATTGATTTCAGAGAAGAAGGGAGAGGGATAGAAACATCAATGACGAGAATCACGGATTGGCTGCCTCCTGCACGCCCCCCACTAGGGATTGAGCCCGCAACCCTGCATGTGCCCTGACCGGGAATCGAAGTGTGACCTCCAGGTTCAACCACTGAGCCACACCAGCCGGGCTGAGTTTTCAAATGAGACAGTCCTAAGCCAGCTGAGCTGTCGGTCACGCTAGGTGGGCAGCCTAAGGGGTCGCCTTAGAGAGGGTGGAATCAGGCGGAGGTGATGCAGGGGAAACGGGCCAGGGTGCTCACTAGGGACGAGAGGAAGGAGGGAGGAAGGGATGGGTCCATGGGGGAGGGCACACCCTGGGCAAAGGCCCTGGAGGGAGAGAATCCCGCCAAGAGCCACGCTTCCTCCTGTCACCTGCTCTTTCTGTCCCTGGGAAACCGAGGCCCCGGTGAAGGCTGGGGCAGTCAGGGCTAGAAATGGCGGTCTGGATGCCAGGGTTGGAGTGGCCAATGGACTCGGGTTAGCTGAAGGGCCACTGGGGCCCGGGATGGTGGGCAACATGCCCGTCGCATAGACGGTGAGGAGGCGGGGAGGAAAGTGGGGACCTAAGTCTCCCACCCCAGTCACCAGGGAGAAGGAACGCCTGCCCCCACCCCACTGACCTGGGCGGGCGGGAGCCCCGGGCTCTCCGGGCAGCATCAGCAGCCCCGGGGAATGGAGGTGGAGTCGGGGGGCGGCTGTCCCGCAGGGGGACCGGGCCAGCAGCTCCTGCAAGACCTGGGTCCTGCACATCCCCCGCGTCCCTGGGACCCAGGATGCTCCCTCATCAACTGCCATCGGAATCCAACCTGGGGGCTCCGCCGTTAAAGGGCCAGTGCTCCCGCCCAGCTTGCTGCCTGCGTTGGGTGTGCATGGGGGGCATCTCAGTCTCTGCCACGTCTGTTCCTCTGCCACCCCCGGGAAGCCCTCCGCCGGCCCTGTGACTAGATACGGCTGCTCAGAAGCTTCCAGTCCTATGAGACCGCGATGCTCTTTATTTTTTTGGAGAAACATCGGTTTGTTATTCCACTTATGTATTCATTGACTGAGTCTTTAAAAATATATATATTTTTTATTGGTTTCAGAGAGGAAGGGAGAGAAAGTGAGAAACATCAGCGATAAGAGAGAATCATGGATCAGCTGCGTCCTGAACGCCCCCCACCGGGAATGGAGCCTGCGACCCGGGCCTGTGCCCCGACCTGGGGTCGAACTGTGACGCTCACCCACTGAGCCCGGCCCGGGGCTCCCCGGAAGTTTGTCGTCTGGAGGAGGGAGGAGGAACCAATTGACCGGGAACCTGGCTTGAGTTCTGAGCTCGGGGGTCAGGGCCCTGGTCTTGCTCCACGGGCCGCAGTGGAGCGTGGAGACGGGAAGACTCTGGAGTTGGCGCTGGGACCCCGGCGCACAGTTTGGGGGGCACGAGGTGAGAGGAGGAGGTGGGTCTGGTGAACTCCCCAGCTGAGTTTGCATTTGGACCCAGGGCCAGGGAAGCCAGCTGAGCCTTAAAGGAGGGTGTGACCGGTTGGGGCTGCGCCTCCGAGGCCGTGGGGAGGCGGCCGGGGCGGCAGTGGCCGG
>NW_006300164.1:2759185-2760809 GCF_000327345.1 Myotis davidii | reverse complement strand
CCAGCCCTGGCTTCCTGGCCGAGGGCTCTGCCGCTCCCGGGCGCCGCTGCAGGGCGAGCTCAGGACCCTGGCGCCCTGCGGTAGTGTCTTTTTTTTTTTCTTCCAGTTTTTTTATTTCAAGAAAAACGATTTTAAAAATAATAATGTTACATGCAATAAACCTTAATATTTCAAGATAAATTATCTTAAATATAATAATGTTACATGCAATAAACATTAATATCTCAAGAGAAGCTATTTTAAATATGATAATGTTTGCAATAAACACCAATTGTTCAAGAAAAATGATCTTACATATAATAATAGTGCAATAAATATTATGTGCAATTTCCATTATTCTCTTTTATGAGTGTAGATATTACATGCAATAATCATTAATATTTCAAGAATAAAAGGATTTTAGTATAATAATATTACCACAACTGTACTAGTGTAGTAGATATCACAAAAGTTATAGAAAATATTAAAAATCTGCACATAATAGGATTACTTCTATCATACAGGGGCCTTGACTTGCGAGTGTCCCGACTAATGAGTTTTTCGAGATACGAGCTGTCTCTTGGCCGATTTTTTGCTTTGAGTTGCGAGCTAAAATTCAGGTTACGAGCCAGCTTCAGATACCCCACCGCTAGTTGGCGCAGCGAACGTCACAGTGAACGCCACCACATCAGCCCAGCATCACGTGTCTCACTCGTTCACTTTAATGATTTGACATACGAGTTATTTGAGTTACGAGCTCCGTCATGGGACAAATTAAACTCGTAAGTCAAGGCCCCACTGTATTCTGGAATATTTTTTCCCTCTGGCCCTATTTTTGTTCATCAGTTTATGTTGTTCATTATATTCCACAAATGAGTGAGATCATGTCATATTTATCTTTCTCTGACTTGCTTATTTCGCTTAGCACAGCGGTTCTCAACCTTCCTAATGCCGCAACCCTTTAATACAGCTCCTCATGTTGTGGTGCCCCCCAGCCATAACATTATTTTCGTTGCTACTTCATCACTGTGATGTTGCTACTGTGATGAATCGTCATGTAAATATCCGATATGCAGGATGTATTTTCATTGTGACAAACTGAACATCATTAAAGCATAGTGATGAGTCACAAAAACAATATGTAATTATATATGTGTTTTCCGATGGTCTTAGGCGACCCCCGTGAAAGGGTCGTTTGACCCCCAAAGGGGTCGCAACCCACAGGTTGAGAACCGCTATTCTAGAGGCAAAGAAGGAACAGGAGGTATAAACTGGGACACTCCTGGGCAAACTGGGTGAACTCGACTCCCCACCCATAATAGGTTGGAACTTTTCCAACAGAGGACGCTGCCATTCCTTCCTGGGGGTTTTCTTACCACCCCCTAAGACATGGAGTGGCCCGCAACCCAGTTACATGCCCTTGACCGGAATCAACCCTGGGACCTTTCAGTCCGCAGGCCGACGCTCTATCCACTGAGCCAAACCGGTTTCGGCTACCCTACACCTTTTGATTGGAGCAATTAAAACATTTACATTTAGGGTTATTATTGAGAGGTACTTATTTGGAGCCATTTTAGTTCTGTATGGCTAGGTTTCTCTCCCTGTTTCTTCTTTTCAACAATCCCTTTTAGCATTCCCTTTAGCT
>NW_006300164.1:2756373-2757842 GCF_000327345.1 Myotis davidii | reverse complement strand
GGGGTGTTAAAGGGTGTTTCTGGCTACAGTGGGGCCTTGACTTACGAGTTTAATTCAAGAGCTCGTTAAGGAGCTCGTTAACTCAAATCACTCTATCAACTCAATGCAAAAAATCTGCGGAGAGACAGCTGGTATCTCAAAAAACTCGTTAGTCAGGACACTTGTAAGTCAAGGCCCCACTGTAATTGGGTCAGGCAATAGACTCAAAGTCTCCAGATACCACCTAGACCAGTGGTTCTCAACCTTGGCCGCACCCTAGAATCACCTGGGCTTCCTCCCCAAATCCTAACTTCTGGGCCTCACCCTCCGGAAACCCTGCCTCTTTGTTACGGGGTGGGGCCACAACATTAGTAACAAAGAAACAGGGCCCGGAAATCAGGATTCAGAAAAGATTCCCAGGCGATTCCCAGGTGCAGCCAAGGCCGAGAACCACTGACCTAGACTAATGGATTCTGACTTGACTTGCCCCCAGGCCATCGTCCTCAGGGGCGGTGAGAGTTTTTCCAACTGGGTGTGGCAGGTGCCTCTGCCTGGAGGCTAATTGTTACTTTTAATCTCTTGAGTGGCCTCAGGGCAAGGTGTTTCCCAATAGGGTGTGTGGACTGTCTTCCCCCAGGCAAGGCAGATAGATGTCTAGGTGGGAAAGATGTCTTCTGCTGTGAGAGGGAATGACCCAGGAAGCTGGGGTGTCTGCCTTCTGAGCTCCATCCCCCGAGTCTTTCATCCTGGCTTCTGCTCTCACAGCTCCAGACCACTTCACTCTCCCTCTGCCAGGGCACCAAGTGGGTGGGTGGCTCCACAGGGAATGTTTGTGCCTTGGCCCTTTTAAGAGGCTGCCCGAACTTTCAGCTGCCACTCCCTGGCAGACAGCACCCAAAAAGCTGCTTTTCACAGCTAGATGGTATGTGGGTACCCTCCTCAGTTTGGTGCTTTCTGCTGGGGAGCTCAGCTTTGGGATTAGATCCCAGAGTTCTCAGTGGCACCCCCGCCCCCCCCCAGCTGAGCTATCTCTCCGGGACTTCATTTGCCATCTGTTGGCGCCTGGCCAGTCCTTTTGTGCCTCTGCCCCTCCTACCAGTCTCTATGCTGTCTCCACCTTCGGTCTTTGGTATCAGGGTTCTCTCCTGTGAGTTTTCCATTGATTATTCAGTAAGACTTTCGGTACTTCTTTTTTTTTTTAGCCGACGTTCTATCCACTGAACCAAACCGGTTTCGGCAAGCCTTTCGGTATTTCAGTTGTAATTCCAGCTTGTTCCTGGGAGCATGTCCATGCAGCAGCCTCCTACTCTGCCGCCATTTTTAATCTCTCCCTGCGGTAGTGTCTTTATACTTCAGTTTCTAGAAAGCGCAGGAGAACGGCCTGCAACCGGTTACCTATGGGTTACGGCTTTTAAGCAGGAAGCACGCACTGTGTACTGTTCCTTTAAGGCGTAGGGCCTGCCCGAGTTATTCTGGCCCTCGCCGCTCCC
>NW_006300164.1:2751758-2755429 GCF_000327345.1 Myotis davidii | reverse complement strand
GGTCGGGGCTTGGCCGCAGGAGGTTAGGGAGCACCTGGGGGCAGGTAGGGTGCCCGGGGGGCGGGTAGGGTGCCCGGGGGGCCAGCGCCAGCGGCCGTTGGTGTCCCCTTTCCCAGACCGCCTTTCTAAGGGCCAGTCCCCAGCCGGCTCCCCAGTGGCCCCAGGAACCACCGAGGGTTTAGAAATGCCCAAAATGCCGCGCTTCCCCCCCCACCCCCTTAGGGATAAACGTGGGGTCCGGCTGGAAGCCCAGCTGGGTTTTTGCGCGGATGCTTCGCTCGCCCAGGTGCGAGCGGGTTGGGCTGGCGGGAGGGTTGGGCATCCCTTCTGTCCTCACCTGAGGGCAGCCGGTTTGCCACCTCCTGCTGGGCCTCAGTTTTTATGCTAAAACGCGCTGTTCTGGCCCCTGAAGCGCTCCTTTCTCCTCTCCTGTCTCTGCCGGTGCGGGGCTCACTGGCCTCAGCCCTGTGTGGTCGGGCATCCCCAGGGCTGGACTCTCCGGGGGGACTTTCTAGCCCTGGTCCTTGCTCCTCGCTCCGGGACTGGCAGAGCCCACCTAGCCTTTGCCCACGGCAGCTGAGTGCCAGCACGTTTTCTCTACCAGGACTGCCCCCCCTCCCCCACGCGGTGCAGTGGGCTCCTCGCCGCAGGTGGCCAGCCGGGGCCCGGGGTGCTCTGCTCAGCTGTGCTGGGTGGTAATTCCTACCCCTCGTGGGTGAAGGCTGAGCTTGCTCTTTTTCTGGTGGCTTCCATTTCACTCCACTGTGCACACTTCAGTTTTAGCTCCAAACAAGGACGCACAGTGCAAACTCCTGATGGGGATTCCAGCTTCCGGAGTTGGATGGCCATGGTACTTACAGGAACACCCTGGTGGCTCCCCTCCGAGCCCTGGTCGGTGTGCTTCTGGGTGAGACCTAATGGAGCCAGGCTTTCCCTCCGGCAGCGCCAGCCTCATGCAGACGGTGGCACAGCAGGCAGGGCCGGGGGAGCCCTTGGGTTTGCAGACGTGGCTCTCAGCTATTGCATCCCCGGGTGCAGGTGAGGCCTTGGAAAGTCCCCACACCTGTGCTCCCGAAGCACAGCCTCCCGTAACCCTTCTCTGTAACCGGCTGCTTCCCTGACCAGCAGCCTTCAGTGGTTTGTAACGTGCAGGGCCCTTTGAAGCAGAGGTTGTGTTTACTAGGCGGGCGGGGCTGCCTTCCGCATTCCCACAGGCCCCAGGTAACAACAGGGAGCAGCCTTGAAGGAGGGGCCTTTGGTCACAGCTACTGCAGGAGCCTGAGGGGCTCTGGGCTCTGGCAGCCTCTGAAGGCGTTCGGGAGTTAGGGTAACGGGCGCCTCCATTTGGAACAGCAGATCCAGGCTCTGTAAGGCGGTCCGATAATTTTTATCCTTTTTCCTGGAAATTGCCTTTTAAAATACGGTTTGCTTGTTGGCCTAGGTCCCCCACTGTAGGCTGCGGTAGCCCAGAGTTCTCCCTGCTCTGAGTGTTCTGTGTGGAGCTGTGAACCCATCCGCCTGCATCTCCCTGCTGCCCGGTGGGCCTCGGAGCCATGGCAACGGAGGAGAAGAAGCCGGAGGCAGAGGCCCCCCGAGCGCAGCCCACCCCCTCCTCGTCAGCCACGCAGAGCAAGGCAAGTCCCCGCGGCTCCTGGGGACCTGCAGGGGCACGGGCTGCAAGGTGCTTGGGGATGGCATTGCCGGTCCATCGGTGTTCTCCCCGCCAGAGAGCTGCTGTCGATTGTGTTCTGTGACTGGCGGTTTCCAGACCCGTCCCCTGGGGCGGGGCCTTAGCAACAACACAGCTCCTTAGTCCTCCTGTGAGAGCCTGGGGCCCAGGCAGCGCTGTTCTGCAGCCCCCCTCCCGGGCCGCAGTTCTGATGCCTGGGCAGGTGCAGACCCCTGCAGACCTATCACCGGGAGCAGCCTTCCGGTTTGCTTGGGGCTGCATGTGGGCGGGCGGGTGCCCACCCGGTTGGCACAGGCGGGTGCTGGTGGTCTGGGTGGGTGGGATTAGGGTGCTGGAGCCGAGGCACTGAGGTGAGGGCTGCAGAAGTAAGAGCTCAGGCTGCTTGTGCAGGGTGAGGTGACATGCAGACAGCTCTGGTAGCCACGTGGTGTGGAGCTCAAGCTGGAGGTCTGAGCTTGACATTCGGTTTTGGGAATCGAATCCAGACTGACGGTTGACTTGATGGTGGTGGGTGCTTGTGGCTGATGAGTACTGTTTCTTCACCAGCCTACACCTGTGAAACCAAACTATGCTCTAAAGTTCACCCTGGCCGGCCACACGAAAGCCGTGTCCTCCGTGAAATTCAGCCCGAACGGGGAGTGGCTGGCGAGTTCGTGTAGGTATCAGCGGGGCCTTGGTGGCTGGGAGAAACCGGTGTGTGTGGGGGGGAGAGGGGGACTTGCGTTCCGACACCCCTCTGCGTCGGTGCAGCGTGGATGTGCCTGTTAGCTTCCGCGTTTAACTGGAAGAGTCCATTCCCTGTTGAAATTGTGCCCACTGCCACTCTGCATGGCAGTGGGCAGTGGCCGGGCAGTGGAGAGTGTTGCCTGTTCCGTGTGGGTGGCACTCCTCAGGGTCCCTCACACTGTTCCCGGGGGCTCAGGTGGGAAAACGCAGATTCTGGACTGTGGATGACCGGCTCTTTGTTACTCCTTTCTTTCAGCTGCAGACAAGCTCATTAAAATTTGGGGCGCCTATGATGGGAAATTCGAGAAAACTATATCTGGTCACAAGCTGGTAGGTATCGGCCCTGCACACTGCGGTGGCTGCTGGACAGCGTAGCTCCAGCCATCACGTGGGTGGGGCCCCTCTCTCAGGCCTGTGGAGTTTATGTTGAGTTTCCCCCCGAATTCTTTTTATTTTTTAAATATGTTTTTTATTGATTTGGGGGAGAGGGATAGAGAGAGAAAGATCGGCTGCCTCCTGCACACCCCGCTTGGGATGGAGCTGGAACCCGGGTGTGTCCTGACCGGGAGTCACTTGGTTCATGGATCAACGCTCACCCCTGAGCCACATTGGCGGGGCCCTTCCAGGTTCTTTTTGGTAGTTATTTGTATCTGCTCGTTTTTTCAAATACAAGTGGAAGTTTATTTTAGAAAAGTCACCAAGGTAGAAAGAGTGAGCCCACTGGTTCACATGGGCTCAGGGAACAAGTTACAGAGGCAAAAGAAGGGCCCATGGGGCTTAGGAGAGAGAGAAAGACTTCCCACAACCCAGGTGCCTGCCCTCGACCGGGAATTGAACCCGCAACCCTTTGGTGTGAGAGCTGACACTAACCACTAAGCCACGGGCCAGAGCTGCCACCTCTTGTTTTTTTAAGCAAATACTCCTGAGTCCCGGACGAGTTTCTGCCCACGGTGAGGCCTGCAGAGCTGGCGAGAGCGTGCTTGTCCTCGTCCGGGCGGGGTCTCCCGTGCTCAGCGCTGGCTGCGGACGTGGAGAGAGGGAGGAGGGCTGTGTGTCCAGTCGGATGGAGAGGGGGAGATTTGGCTTCTGCAGGTTCACTGCGTTTTGTCCCTCAAGGGGGTGACCCTCTGTCTTTTCTCCCCAGGGAATATCCGATGTGGCCTGGTCCTCAGATTCTAACCTCCTTGTTTCTGCCTCAGATGACAAAACCCTAAAGATATGGGATGTGAGCTCGGTAAGCTGGACTCGGGGTCCC
>NW_006300164.1:2748190-2751693 GCF_000327345.1 Myotis davidii | reverse complement strand
TTGGCGCCGCCGTCAGTGTCAGTCGCGGGAATGATCGTCTGTCAATATTTCATTGCAGGGAAAGTGTCTGAAAACCCTGAAGGGACACAGTAATTATGTCTTCTGCTGTAACTTCAACCCGCAGTCCAACCTCATTGTCTCAGGCTCCGTAAGTGTGCTGTGCTGGCCTCTTCCGGGTGGGGGTGGGGCACAGAAGTGACCTGCTGGGGGGCTGGGGGCAGTTTTGGGTCCCGAAGGTCTGTCCGCTCCTGTCCTCCCTGTGAGTGGCCTGGGACTCTCCTTTGTCTGCAGTTTGATGAGAGCGTGAGGATCTGGGATGTGAAGACAGGGAAGTGCCTCAAGACCCTGCCTGCGCACTCGGACCCCGTCTCCGCTGTAAGTCACACTGACCTGGGAGCTCCAGTCTCCACCGACACCTGCAGTGTGGATGGTGACCCGTAGAATCTCAGTCCATGGGAGGGCAGGTGGCTGTAGTGTGGGGGAGTGGTGTCCCCAAACGGAACCTTCCGGTCGGGGCGTTCAGACCTGGGAAGTGTGACCAGGGCACAGTGTGAGTTTGGAGTGGAGCCAATAGCTCTGAGCAGTGGGTGGTGGCTGGAGGCGGGTGGGACGTCCCAGTTGCGGTGAGAATCCCCGGTTGTGAGAACGGTGTGGGGGGGGCCCGAGAGCGCCCATCCTGCTCCGTGGGGTCCGAGCCCTGCCGTCTGCAGGGGCCAGCGGGTGCACAGCAGTGTAGTCACACTGCACACAGGGTCGATGGCTCCATTCAGAGCACGGCCCCAGGGCTGCCCTGCGCCTCCGTCTCACCCGGGAGCGGGTCCGTAGCAGGAAGGAAGACAGCCTGTCAGAAGGTGGTATTTGTTGTAAGAAGGCTCATCCTGGGTAACGCCGGCTCAGGACTCAACAGAAAGAACAGGGATGCGTGTGAACTCTCCCTCGGACATGGTGACCCTTTGGCACTGAGATTCAATTGGGGCAAAGGAGGAGAACCCCAGAGGTGAACCCGTTACAGGAAAGGGACGTGTCGGGTTGGAACGTATTTGTGGGAAGGTGTGTCCCCTCCCCCATCAGAGCTAGACTTTCAGATCAGGTCACTGGGGGCCGGACTGCCGTCAGCCTGGGGCCGCCTGGGTCTCCTTCCTGTGCCCTCTGCAGCGCCAGGCCACTCAGGCAGCCCGGGTGTGGTGTCGCTGCCCGGGGCCTGGAGCAGTGGTGCGGTGGCGGGGACTGGCGCTCGGATGGCCGTGGGCGGGCACCTGGGTGAGAAGCCACCAGCGTCCATTCTTAGGAGGCTGCTGAATCGGGGGTTCCCCCCTGGGTTTTTTTGCTTTTGTAAAGCAATGTCAAGGGAAGTCATTTTTGGCGACGTTGGGTCAGGCTGCCTTCACGGGTGTGAGGGGCGACAGTGAGGACTGGAGGCCGGATCGCCGGACAGGACAGGCCCTCAGGAGTGGGCTCCTGTGGCCATGGGTTTACTTTCAGTCCGTTTCCTAGTAAGCGATTCCCTCCTCCAGGCGGACTGCAGGCTGGTCTTTCTGTGGCTCCTCCATGAAACTCGCTTGAGAGGCCCCAGGGGAAAGCGGCCCTCTGCCCGCCGGTGGGGGGCGGTCCAGGAGCCAGCACGGGCAGCACAGAGGCTGGTCCCACACTCGGGGCAGGCGGCTCAGGAGCAAGCATGGGCAGCACAGAGGCTGGTCCCGCACTCGGGGCAGGCGGCTCAGGAGCCAGCACGGAGGCAGCACAGAGTCTGGTCCCGTGCTCGGTGGGGCTGTGGGAAGAAGCCCGTGTTGCTGGTGTCAAGTCTCCCTCCCCCTCCCCGCAGGTTCACTTCAACCGCGACGGGTCCCTGATCGTGTCCAGCAGCTACGACGGGCTCTGGTGAGTGGAGGCGCTCCCTCCCCTTGGTGACGTGTGCTTGTGAGCCGTGGCCCTCGGCGGCAGCAGCGGGAAGCCCGCGGGCTCTGCCCTCCGGAGCAGCGAGGGCTGCGGACGGGTGGACACCCAGTACAGCCTCGGGGGGCGGGGTGCTGCGAGGCCCACGGCCGATGTGTGTGGCGGGAGGGTGCCTCCCCGCGAGGCCTGGATCAGACTGAGTGCCTGTGGACACTGACATGGGCCGGCCAGGCACCCGGGCCTTGGGCGGGGAAGGCCCGGCTCACGGTGAGGAGTCGGAGCCAGCCTGCCTGGCGTCCACGAGGCTGTCAGTCCCGAGCGGTGACTACAGACAGCCCACTGCAGGCGGCAGAGGGTGGTGGCAGGGGGACGGTGGTGGCAGACCATGGGTGCAGTCTCGGGATCGTGGTCGTGGAGCGTGGGAGTGTGAGGCCCGTGTGCAGGGCTGGAGGCGCAGGAGGGAAGATGCACATGTGGTGGTTTCGGTCAGTGTCGCCGACCTCACGGACCAGCGGTGGCGACGGCTGGTTTAGATGAACTCAGTGAGCACCAGGGCGGGTGTGGGGGGCCACGGCGCAGCGCATCTGGGTGTTGGGAGGAGGCTGTCGGTTTGGGGTTAAAACCCTCTGACCCTTCGTCCTCTTCCGG
Source organism: Myotis davidii (assembly GCF_000327345.1). NCBI lineage: Eukaryota > Metazoa > Chordata > Mammalia > Chiroptera > Vespertilionidae > Myotis > Myotis davidii. The sequence goes on along the minus strand of NW_006300164.1, from coordinate 2,749,152 downwards.
AAACACCTCACAGAGTGGCCACTGCAGGCCTGACAGGAGGGATGGGGAAGGGTGTCGAGCGGGTGGGAAGCCAAGGGGACATGGAGGCTGTGGGACTTAAAGATGGAACGTCCACCGGGGAGGGAGGCAGTGACGCCCTCGGTGCTGGCAGGAGCGTGCCGCGTGGACGGTGCCAGAGCGGGAGGGCTTGGTGGGCCAGCCGGTGCCTGTGCGGGAGACCCCGCTGTGGGCGGCGGGGAGCCGCTGCTGCCTGGTGGTTGCCTGTGATGGCTGCTGCGGAAGAGGAGCTAGAGCACCCGGGTCCGTGGCGGGTGCAGCGCCCCGTCCGGTCCCTGGAACGTGCGAGAGAAGCTTCAGGGGCCGAGTGAGCGGGACAGCGCGGGGAAGCGCGTTCCCTCTGAAGCTGTTTGAGAACCCGCAGGCCGCCTGCGTGACTTGCTTCCTCACAACTCGTTTTGCTTTGCAGCCGGATCTGGGACACCGCCTCCGGCCAGTGCCTGAAGACGCTGATCGGTGAGCGCCGCGGGCCTGGGTGGCAGGGCTCTCCTCCATCGCGCCCGCCCTCACCTTCTGAGGTTCTGGGAGCCCCTTCTCTGTCTTGCATCTGCTCCTCTGGGAGGATTTCCCTCCTCTGCCGCCCTCCCGTCGCCCACCGCTCCTGCCCACCTCACCGGGCTGCCCCACCTGTCCTCTGACGGCCCGAGCCCGCTGCCTGTGCCCGGCAGGCCCTGGCTGCCTTCGGCCTCGGGGCCTCTGCATAGTCCTTCCTGGGCGCCTTGCCCTCCCGGCGTGCTCAGAGGAGAGGCGTGGAGGAGCCTGGAGCAGAGGCCCTGAGGTCACTGCAGGCGGCATTAGAGGAGGGATGCGCTCTGGGCCAGGGTGTCCTGGAGTGGGAAGACTTGGCCTGGGCTGGCTGGTGGGTGCCGTGGGCGGGTTGCAGGCCTGCTATGCCTGGGCAGGGT
>NW_006300164.1:2746579-2748041 GCF_000327345.1 Myotis davidii | reverse complement strand
GGGTGGGTGGGGGGAGGGGAGGCTGTGGGGTGGCTCAGGCCACCCAGCTCACCCCCCGCCTGCAGGGCTGGTCCCTGAGGCTCCCGGCTCCTAGGTCCTCGCAGGGGCTGTTCTGTGCGCTGGTGTCGGACTCCTAAGACCCATTCAAGCTGGGTCATGACCCCTGTGAGGGCCTCACTTTTTTTGTTTCGTTAATCTTCACCCAAGAATATTTTTCCATTGATTTAAAAGATAGGTATTTTTATTGATTTCAGAGAGGAAGGGAGAGGGGGAGAGAGAAACATCAGTGATGAAAGAATCATCGATCGGCTGCCTCCTGTATGGCCCTGACGGGCTCAAGCCCGCAACCCGGGCCTGTGCCCTGACCCAGAATCGAGCCAGTGACCCTTTGGTCCCTGGGCCGACGCTCTGACACTGAGCAAAACGGGCCGGGACAGGGGCGTCCCTACTTCCCACAGCGACAGCCCGCTGTCCGACATCCCGCCGTCTGACATCCCGCTGTCGGACACGGCGTCTCTCCCGGGCGGCCCGGTGCAGCTCTTCTGCTCTCTGTTAACCAGTCATGTTAGCCTTTGATCAGCTCGGCCACCCCGCAGCGGGCGGGAAACTGAGGCCCGAGGGCTTAACCAGCAAAAGGCCAGCAGCCCCTGGAGCCTGGGGAAGGCGGGTAGCGGTTCCCAGTCCCGTTTCTCAGCCGAGGTCTAGGAGGTAGAACCTTCTGGACTGGGGCACACAGTCCCGCTGAGGCTGTGCTCAGGGCCTGGGTTGGGGCTGTCGGTGCCCCTCATCTCGCCGATGTTACCCACCTGCCTCCTGGCGGGGCCCCGGGACCCAGGGGCTGGCAGCCTCACGCCTTCCCTGTGCCTTTCCAGTGTCTTGGACCAGCGAGCGGCATAGGCCCCAGGTGCCCGGCAGCCAGGCTCGGGTTCTCCAAAGTGGTAATGCCACTCCCCTGGCGCTCGGGACGCCAGCCGCCCCTGGTCCCGCTCCAGGTGCAAGCCCCGGTCCTCCCGCTCTGGCCGGGGAGCACAGCACTGCCATGTGGCGGAAAGGCCTCCTGTGGGGTCTGGGAGTGCTGACCCCTGCGGCTGTCGGGTGATGCTGAGCCCGCGGCGGCTCCTGCCGCAGTCCCAGGGCTGCCGGGGTCAGACGCAGTGGTGTGGGTGCAATGGTATTTTCCTAGAGGAACTTACAAATCTTTTGCAAAACTGTCACGGAAGACACCTGAGAGCATTCACCCAAATGGTTTGCGTTGCCCTGACACCCGCCTGGCTGGGCGTGTGGATGTTTCACGTGAGGAAGCTGATGCTGGATGGCTCACTGCCCGTGGGGGGCTGGCAACCCGAGTCTGCACTGCTGCGGCCCTGTGCTCCCCAAGCCCTCGTGTCAGGGTGATGGCCCCACAGGGGTCCGTGGGCTGGACAGGCACGAGCAGGCTCTCCGGGGGGCACGCGGGCGGTGG
>NW_006300164.1:2743117-2746244 GCF_000327345.1 Myotis davidii | reverse complement strand
GCCGAGCTGTGTCTGGCCCTGCGCCGTTTCCCCCCACACGCGCCTGGGAGCAGGTTCCCCGCAGCCCCCGGTTGCCCTCCACGGGAGCGCCTTTGGCACGGGCTTTGCTGAGTCCGCGTTGGGGGCCCCCCTTGTGGGGGCCTTTCTGCTCCAGGAGGCGGGTGCTGTGCTCAAGTCTGGTTGGGATGTTTCTGGAACTAGGTCCCCCATGTCCCTCTAGCAGGCATGAGGTGACCACCCAGTGGTGTGGGAGCAGCCAGCAGCTTTCTTTCAAACTGTCTTTGAGCTAAATATTTGGGGTTCTCACGCTGTGCTCTGGGGTGTCCTCAAATCCCGGGGCTCCGTGCACTGCTGGCACCTGCATCTGCGCCTGGGGGTTCCAGCCTGCAGAGGGCGCAGTGACAGCAGCCAGGGAGCATGTGTGACCCCCCCTTTCCTTCCAGCACCCTGAAACTCTGGGACTACAGCAAAGGGAAGGTAAGCAGCAGAGATGACCCGCCGGGCTGGATGTATGGAGGCCGGGTGGAGTTCTGGGTGATGGCTGAGCTGAGCGGGATCTGGAGCTGGGGGGACTCAGAGAGCCATGTTCATTGAGTTGCCACCCAGTGGTTTTCTCCAAGACGTGGGTGTTCCAAGACGTGGGTGTTTGCAGCTGGCACGGCAGCTCTGACCACGTGGGTTTGTGCTGTGGGCATTTGAGTGCTTTTCACAATGACGTTGGGTTGGCCTTAAAAGGCGAGCACTCAGCATTCGGGAATTGTCAGGAGGCAGGGATGCGGGCCTCTGACCGCGCACGTGTCTTTTCAGTGCCTGAAGACGTACACGGGGCACAAGAACGAGAAGTACTGCATATTTGCCAACTTCTCCGTGACGGGGGGGAAGGTGAGTTCTCCCGTCCTTCCCAGGGCCATCCTGAGAGGCCCCTGTGCACAAAACGATACACAAAAACCGGAAACAAAGCCACACGCCGCGGAGTTGTGGCCGTCACTCAGAAAGAGGCTGTCATGACTCGGGTGCTCCTGGACCTGACAGCCCCGTAAGTTGGACCTGGCACAGCTCCCAGGAGCGGTGGGCACGGCGGGCGTCTGAGTGGTCGCCTAGCGGGCCATGCTGCCCAGAGCCGGGGCCGCCCAGAGCCGGGCCCCAGGCCATGCTGCCTCAGTCCGGGGGAGTGGGACGGAGGAGATGTGACATTCAGCTCAAATGTCAGCGACACAAAACCTACGAAGTGGTAACTGAAGAAAACGTTTTACATCCTAGATGCCCCTGTGTGTGGCTGTTTCTGAGTGGCGCGCGGGAGGGGGTGAGGACAGTGCTCAGTGCGGGAGGGAGGGGTGAGTTCCGGGGCTGTGGGAAACTCCCTTCACCTCGTCCCTCTCTGCCCAGTGGATCGTGTCCGGCTCAGAAGACAACCTGGTGTACATCTGGAACCTGCAGACCAAGGAGATTGTGCAGAAGCTGCAGGGCCACACAGGTGAGCTGCCCGGGCCCTGCCCGCAGTGAGGCGGGTGAGGTAGTGCTTGGCCCGGGGACGCTGCCCGTTGGGGAGTGGCTGGCCAGCGACAGGTCCTGGCTCCCGCCTCCTCCCCTCGGCTGCCTGGCCTCGAGTCCATGCGGCTCTGTGGCTTCTCTGTGCCGGCGGCCTGTGCGCTGGCCCGTGCCCAGTGTGTCCCGGGAGTGAGGACGCCACTGTCCATTGCAGGCCCTGCTCCTAGGGCTCTGACCTCCAGTCAGGCCTGTTCCTTAGTACTCAGGGGCCCCTCCACCCCCTCACTGGCTCCTCAGCATTCGGGCTGCCCCTGTCCCAGCTGCCTGTCCCCCCCATACCCATCTTCTATAGTCAGTAGAGTGGTGTGTCCCCTGAGAAGCAGCAGCACCCCCACATGGCTTAACCCCAGAGGCGAGGGGCACCGATGTGGCCTGCTCTCCCTGGGGCGCGGCACTCTTCGGGGGCAGCCGGGGCGGATGCGCTGCTCCCGAGGGCATGGGGGAAGGTCAAGTTCGGGGTTTCAGCCTTTGTAAATCCAGGGCATCGAGCTGCCGAGCCTGGTGCCTGCCCCTGTGATGGCACGGACTTGCCTCCTGTGACAGCAGCCCTGAGGGCTTAGCCAGGCGGCGGCGGGAGGGTGGGCGTGGGCTCGGCCCCACTGAGGGTGTTGTCCAGGCAGAGACCACCTGTGACCCAGCCTGGTGTGGCCTCTGCCCGCAGCGCCTGGTCCCCCTCAGGCCTGTCGTCCCCTTGCAGGCGGACTGGCGCCCAGGCGCTGCCTTGCAGGCTCCCCGCCCAGGTGCCCGAGGCTGTTGCAGGGACAGGCTGTGCGATCCGGGGTCAGTGCTGGGCGGGGAGCGGCCCCCGGGCTGTTGCCGGTCCCTGTGCAGGGCGGGAGCCTGTGGACCGTCTCTTGTTTGCAGACGTGGTGATCTCGACGGCGTGCCACCCGACGGAGAACATCATCGCCTCGGCCGCGCTGGAGAACGACAAGACCATCAAGCTCTGGAAGAGCGACTGCTAGGCCCGCCCGCGGCCGGGTGACCCGATGGGCAGGGCGGGGCCTGGGTTCCCCTGGTCCAGGCTGGGGGTCGGGGTGGGGCCTGGACCCCTCTGAGGACCATTAGGCCAAGGGGAGAGTTCCCACCAGAAAGTTTAGAGGTGACATTGCCGATTCCTCTCACTGGGAAGAGTTCCTAGTCTATTGTGTTCCGTCAACAAAACTTTTCATTTTTTATGACAGAAGGTGAGGTGAAGTTCAGTTTGTCGCGGTGTTTTCCCAGTAAGCGTTCTGTCCTGTTTTTGATGTTTTATTGCCCGTGCCAGCGCTGTGACCAGTCGCCTTGGCTCTCTGCCCGGCTCCGCAGGTCCTGGCTGGCAGCAGGCACTGCCCGACCCGGTCCCACTGCCGCCGGCCCTGCCCGTAGTGGTTCCCCGTGTGGTTGTCTGGAACCCAGACCCTGTGAGGCCGTGTCTGAACCCTCGTGCTCGGGCGCTCGGGGCTGGTGTGTGGTGTCCACACAGCACGCCGCGCCGCAGGCAGGGAGCAGGCGGGCCCTGGCAGCGGGCTCCCGGCAGCTCCTCTCCCTGCTGTTGGCACATGCACAGACTTGGTCCAGGCCGGGACGGGGCCCTGCA
>NW_006300164.1:2740139-2742919 GCF_000327345.1 Myotis davidii | reverse complement strand
CGGCGCGGCTGGGGTGCAGGAGGCCCCGGAACCTCAGTTCCCGGTGCAGGCTCTGCTCCGAGGACCAGCTGGTGGCTCTCTGTTGCCGGCTTAAGGACCGGCAGGTTTCTTGGACTCCTTGGTGGCAGGGAGCAGGGTGGCATCCGCCTGCCTGGCCCTCCCGGCCGGCCGAGCCTGGGCAGCGGTGGGCGTGAGGGCAGGACTGCGGAGCAGTTTGTGGCAGTGGCTGGCTCCTGGGGACCCCTGCATGTAGCAAGGCCTCCCTGGGTTCGAACCCAGTCTGCAGCACTGAGACCTTCGGTGGAGGCGTGAGGGAGGTGCGGACCCACTGGGGCTGGGTGAGCAGACAGCTGACGTCCATCCACAGCCTGGGTCTCAGCCCCTGCTCTCCTGAGCCCTGGCCCTGGTTCTGGGGTTTGGGACGGTGCCAAGTGGTGGATGAAGCTTGTAGGGCCTGGAGTTGATGTGCTGTGAGGAAGTGGGGGCCACCCTCACAGGCCTCCTGGGAACCCCCTGGTGGCCAATGTGGCACCGGGGGAGGGTGACAGCCCTGAGGGCACCTTGGGCGGCGGCTGCCACAGACCGTCCTTGGAAGTAGATGTGCTAGTGGCTTGTCTGTCTTTGGGACAAACGGCCGCAGGGAGAGGTTGCATCGCTCGGCGCCCCCGCTCAGAGTGTCCTGATAGGAGAGCGGAGGCTGCGGAGACTTGGCTGGCTGTTCCCGGGAGAGTTCGCTCCTTGTTTTGTTGGTTCTGGTGTTGGTTTGCCCCCGGGAGGAGGGGTGTGTGCGGAGCACCGTATCCTGAATATAGTGTATTTTTTCTACATTGGAATTCTCTGTTGTAGATTTATGTAAAAATACATTCACTTTTTGGAAATAAAGATTTTCATGTCTTGTATTTTTGTCCCCTGAGAATTTTTTACCTTCATGTGTAGCTGTTATGGGGGTAGAATTGATGTGGCCCTGTTACTGCTGGGGCCTCGGGCAAAAGTTCATGGTTTTTAAAAAATTAGCCTGTATGACTATGAAGGTTGTCACGGGACTTCACCTCGAGGGAGAGTGGAAACCCTCACGTCCAGTCCTCCAGCTCTGGAGACAGCGCCTCTGCTGTCTGTGCCCCTGCCCGTTAGTTAGTGCAAGTCCCAGGCGTTTCATTCTCTAGGCAGCAAATACGTAGAATCTAAAAGAGATTTCTTTGTAAAAAATATATTGACTGCCTCCTGCCGCCGCCCCCACTGGGGATCGAGCCTGCAACCAAATTGAACAGAGACCTCCTGGTTCATAGGTCAACACTCAGCCACTGAGCCGCACTAGCTGGGCTAAAAGAACTGTCTTCCAGAACCTTATTACATACCATCGTCACACACCTAAGATAGTCTTCAGTCAAGTATTCGCTATCCAGGTTTCCCAGTTGCCTTAATACCTTAGAAAAAAGAATGTATGTCCGCATGCTTCACAAAAACGAAAGGAACAAAAAGCAAACGGCTGTGTGCTCGGACACGTTCACAACATGGTGTGAGCTGCCCCGGGAGGCCTGTGTGTGGTGGTGGATCTCCAGCTGCTCGGGGCCCCTCCCCTGACCAGGAGGCGAGGGCTCGCCTGCAGGCCTGCGGCTGCGCTGGTCGCCCTGCCCCTGCCGTCCAGAAGCTCCGTGGCTGGAATTGTCACCACCAATTCAGAAGAATTCAAACACCAACCTACATAGGAAACACAGAGCAACCAGAAGTACGTATACACACGTCCGTGTACACATGCTGAAGTGAATTTGCAAATGGATTCAAAACTGGCAGGAGTGGTGGAAACCCACAGGGCAACAGTCATTTCCCCTGGCACAGCTTTGGCGTCTCTGTAGGTGACAGTCGTCGCCCAGCTCCCTGTATGTTGGGCAATGGCTGAGACACCAGAGGCAGAGGGCACCAGCGAGCCCTCTTATTTTTTTGGCCCGAGTCAAGGTGGCAGTTTTTCCTGGCAGACGAACTACCCCATCCAAAGGCTGGCGCGCGGGAAGGAGGGAAGTCCGGAGTAAGACCGGAGGCGGTGTGCTCATGTCAGTGGAATGCCACGCAGCTCAAAGAGCAAAGCAGTCACATGTCTGTGCACGGTCCATGGGTGCATCACAGGTCTGTGCACGCAGGTAGGTCTGTTAGTCACGTGGTCCACTGTACTAGGGGCAGAAGGAAAAAAAACAGTGGTTAGATGCCACGAAGTAGGTGGCAATGCCTTAACCGTATGCGTGTTGTTAGGCCCGAGAGCCTCTTCCATCCTTGTCAAGGGGAGTGCTAACCTTCTCTCCTTTCATACAACACGGTTGAGGTATGGCGTCGATTGCTATTTAAAGCCCTTCATTCCCATCACTTTTAGGTCATGGTGACTTTATGTACATGTCTCCGAGATACGAGAGAGAGCACTCACATCCTACAGGGACCACACTGTCTACACTAAAACCGCTCATATTCGTTTTAGCATTGGAAAACCTCTTTGTTTTCGTGCTCTAATATATGCATAAATACAGCCAATCAGAAGCTGAGAGGAACACCCGGAAGTCCCGTGTCCTACAGCAAACTAGATTCCCCCGGAAACAAAACAGCAACACGACTCTCGAACGGTCGGGAACTGGCTCGGAACTTTCTGCGGAAATGGAAGTGGTTTGTAGCGAATCAGAGGACGAGGAAGGAAGCTCAGCTCCACGGACTTCCGGACGCGTCCCTGCGCTTGGAACTGTGGGTGTTCGGGGCGCTGGGACGTGAGGCACGTCGCCCGCCCGCGCCCCGCGCTCCGC
>NW_006300164.1:2735958-2740060 GCF_000327345.1 Myotis davidii | reverse complement strand
GCTCCGGTGCGTGCGGCCGCGGGAGACTGGCGTGTGCGCGCAGGACGTGCATGTGTGCGTGCACGTGTGTGCATGTACCTGTGCACACGTGCGGGCACGCCCACGTGTGCAGAATCCTGTGTCCGTGCAGAACTAGGTGTCCACACACGTGTGCATAGACAACACAGAAGGGCCGTGGGCCGCAGGGGTGGCGGAGCGCGCTGGGCGGGCACGTGGGGAGGTCCAGGTGAACTCGCGAGTGACAGGTGGCGGGGCCCCGGGCTGCACAGGAGACCGCCCGCCCTGGCAGGGCTCGTGCGGAGAGAAACGAGGTGAGAGCAGGACGGAGGGCGCCCTGGGGGCCGGGGGCCTGGGCGCCCAAGGGCAGAGGCTGTGAGGAAGGTCGGGCCGGAGTTCTCCCCGAGCACCTACTGTGTGCAAGGCCCGGGGAGCCCTCACAAGTGTCTCACTTCACTCCCACGTCCCACGAGGAAGCGGCCATGGGCACCCCCACTTCACAGCTGAAGACACAGAGAGGCCAAAGCGGTTGGCTAATTGTGCAAAATCACACTTCCGCCGGGGCAACAGGTGGGTGTGGGCCCGGCTGTGGGTGAGGCCCGGCGAGTCTTACGTGGCGGCCCCTGGGGTCTGGTCACAGGCGGGGTTCCACGGGGGTGCCGGGTCCCAGCGACGTGTCCTGTGCGTGGCCAGGCCACGATGGGCCTCCCCTTGTTTGGGGCTGCAGCTCCTGGTCCCCAGGGCGTGGACAGAAGGGCCCCAGACCAGGCCTCGGGCTTTGGGACGAAAAGCCAGCACCTGAGATCAAAATGCTGACTCCAGGCCCCTCCCCCCGAGTCTGGGGTCTGGAGCACCCCTAGGGGTCTGCGTTCAGGAAGGCCCCCCCGCCCCCCACCCCGCAGCCCGTCTGTTCTGGGGACTGAGGGGTAAAGACCAAGACTGGGAAGGTCTGTAGAGGAAGGCAGAGGGTCCCTCCTGGTGGGATCCACAGTGACCTGTGTGACCGCCAGGACGTGAGCACCAGCAGACACCGCCCGGCGCCGTGGCCTCAGGGCGGGGCCGATGCCCGCTCGGACCTGGTGCTCCCGTGTGTCTGTTGAGTAAACGCTGGGTCGGTGCTGCTGGGATTGCCCCGGACTCTTCTGGATTAAAAAATATTTTTAAATTGTTGACAGTATTACAGATGTCCCCCATGGCCCCCTCTGCTCAGCTCCCCCTCCCCAGGCCTTCCCCACACCGTCGCCTGTGTCCATGGGCCATGCACACATGCACATATGTTCTTCGGTTGATCTCTTCCCGTCCCTGCAGCCCCTCCCCCCTGAGGTCTCAGTCAGCCCCAGGCTCCGTGCCTCTGGGCCAGTTTTGTTGTCAGTTTATTTTGGTCACTAGGCCCCACATGTAACGCCCTGGGTCCTTGTTAGCGAGTTGGTGGCCGTGGTGACAGGAGGGCCACCTCTCAGCTGCCCCCGGGCGGCACCCCCAGTGTCCCCCGCTGGAGGACTCGGATGCCCTGTGGGAGGGAAGACCTGTGTCTGGGAAGTTCTGTGTTAATGGAATTGCAGATTCCTCCCCCACCCCCTTTTATTATCATTTTATCCTCACCGGAGGATATGTTTTTTAAACGTCTTTTATTGATTTTGAGAGAAAAACATTGATTAGTTGCCTCCAGCACGTGCCCTGACTGGGAATCGAACCCACAACCTTTCATTGCACTGGGCAATGCTCAACCCACTGAGCCGCCCGGCCAGGGCCCCTACCCACCGCCTGGTAAAGGAGGAGCTGCCCGCAGGCCGCGGAGCTTGTGAGAATGAGGGCAGGACCAGTGGCATTTGGTCGTCTGTCTAGGCCAGTGATGGCGAACCTTTTGGGCTCGGCGTGTCAGCATTTTGAAAAACCCCAACTTAACTCTGGTGCCGTGTCACATATAGACATTTTTTGATATTTGCAACCATAGTTGCAAAGAAAGACATATATTTGGCCCCGAGTCTCAGTGTCTGGGTAATCGCTGCAAGCACCTCTGAGAGAAAGCCACCCTCAAGATGCAAATGATGCCAGACAGTCTAGGCCAGGGGTGGGCAAACTTTTTGACTCTAGGGCCACAATGGGTTCTTAAACTGGACCGGAGGGCCAGAACAAAAGCATGGATGGAGTGTTTGTGTGAACTAAATTAAATTCACAGTAAACATCATTACATAAAAGGGTACGGTCTTTTTTTCCAATAGTTTTATTCATTTCAAATGGGCCGGATCCGGCCCGCGGGCCGTAGTTTGCCCACGGCTGGTCTAGGCCGACAGGCTGGAGAGGTGGAGGCCTGTTCTCCAAAGGGAAAAAGTGCGGGAGGGGAAAGAGGGAAGGGAAGGGAAAGGAAGGGAAGGGAAGGAGAGGAGGGAAAGGTGGAATGGCGGAGTCCCGGCGGACCCCGACCGGCCAGCCCTCTCGCGGCCGCCCCCTGGCGCAGCCTCTGCATTTGCAGGCCCAGCTTGTCCATCTGGCCTGCCCACCTGGCTGCGAGCCTGGCACCAGGTGCGTTGAGTGCTCACCTTCAGTCCCACCTCCAGTCTCACCTCCAGTCTCACCTCCAGGGCTTTCCGGACTCTGGTGGAGTCTGTGGGGTCTGGAGACATGCCGGGGTCGGGGCTCAGCTGCCCGTGGCCAGTTTGGGGCCCCACACGAGGGCATTTTCCTCCCCAGCCACGGGGCTGGCCCAGGGCGGCCTTCGCTCCACACCTCGGAGTTCTCAGGGAGGGTCGTGCGGATGTGGGGCCGCAGGAGCCCGCACGTTAGGGACTCGGTGGTGGTTAGAGCTGATCTTGTCGGGGAGGTTCTCCTGGCGACACACTTTGCTGGCAGCGTCCGTGGCTGCGTGGGTGGGGGTGGCGGCACTCGGGGAGCCTGCCCCCTGCTCACCTCCAGCTCGCAGACCTGCCTGCTGGCCCCCGGCCCGAGGGCCTTCCCAGGTTCGGGGGGCGGGGAGAGAGGGACATTCCCAGGAACAGGGAGAGGCCCCGAGGCCTCACCGCTTCTGGAGCGGAAAGCCGGGTGATCAGTTCCCTCCTGGCTGTCACAGCCTCTCAGAGTGACTGCCGGGGCCGGAGGGTCAGCCTCAAGGCCACTGCCGAAGTTCACCACGCAGACCAGGCCCTCTGGGTGCCCCTGCCCGCCACCCCCTGTCCTGCTGCCCTGGGAGGGGGCATCCCCCCAGTCAGTGGCTCCTCTCCGGGTGGGGACCACGCCCTTGGGGCGCCACGCTGGGCAATCCCAGAAGCGTCCACCAGGGGGCGGGGCCGCGCCTCTCAGGGGCCCTGCGGTGGTGACGGAGGAAGCAGCCGGGCACCTCACCTGCTCTCCCCTCGGCCCCTGGAGCAAAGCCCACGTCTCAGCTCCAGTCTGGCGTCTGCGGCCACGGGCGAGCCGCCTGACGGCCGGTGCCTCACTTCCCTCCCCTGTGGCCCTGCAGCTCAGCCCAGTAGATGGGCCTGTGGCCGTTACGGTCCCATTTTCCAGACGGAGAGACTGAGGCTCAGGACACCGGCAGGACGCCTGGAGGGGGCACCCTGGACACAGCAGGCTCTGGGGTCTGGAGCCGGGGCTCTTGGGCTCCCAGAGGCACCGGGAGGTGCTGGGAGGTGCCGGGGCTGGAGGCCACGTGGGCAGGCGGGTCCTGCTGGGCGGGCGACATGCAGAATCTCCAGGTGGAGGCGATGCTTCATTCTCTCCAAGGCCGGTTTCTCTGTCACACGCGGGGCACCTGGTCACTGCAGCACCCGCCGGGCACACGGTCCCTGCGTCTCTGTGACGGGCACCGCGCCTCGTTACCCGGTTCCCTGTCCTGGGCGCCCAGGGGCGCGGGGGACGGCCAGGAGCCGTGCTGCCTGCTCCAGGGTCTCCCAGGGTCCCCCCGGCGCTCGCTGTGCAGGGAGCCAGAGCCGGTCCAGGGGAGGCCTGCCTGGTGACTGACGTTCCAGATGTTTCTGTGTCCACGGGCTCGGGTGGCCTGAAGCTGGACATTCCTTGTGACGGTGCGGCCGAGCCTTTCTGAGGGTGGACGTCACTCCGGGGACAGAGTGCGGTCTCTGTTTGCCCTGAGAGCTGCTAAAGTGGGGAT
>NW_006300164.1:2733903-2735777 GCF_000327345.1 Myotis davidii | reverse complement strand
GGGCCGCCCTCCTTCAGGATGTAAATATCCGGCCAGCGGCCTGCGGGCCTGTGGGAGGAGGAGGCTCCCAGCCACCCCTCCAGGAGCCGGCGCCCCTCACTCAGCGCTTTCTCGGGCGGCGGCTGCCTTAGGGGCAGGGGCAGGGGCAGAGCATCCACCCGCCATGTTTGTGGTCTCGGCTCCTGCCGTTTGGGGCTGGCATCTGTCCCCTCCCAGGAGCCTGGCCGTGGCTGCAGAGACGGGGGCGGGGGGACGTGACCAGGGCGACAGGCGGTGTGCTGGTGGCGGGTTTTCCACCTCCGGCCTCAGGCCTCGGGGTTCCAGGACGGGAGACGGATGATGACAGACATCACCACACGCCCAGCTGCGCCTCATCCCTCCCGTGCACACACCTGGCGGGGCGGGATGGGAGGCTCACACCCGGCTTTCTGCTCCTGGGACCTAGGCTCCTCTCTCCACAGAACAGAGGAGGATCCGAGGGTCAGAGAGGACCCCAGCTAGAGGGCACCGGGAGGGGGTTGAAGGCAGCTCGGGCCCAGGCTGGCCCTAGTCTAACAGAACCCAGGCATCCGTCCACAGGGTCTGGGCCACCCCTCCCACCACGGGGTCCGGCCCACCTGTGGCCAAATGCTTTGAGAACTCCACTGGGCGCCCCGAGGCCAGCGTCCAGAGCTGAAGGCCTGAGGCACCTGCACAGAGAGTCCCGCTCCCTCTGCTCCCAGCGTTTCCCAAACTGCACCCCTCGGGGCAGCACCAGTGGCCATGGATGCGCTCAGAGAGGAGCAGCCCTGAGGAGGAGGAGGGGCAGGACATGAGCCAGGAAGTGGGCATGGCTCCTCGCTCCCCCCTGCTGCCCTGCATCACCAGGCCTCACTCTGGGAGCCTAGGGGGCCCCCCACACCCCCCACCTGCTGACATGGGGGTAGAAACAGCCCGCCTTGCAGGGCTGCTGGGAGACGCACAGGAAGACCTTGCCAGGCGGCCGTTGCAAACGTTCAGGGACCTGTGCGTGTTGAAGGCCCACTGTGTGCTTTGCCCTGTGCCAGCCCCATGAGAGGCACATGGCCCACCTCTGCCTGAGCCTCAGGCTGGGCCGCACGAGCAGGATTCCTGGCCTCGAAGGGGCTGCTGCGGACCCTGCACACAGGCCAGCTGCCCCTCCAGCCCGCACCCCCTCTGGCTCCTGCAGGGCTGATGCCCACGGCCAGGGTGCCCGCTCCTCTCCTCTCCTGCCCGACCCTCACGTATTTGCCCCGGAGCCAGCGGCCTCCACACTCGGCCCCTTGACGTCGCGGTTCGGTCTGAGAGCTCCCCTTCCTGGGGGACAGGTCTGTGCGGCGGTGCCCTGGCTGCATCCGCCGGCGGCCTAGGCCGAGCGGGTGGGCACTGAGCCCGGCCCTGGCCCTGTTGGCAGAGGAACCCTCCCCCGAGCTCGTGGCCCCTCCTCCAATGTCCCCGTGACCTCTGGGTGGTGGGGCTCACACCTGGGGGCCAGGTGAGGATGGAGTGAGCTCTGGCGATGCTCAGAGGGGCTCCGCAAGCACCTCTCCCGCCATCTCTTGTCACTTTGGGTCCCTGGACAGTCGCCTGGACAGTGCCGGGCTGACCTCATGCTGGGGGGTCTCCGAGGACAGGTGCGGGCTGAGGCCACTTCCTTCCCAGCAGTGACCTGGGAGCAGCACGTGGCCCGGCCGCCTGGCCCCGGCCCTGTGGGGGGTTGCGGGGGGTGGGGTGTGGGAGAGCGGGTGCTGGGCCTGAAGGTTGAGCTTTGGTTCCTTGGCGAGAAGGGGTCACCCAGCGGGTCCTGAGGCCACTGCGTAACTGAGCTGGGGACGCGCCCGCGGCCCTGGAGGCCCAGGTGGCAGCTGCGCTCC
>NW_006300164.1:2731518-2733783 GCF_000327345.1 Myotis davidii | reverse complement strand
CCGGGAGCTCCGGGGAAGCGTGAGTTTCCGAGTTTTCATGAAAAAGATCAAACGTTCATTATACGAGAAATAGGAAGAAGGGAAAGTGGGAAAGAACCAGCCGGACCCCCGAGACAGCCGTGCCAGCACTGCGGCGCGTCTGAGCCCCTGCCCTGCGCATGTGTAAGCGTCGCCGGGTCACGCTTACTTCACATCATCTGGCGTGAGATCTACACGCGACCGAATCTCCACGAGGGGTCGCGTTGTACCCCGCCCGCCCCGTGTCCTGTTGGACCATTTTCCCCACAACAAACACCAACCTCTGGACAGACACCCGCGTCCCTGGGGGAGGAGCAAGACGGGGCGTCCCACCCAGAGCAAAGGCCCCCGTGTGGCTGTGGCTCGGGCGGGTGGCAGAGGCCATGCTTCCCTCAGAAACATGGACGTGACGTGTGAATTTACGGACCGGCAGCCGTCAGCGGGGAGGGGGCTGGTGGAGGAAGGCGAGGGATCAGCCCGAGGACAGACTGTATATGCAGCCCGGCTGGTGTGGCTCAATGGTTGAACGCCAACCTATGAACCAGGAGGTCAGGGTTTGATTCCTGGTCGGGGCACAGGCCCGCGTGGCGGGCTCCATCCCTGGGGGGGGCGTGCAGGAGGCGGCCGATCCATGATTCTCTCTCATCATTGACGTTTCTCTCTCCCTCCCTCCCCCTTCCTCCCTGAAACCAATAAAAATACATTAAAAACAGAACAGATATGCACGGCCCATCGACACGGACAGCAGTGTGGCGATGGCCGAGGGGAGGAGGGTCTGGGTGAGGGGGGGCAGGGGGATGGGAACGTCTGTAACCGCCAACAATACAGTGAAGTTTAAAACGGGACAGAGGAGTGAGCTGGTCCCCCTCCCCCGCCCCGCCCCAGGACAGCGTGTGGTCCCTGCGTGCGTGGGAGCCTGGAAACATCGGCAGCATCAGGTCTCCTCCAGCCGCGTGGCTGCAGATAGTTCTCCGAGCTTGTCTTTTGCCCCTTAGCTTTGCCATCCGTCCTCCGCGTGTGAACGTGAACTTTTCCCTGGATGCGCGGGTGGTGGTCTCGTGGGTGGGGGGTGCCCTGGGCCGGCGGGGGCTGCTGGGCTGTCCGGTCGGGGCTCCTGGTTCCTGCCACCGAGCCCTTCCCGGGGATGCATTTCGTGGGGGAGGGCTGGGGGGTCACAGCCGGTGTGGCTCAGTGGATAGAGCGTCGGCCTGCGAACGGAAGGGTCCCGGGTTCGAGTCCGGTCAAGGGCGCGTTCCTCGGTGACAGGCTCCTCCCCGGCCCGGGCCCTGGTCAGGGCCAGTGCAAGAGGCAAACAGAGGATGTGTTTCTCTCACATCGATGTTTCTCTGTGTCTTTCCCTCTCCCTCCCTAAAAATCAATGGAAAAATATCCTTGGGTGAGAATTAACAACAACAAAAAGCCGCTTTATGTAAAATTCCACTTATTTTTCGGTCCAGAGCCGTGCCCGGGTCTCTTCCCCCGGCTCTCAGCTCCCAGGGCCTGGGGACAGCGCTCCCAGGGGGACAGGCAGGCACCAGCACGTGGCTCCTAGGCCAGTGCGCACATCCGGCCTGGGTCTCCCCGACGGCAGGCAAGGATGAGGGTCCTTGAGCTGGTTCCAGTCCTTCTGTCCAGTGGGGTCGAGGCCATGCTGTCCTGCTGAGGTCTCTCTCCAGACCCACTTTACAGATGGGGAAGGTGAGGCCTGACGATGGGGCCCAGGTGCCCGAAGTCACAGGACGCGGGAGACGCCTGGATGGACTGGGACCCTCCCTCTCCTGCTTAGGGGTCCCTGGCCCTGGGCTGCCCCTGGGCTGTCCCTGGGCTGCCCCTGGGCTGTGGGGCGGTCTCCGCCCACCGTCCCGATCCTGCCTCCTGCGTTGGGTCAGGTGCCTGGCACTGGGTCCCGGTGGCACGGGTCACGCCGTGGGTGCTAGTTGGTGGTGAGGAGAGAACAGAGGAGGGTCGGATTCGAATGCCATTGTGATTTTCCTTATCAGAGATTCCGGGGGCTCGGGGGCTGGGGGTGAAGACTTAGTCAGTGGGCTCTGGTGAGGGGCCCGCCCCCAGATGTAGAAAACTTCAGCCACCCAGGAAGTGGTCAGATGGCCACCCCAGGGATGCCCGGGAGTGGGCTCGCCTCGGGGCTCCCCCTAGCCCCCCGTGGTCCCTAGCCTCAGTGTTCTGTCTGTAAAGTGGGTCCGCCTCCCGCCCATCAGCGAGAACCTCCCCCCTCGAGCCGCAGAG
>NW_006300164.1:2730088-2731376 GCF_000327345.1 Myotis davidii | reverse complement strand
GGAGGCCAGGGGGGCCCAGCGAGGGGCTCTGTCCTCACCCCCACACGCTGCCACACTCAGAGCCCAGCCGCTGCCGCATCAGCCCTGGGGCCCACAGTGTCCAGCTCTCAGGAGGCAGGGGACCCACCAAGGGGGCAGCGTGAGGCAGGGGTGTCCCTGGCCTCCAGCGTCCTACGGGGAGTCAGCAGAGCTGGCCCTGGAGTGCGGAGCCCTGACCCCAGGCAGAGCTGGACAGTGAGAGAGGAGGAAGTTGGGGGGCCCAGCCCCGGGGGGGCGGCTCACACCTCGGCCAGGGTGGGGGGACAGAAGCCGCCCGCCTCTAAAGTTCTCGGGCCCTTCCCGTGAGTGACCCCACCCTCCCGCTCCGGCCCATCCATCAGCGGAAGAGCCCTCTCGGTGGCACCTCTCCGAGCCCCGCGGGCGCCCGCGAGATTGATGAGCACAAACATCCATTTCTCGGGCTGCGCTCTGAAAACACGGCCCCTCTCGGATTGAATTGCTACCGTGCGCCCGCTAAACACGGGCTTGGGGTAACGCGGAGATTTGTTACCCTGAGCGCACGGCTTCCTCCTCCGCTCTGGCTGCTGGGGGCGGGGGCAGAACAGGGAGGGAGGGAGGGAGACAGGCAGCGGGCAGAAGGAGGCAAAAAGAGAGGCGAAACCAGCGACGGAGGGGACCCTCGCGGGCCCGTGGGAGGGTGATTTATTTCCTGGCCGTCTGTGCGTCCGTCCGTCTGTCCTCTGTCCGTCGGGGAAGGGGCAGCTGGCCTCGTAGCCGCAGGCGTGGGGGCTGGCCCTGGGGCGGGGCTCCCGCTCCCTCCCTCCTGCCACCCAGGCTGGGCCCAGTGGGCACAGGACGGGAAGGGCTCCGGGCAGTCGGGCCCAGAGCAGGAAGATGGGACGCCAGGTCCGGGCACAGGGATGGGGCCTCTGCGCCTCCACGCTCCTGGGCCCCCTAGGCAAATGCGCCCCGAGACCCAGATGGTGTGTGAACCACACGCGTGTTACGTGTCCTAGAGTCACATGAACGGGAGCAGGAAGCCAGGGACAGCCGTTGAGGTACAGTCTCTGTGACGGAGCCCAGTCCGCACACGCTCAGCTGGCGTGCGTGAACGCGAAGCCATGACTCCTGCCTGGCTTCCCTGTCGAGCCTCTGTCCTCGGGGTGCGTGGACACGCACGGGGCCCTGGACAGCGTCGGTGCCCGTGCCCTGGTCACGGCGGCTGTGGGTGAAGCTGCTGGTTCAGGACTTGCCGTGTGTCCTCCAAAACACCCAAGCCCTGCCCTCG
>NW_006300164.1:2729654-2729987 GCF_000327345.1 Myotis davidii | reverse complement strand
GTTGCAGGCTCCTCCCCGGCTGGGCCCTGGTCACGGCGCCTGCAGGAGGCAACCAATCGATGTGTCTCTCTCACATGGATGTTCTCTGTGTCTCTCCCTCTCTCTTCCACCCTCTCTGGAAATCAGTGGAAAAATACCCCCGGGTCTCGGGTGGGATTAACAACAACAACAACACAACCCCCACTCGTGTCCTCGGCTCAGGGACACCCCCGGGTGCTGTCCTGGAAGGAGGAGGTAGGGCCAGTGAGTGGGGGGTGGGGTGGGGGGGAGCTGTGGGGAGGGGTCCTGGGCTCTCCTGGGAGCGGTGGCTGGGCGCTGGTCCTGGCTAGCCGC
>NW_006300164.1:2725766-2729400 GCF_000327345.1 Myotis davidii | reverse complement strand
AGGAGCCCCTCGTCTGGGCCTGGTGGAGTGGCCGTGGGTGTGAGTGGCCGCCAGGGAACCGGGAAGGCGGAGGCCTGTGCCGCACCGCGGGGCGGCCTGAGGGGACGAGCTGGATGGGACGTGGGGGGGCTGGCTCATTTTCTCCACGTTGGAGAGCTTTCTGGGGGCTGAGTCCCAGAATTCCAGGCGATGCCCCAGCCCCTGATGATCCCATTGCCAGGGCCACACAGCTTGGTTAGGGGCGTGGTGACGAGAAAGGGAAATGACAAAGTATGTGGGATTGAATGAAAATTAAAATACAACATACCTGTGTGATGCAGCTAAAACCGTGTTGAAGAGAAAATTTATAGCTTAAATTTAAGGAAAATTTACATAAAGGAAAGTGTATAGTTAAGTATTTTTGTGTGTTTTTTTTTGTTATATTATAAAAGAGTCAGTGATCTAAGTTTCTACCTTGAGAAACTATAAAAAGAAGCAAGTGAAAATCAAAGCAAACAAATAGTAACAAGCAAAGATCAATGAAATAGAAAACAGAAGGTATTAGGAGGAAATAATCAATGAAACCAGTTTCCTCTATAAAAAGATTGTAAATAATCAACAGATCTCTAATCGGACTGCACAAGATAAAAAGATAGAAGGCACAAATGGTCCCATCTCAGGGATGACTAAAGGGACATCACCACAGATCCTACAGCTATTAAAAGGATAATAAATAACACTACAAACAATTTATACCCATACATTCTATGACATAGGTGAAATAGACAAATTCTCCGAAAGACAGAAGTTACCAAAAGTCACTCACTCAAAAATAAAAAAACGTCCCTTACACATTAAAGAGTTGGTTGTTAAAAGCCTTCGCACAATAAACTCCAGACGTAGAGGTATTTCCTGGCAAATTTCCCAAACACTTAGGAAAGAAATCATACCAATCACATACAATCGCTTCCAGAATACAAACTACGGACTGTTTTTATGAGGCCAGCGTTACCCTCATACAACCCGACAAAGACAAGTACAAAAGCTGCTTGCCCTGGCTGGTTTGGCTCAGTGGATAGAGCATCTATCTGCCTGCAGACAGAAGGGGCCTGGGTTCAATTCTGGTCAAGGGCACATGCCTGCGTTGTGGGCTCAATCCCCAGTGGGGGGCGTGCAGGAGGCAGCCAATCAATGATTCTCTCTCATCATTGATGTTTCTCTCTCTCCCTCCCTCTCCTTCCTCTCTGAAATCAATAAAAATGTATTTTAAAATAGAATATATAAAAACTTTAAAAAAAGCTACTGACCAATGTCCCTCATGAATATAGACACAAAAATTCTCAACAAAATATTAGCAAATCAACTCCAACAATATCCAAAAAGGAGAATGAACAATGCGATTTATCCTAGGAATGCAAGTCTGGTTCAACATTCAAAAATCAATCAATATAATTTACCATGTCAACAGATAAAAGAAGAAAAAACTGATGATGATTTTAATAGATGGGGTGGGGAAGCATGTGATAAAATTCAACATCTACTCATGGAAAAGACTTTTAACAAACCAAAAAGAGAAGGGAACTTCCTCAATCTTGCAAAGGGTGTGCACAGAAACCCTTCAGCTAACGTCATCACTGATGGTGAATATTGAAAACCTTCCCTCTAATTTCAGAACCAAAGCCAGGGGACACGGTGCCCTTATTCCTCATCAGTGCTGTCCTGGAGAGCATAGCTGGTGGAATAAGGCAAGAAAAAGAAATAAAAGACACGCAGATTGAAACGGAAGAAATAACATTCTCCTAACTGCATTCAGTGTGATCATTGATATAGGACATCTCACAGAATAGGAAAAAGGTGCTAGAACTAATAAGTGAATTTAGCAAAGCCACAGGATACAAGGTTAATATGCAAAAAATTAATTATAATGTTATGTACCTGTGATAAATCATTGGAAATTGAAGTTAAAAAAGAAGCAAAACTATTTACAATAGCACCAACCCCCCTCCCCGCAAAACCGAGGTATAAATCTGATAAAACATGTACAAGACCCGTACGCTCAAACTACAAAACACTGATGAAGGAAATCAAAGACCTAAATAAAGAGAGATATACCATATTCATGGATTGGCAGACTCAATATAGTTATGAAGTCATTTCTCCCCGAGTTTGAGATGTGATACAATCCCACCGAAAACCTCAGCAGGAGTGTTTGCAGAAAGGGTCATGCCCACTCCAAAATTCACGTGGAAGGGTGCGGGAGAACTGAAACGGCCCGGGGTAAAAACCACGGGGGAGTCACACTATCTGATTTTAAGACTTATTTTAAAGCTACAATAAGACAGTGTGGAATTGGCTAAGGATTTACACAGAGATCCGTGAGACGGACTATGGGACCCAGAAACAGACCCCAGTGCATATGTCTGAGTTTTACCAAAGGTGCACAGTAACTCAACTTAGAAGGGATAGCCTCTTTTTTTTTATAATATATTTTATTGATTTTTTTACAGAGAGGAAGGGTGAGGGATAGAGAGTTAGGAACATCGATGAGAGAGAAACATCGATCAGCTGCCTTCTGCACACCCCCCACTGGGGATGTGCCCGCAACCAAGGTACATGCCTTTGACCGGAATCGGACCTGGGACCCCTCAGTCCGCAGGCCGACGCTCTATCCACTGAGCCACACTGGTCAGAGCAGGGATAGCTTTTTAAAGAAATGATTCTGGAACAGCTGGACATTCATCTGCAAAAAAGAGAGGAAGAAACTTGACCCATACCTTGCACCACATACAAAAATTAACTCAAAACAAAATATGAAACTATAAAGTCTATAGAACTATAAGATGTAAAAATATAAAACTCCTAGAAGAAAACATAGGAAAAAGATCTTTCTGACCTTGGTTTTGGCAACGATGTCTTATATCTGACACCAAAAGCACAATCCATTTAATATTTGATAAATTAGACTTTATCAAGTTAAAAAATGTAAATGGAAAGACAATCCACAGACTTAGAAAAAGACAATTTTTTTTCTTAGTTATATTTTTGTTGATTTCGTAGAGGAAGGAAGAGGGAGAGAGAGAGAGAAACATCAATGATGAGAGAGAATCATTGATCGGTTGCCTCCTGCACGCCCCCAACTGGGGATCTAGCCCACAACGCAGGCATGTGCCCTGACTGGGAATTGAACCGTGACCTCCTGGTTCATAGGTCGACGCCTAACCATTGAGCCACACCAGCTGGGCAGAAAAGGATAATTTCAAAGCCCCAATCTGATAAAGGGTTTGCATCCAGAGTGCATAAAATAAGTCCCAAACTCAATAATAAGTAACCAAAAATTTAAAAACGAATAGAGCGTTTGGTGCTGGCTGGGTGGCTCGTTGGTTGGAGTGTTGTCCCGTGCACCGGAAAGGTTGCTGGTTCTATTCTCGGTCAGGGCACATACCTGGGTTGTGGGTTCGATCCCCGGTTGGGGCACCTGCTGGAGGCAACTGCTCGATGTTTCTCTCACCTCAATGTGTTTTTCTCTCTCCCCTTCTCTCTCCCTTGCTCTCACTCTAGCATTTTAAAAAGACACTAATGCAACCTAAAGGATATGTTAATTTCCAATACAACAAGGAAATTACATAGCAATGTGGATTCCTTTGCAATAAGTTCC
>NW_006300164.1:2725207-2725635 GCF_000327345.1 Myotis davidii | reverse complement strand
GCTAGTGTTTTGGGGAAGAGGCTCAGGCAAAAACCAGACACCAGGGGAATGCAGAGGGGCCCCCAAAGGCTTCTGGGCTCCAAAGGCTCCCAGTCATGCTTGACGGTGAGCCTTTCCAAGAGATACTCGCAGCCCAGCCTGGGGGCGGGCCAGCTGCGGGGGGAGCCAGGTGTCGCCCATCTTCTTGATGAGCTTCGCCTCCTCGCCCCGGAAGTGGTTCCTCAGGACGCACAGAGCCGGGGGCTGTGCGGGCAGAAGCCAGGGCCTGCCGCTCCCCAAGGGCCTGCGGCAGGTTCTTCCCAGGACCACCCGGCTCCCGGGGGGCCTGAGTTTCGCCCCCTCATTGTGGGGACCCTGTGCCCGCCTGGGAGAGGGCGGGTGGCCGTGCTGCTGGGGCCCTGGCGCGGCTCCTGGCCCAGGCGCTGAGG
>NW_006300164.1:2723102-2723868 GCF_000327345.1 Myotis davidii | reverse complement strand
ACGCAGGCATGGGCCCTGACTGGGAATTGAACCGTGACCTCCTGGTTCATAGGTCGACGCCTAACCATTGAGCCACACCAGCTGGGCAGAAAAGGATAATTTCAAAGCCCCAATCTGATAAAGGGTTTGCATCCAGAGTGCATAAAATAAGTCCCAAACTCAATAATAAGTAACCAAAAATTTAAAAACGAATAGAGCGTTTGGTGCTGGCTGGGTGGCTCGTTGGTTGGAGTGTTGTCCCGTGCACCGGAAAGGTTGCTGGTTCTATTCTCGGTCAGGGCACATACCTGGGTTGTGGGTTCGATCCCCGGTTGGGGCACCTGCTGGAGGCAACTGCTCGATGTTTCTCTCCCACATCAATGTTTTTCTCTCTCCCCTTCTCTCTCCCTTGCTCTCACTCTAAAATCAATAAACACCCTCAAGTGAGGGTTTAAAAAAAGTTAAAATAAATAACTAAATAACAAAAGATTTGGACACGTCATCAAAAGAACACGCCAGGGCACCACGTGAGCACCGAAAGGCGTCAGGCGATTGGCCGTTATGTCGGTGCTGAGCGAGCCCCGGCCCTAACCGGCGATCGCGGTTTCTTTGCTGCGAAAAGCTTCGTTGTTTCCATGTGGCGGGAGGCACGGGCGAGGGCGGCAGGCGGTTCAATGGCTGCCTCCTGGTTGCAGAGAGAGGCTCAGACAGAAGCCAGACCCCGGGGGCCACAGAGGGGCCCCTGGAAGGCCTCTGGGCTCCCAAGGCTCCTGGCTGTGCTTGAGGG
>NW_006300164.1:2722486-2722915 GCF_000327345.1 Myotis davidii | reverse complement strand
ATTCCGGGAACTGGGGGCGCGGGGGGCGCGGGGAGAAGGAGTGAAGCTAGAAAATCGGGGTGGGCCGGTCAGGGGCCGAGGACGGGGAGACGGTTCCAAAGCAGCGAATGGGAAAGAGGCGGGAGGGCGGCGGCGGCCGGGAGAAGGGGCGTCCCTGGGTCTGTGCCGTCCAAACAGTGTTGAAGCAAGAGATGGGGCCGGGGGCACTGTGACATGGAGCAGCTACTGTAACACGCAGGCATGGGGGGGCGCCCACAAACGCCGCAGCACCGGCGGGCAGTTTCTTACAGCGTCGAACAGACCTTGGTGCCCAGCCGCCCTGCCCTTTGCCCGTCTCCTTCTTAGACGTGTGTCCTGGCCCCCCGGGGAGCGCCAGAGCCCAGACCCTCCAGCTCCCCTCAGCCTGCGCCGTGGCTCCACCCTCCGCGT
>NW_006300164.1:2719622-2722333 GCF_000327345.1 Myotis davidii | reverse complement strand
CAGGTGCCCGCCGCCCTCTGCGCAGGTGGGCACGTGTGCGTTCCTGCCGCCTGCACGGGGCTCTGCACGGTGGAGGGTCAAGATGGAGACACGGTCGGTTTCTCTAACTTGGAGCCTTTTTTAAAAAATATAATTTTACAGCCCCAGCTGGTCTGGCTCAGTGGATAGAGCGTTGGCCTGCGGACTGAAGGGTCTCGGGTTCGATTCCGGTCAAGGGCACGTACCTCCCCCGGCCCTGGTGGGGGTTCCAGTGGGAGGCAGCCAATCAATGTGTTTCTCTCACATCATGTCTCTCTCCCTTTCCCTCTCTCTTCCATTCTCTCTAAAAATCCGTGGGAACATATCCTTGGGTGAGGATTAAAAAATACATGTTTTTTATTGATTTCAGAAAGGAAGAGAGGGAGAGAGAGAAACATCAATGAGCGACTTCCTGATTGGCTGCCTCCTGCCCTGACCGGGGATCGAATGGCGACCTCCTGGTCCATAGGCTGACGCTCAGGCACTGAGCCCGCCGGCCGGGCTGACGGGGGGCCTTCTCCCTGCCCCGGGCACCGAGCGCCCTCACCCTCCAGGGTCAGCTTAGACACGAGTCCCGGAGCCGGGTCGCCCCTCCCATGCTCCCCTGGCACCTGTCTGCCTGGTGGCCTGGGTCCCCTCGTGGGCTTCCTGTCAGCCCTGGACGGTCAGCCCCGAGGCCGTGGCCATTGTCCTGAGGCCAGGCCCACCCGAGGAGCCCGCTCTGCAGCCATCGACGGACTCCCCAATAGGACGGATTTTGTTCCCTTTCGTCCGCTGCTGGGCCTCTGGCCGCACCAGTCCCCCCCGCCCCCTCCCCCCAAGGGAGGGAGGAATGTGGCCTCCGGGGGCTCCTTGCGAAGTCCAGCGTGACTTCCTGTTGGAAGATCCAAGTTTCTGGAATTTGAGAAACGCTCGTTCGTAAAGGCGGGAGTCACCTCTGACCCCCCTCTCCCCTCGCATCCTGTCCCGGGAAGCAGGCGATTGGGCCCCCCCTCCCAGGGGGCAAGAGGGCACCCCTGTGGGGGCGCCTCCTCACCCCATCCTCCTCGGGGAAGTTCTGTGCCTTCCTCCCCCGGCGATGAGCAGGACAGCTCGAGACAGACAGCAAGCGAGGCCTCGGGGTTTGCCCAGGCCCAGGGGCCCCTCTCCCGGGGGTGCCCTTCCAGAGCCGGGAGGCTGGTGGCGCCCCCAAATACCGGCCGGAGCCCCCGCTCCGCCGCGGGCCTGGGCGAGGCGTCCATGTGAGGGCTGTGTTTACCTTGAACCACTCAGCCCCACAGACGCATTATTTAGGGACGAGAATAAAAAGCCATTCACTTTACTTCAATTGGCCATTTAGTTCAATTTGCGTGTTACTGCAGGTAATTACTCCGGCAATAACGTGCCGTCATCTGCGCACACGGGGAGCCGGCCTGGCCCGGTCTTAATGCGGCCGGCGCTACACTAATTACCGGGTGTTGCCATGGTTACCTGCGGGGACGCCGTGTTAACGACACCCTGGAAACAGCACGCCAGCGCGGGCTTTGAATTGAGGCTTTGTGCGCCCGGGAGCCCAGGGCGCGCTGTGCATGGAACAGTCATGAATAACATGAGATCATCGCGGCCCAGTTGCCAGGAAGCTGATTAACTGAACTGCAGAAATGTGACTTCTCCCCACGCGGGAGCCAGAGCCTCCCAAACGTTGTTGGGTTGCTAGGCAACCCCCGAGATGACATCACTCACACGGCCCGCTGCCCGCGATGTCATCGCTGCATACTGATGGCGCCTACATGGTGCTCATGCAGCGGTTCTCAACCTGTGGGTCGCGACCCCTTTGGGGGTCGAACGACCCTTTCACAGGGATCGCCTCAGACCATCAGAAAACACATATATAATTACATATTGTTTTTGTGATTAATCACGATGCTTTAATTATGTCCAATTTGTCACAATGAAATTGGGGGTCACCACAACATGAGGAGCTGAGTTAAAGGGTCGCGGCATTAGGAAGGTTGGGAACCACCGGAGAGGACGACTTATTTTTCTCTGGGACGAGGGGTCTGAACGGCAGGGGGGGCCCGGGCGGCGGCGAGGGGATTTGGGGACACCTGTGTGGCTCTCGGAGTGACTGAGGTTTTATTGCTACCAGGTGACGCTAATGGGTCCAAAGGAAAAGGCAGGTGTCCCAGCACCTGGCTGAGAGCTGGTCAGGGGAGGCGCATGCCCGGCCTCAGGGAGGCAACCGAGTGGCAAAGTCCCCCGGCTGCGCCCTGGCCGGTGCTGCTCAGCGGTTAGAGCATCGGACTGAGCACAGAAGGGTCTTGGGTTGGATTCCCGTTCAGGGGCACACGCCTGGGTTGCAGGTTCGCTCCCCACCCCTCGTAGGGTGTATGTGGGAGGCACCCAGTTGGTGTGTCTCACATCGATGTTTCTCTCTGTCTCCTTCCCTCCCTCCCTCCCACTCTCTCTAAAAAGCAATGGAAGGAGGAGGTTAACGGGGGAAAGAGGGGGGCACACGTCATACTTTCAACAATAAAGATTTAAAAAGTAAAAAGCTCTGGAAGAAATACCCGCAGGAGGATTAGCAGCAACGACCAAAAGTCCCCTGGCTACGCTGGCCGGCTCCCTGCTTCCCCCAGGAGTAACCAGAGCAGGAGCGTGGCTGCCTGAGCGATACTGAGCACCCCGTCGCAGGAGGCATTCAGGGGCCGGGA
>NW_006300164.1:2719182-2719469 GCF_000327345.1 Myotis davidii | reverse complement strand
AGCAGATGTGGGGGGCAGGGGAGGGATCAAAGACCCCTGGTCTCTGGATCTGGGGCCAGGCCGGCTCCGTGGCATCTCTTCCCGCCTCTGCCCACCTGATGCGCCAGCTCAGCCCCAGCTACTCCCTGCCCGTGACGTCCCCAGACCCGGCCCTTGCAATGCCGTTGGCATGGCGACGGGTAACGACAACCTCCGCCCTGAGGTCCAGACTCGGTACATTCACCGCTCACTCGACCTGCCAACATGTCCCAGTCTGATCGCGCTGTTGCCTCACAGCTCGAGGTGGA
>NW_006300164.1:2714326-2715439 GCF_000327345.1 Myotis davidii | reverse complement strand
CGCCGCAGACCATCAGAAAACACATATATAATTACATATTGTTTTTGTGATTAATCACGATGCTTTAATTATGTCCAATTTGTCACAATGAAATTGGGGGTCACCACACATGAGGAGCTGAGTTAAAGGGTCGCGGCATTAGGAAGGTTGGGAACCACCGGAGAGGACGACTTATTTTTCTCTGGGACGAGGGGTCTGAACGGCAGGGGGGGCCCGGGCGGCGGCGAGGGGATTTGGGGACACCTGTGTGGCTCTCGGAGTGACTGAGGTTTTATTGCTACCAGGTGACGCTAATGGGTCCAAAGGAAAAGGCAGGTGTCCCAGCGCCTGGCTGAGAGCTGGTCAGGGGAGGCGCATGCCCGGCCTCAGGGAGGCAACCGAGTGGCAAAGTCCCCCGGCTGCGCCCTGGCCGGTGCTGCTCAGCGGTTAGAGCATCGGACTGAGCACAGAAGGGTCTTGGGTTGGATTCCCGTTCAGGGGCACACGCCTGGGTTGCAGGTTCGCTCCCCACCCCTCGTAGGGTGTATGTGGGAGGCACCCAGTTGGTGTGTCTCACATCGATGTTTCTCTCTGTCTCCTTCCCTCCCTCCCTCCCACTCTCTCTAAAAAGCAATGGAAGGAGGAGGTTAACGGGGGAAAGAGGGGGACACACGTCATACTTTCAACAATAAAGATTTAAAAAGTAAAAAGCACTGGAAGAAATACCCGCAGGAGGATTAGCAGCAACGACCAAAAGTCCCCTGGCTACGCCGGCCGGCTCCCTGCTTCCCCCAGGAGTAACCAGAGCAGGAGCGTGGCTGCCTGAGCGATACTGAGCACCCCGTCGCAGGAGGCATTCAAGGGGGCCGGGAGGGGAGGAGGGGCGTTGAAGGGTGTGGGTGGCCTGGCTGACCAGTGCGGTCGCCCGAGTGGGGACGTTCTGTCATTCCCTGGCCGTCTAATTGCCCACGTGGAACCCGGCTGGTCCCGCCGTCCAGGCCTCTGGGGGGCAGCGGCGAGCAGACCGCAGTAAGTGTGGCCTCACCATGGAGCACCCAGGAGGCCCGGCCAGTGCAGGGACTGAGGGAGGGCTCCCTGGACAGACCGTGAGGAGGCCTGGCTTTCCCCCAGGGT
>NW_006300164.1:2712639-2713706 GCF_000327345.1 Myotis davidii | reverse complement strand
GCTCACCCAGCCCCGCGACCCCCTCCTGGACACCCGGAGACCCTGTTCGCTGCGGCCCCGCCAGCCGCGCTGCTCATTCCGCCTCAGGGCCTTGCACCCGCTGTACGCCCGGGATCACCTCCCCCGAGGGTCTCATGGGCCCCACCTCGGGGTGGGGGTCCTGCCCTGAGCCCCCTCCGTCCCTGTCCGGGCTGTTTGCTGTCACACCCACCACACGCACCGGAACTGACTTCTCTGCTGCCCGTGAGCTGCCCTCGCCTCCTGGCGTTTCTGGCTTTGCTCAGGTCCGGGGCCACGTGGGCTTGCGAGTTAGTAACACCCACAGGAGCTGGTGTGGGCACGGGTGCTCCGGCCCCGGGGCTCCTCGGGGGGCAGCAGGGTGAGGTCTCTGTCCCCCTCCCCCGCCCCTGCCTTGGGAAGGTGGTCTGAGTTCTCCAGCGACAGGGACCCTGAAAGTCGCTGGCTTGGTCAGCGAGGCTGCATTCGAGGGCTCTGTTCCGTTGGTGCAGCTGTGACCACCCGGCAGGGGTCCGCGGCACCCCCAGCCAGGAGCGGGGGACACTTCGTTTCCAGGGGCCTTGGGCTCCGTCTCAGAGATGGGGTTCCGGGCGCGGGAGGGGGAGGCACGCAGCGGGGCCGGTGTTGGTTTGAGGGATGTGAGGATGGCACACGGGGGGCTGGAGGTGGGCCTCGGGGCGCGGGGCTCAGCTGGGCAGCGACCTCCAGGGGACCATCCCTGTCGCCGCCTCGAGGGCTAAGAGGCGGGTCACAGAGCTCCGGGTGACCAACCCGACGGGGCCACTCGCTCCCTGTGGGCGGAGCTGTGGGGCTCAGCGCTGAGCTCCGGGCTGGTCCCAGGACCTCAGAGAACAGGGCCCCCCGCACCCCCCAAGGGGGAGCCCCTAGGACTTGGCTTTCACAAGAGGATGGCGGAGGGGGGCGGGGGGTGACAGGCCAGTTCGTGCTCCTCCTGTGGCTCCGGCTACGGTCAGGGCTGAGGAGCACGGTGTGCGGGTCACGCTGACCCCTCCCTGGGCCCTGGAGTCCCAGCGCCCTGTCTGCGGCAG
>NW_006300164.1:2709823-2711336 GCF_000327345.1 Myotis davidii | reverse complement strand
CCGGTGGGGAAGTCCCTGCCACATGGTAAGGTGTTTTCCAACATTATTCCTTCCTCAAGCAAGTTCAAGTTTACTCACGCGCTGCCCCGCCCGCCCTCGCACGGAAGTCCCAGGAAGCCAGCGGCGGTTTCTGTCTCGCTCCGTCCAGGCCCCGTGGAGTGCTGAGTGTTGTCCCGGCAGGTGGGCCCCCAGGACGGCCGGGGCCTGAGTCCCAGCTCCCCAGGCCAGACAGGGGTTGGGGTGGGGGGGGCTCTGGGCCCAGCACAGGCTGCTGGCTTCTTTACTTTCTTTCTTTTTTTCAAATCCTCACCTGAGGCGATTTTTCCACTGACTTTTAGGGAGAGAGGATTACTGGGGACAGCGATAGGACACATTTATCCCAAAGATTTTAAGTGTCCTGTCTAAAACTGTCCAATAAAATGAGGACTTTTAAGACAAGTCAGTTAAAAAATACTGTTCTCTATAGTAAAACAAGAGGCTCTTTTCTTTTTAAAAAATATATTTTATTGATGTCAGAGAGGAAGGGAGAGGGAGAGAGAGAGAAACATCAGTGATGAGAGAGAATCATGAATCGGCTGCCTCCTGCATACTCCCCACTGGGGATCGAACCCGCAACCTGGGCTGTGCCCTGACCGGGATTCAAACCGTGACCTCCTGGGTCATAGGTCAGTGCTCAGCCCCTGAGCTGCGCCCGCCAGGCAGAGCTGCTGATTTCTTGCTGAGTAGAGACACTCAAACCAACAAAACAAAATCCAACCCCCTCCCCAACCCCATGGCTGCGGTTTCACAAAACCACGGGCGCACAGGCGCCGGAGCGGGGGCACCGTGACCTCAGAGCAGCGAGCAGCCTGTACCGCGCCTGTGCTCTCGTCACCGCTGGCAGGATTGTCACCGCCGGCAGGATTGTCACCGCCGGCAGGATTGTCACCGCCGGAGCTCCGCCTGGCACCGGCTTCAGAGGCCCTGGTGCTAACGTGGCCCCTGGACGGTCCCAGGAAGTGGGGCTGCCGGGGGAGGGGCCCTGGCTGGCGTGGCCGTGGCCCTGACGGTGGCCCTGGTGCTGTGGTGCCTGCGGTCCTCACAGCCCCCCACCCGTCTGTGCGCCAGTCACAGGCCTTTGGCAGCGAAAAGGAGGGTCCCTGGTGGGTTTGGGAACCAAGCCGCTGCCCTCCGGTGTCTGTCATCACCGCAGCACCCTCGGGCACATGGCAATCGACACCCACGGGCCCCACGCTCTCCAGGGGAGGGCAGGGCGAGTGCTGGCTCTCCACAGCCCTTTGTCTCCTCTAGACACGCCCGAGCCCTCCTCGCCAGCTCGCTCCTAAAACCCGCTTGGCTAATAGTTTGGCAAGGACAAGCCTGGCACAGGGCGGTTCGTAAGCGGGGCAGAGGTCCCCGGAACTCTGGCTCCGCGGCCCGCAGGACGGGGTGTTCCTCGGCCTGGCTCCCGCGGTGTGGCCTCTGGCGTGGCTGGCCCGTCCTTCGGGACCTCCAGGGCGCTGCTGGCCACGCT
>NW_006300164.1:2704799-2709520 GCF_000327345.1 Myotis davidii | reverse complement strand
GGGCCGAGCCCACATGACGATGTCACTGATCACAGCTCCCGGTCACGGGGCCTGTCCAGGGTCAGGCTTGGTACCTACTGTTCCATTCCTCTTGTCGCACAGACACACAAACCACGACTGCGACAGAAGCACCCATTTTACAGACGAGGAAACTGAGGCTCAGAGGGGTGACGCCACTCGGGGGCTGGCTGTCAGCAGAGCCTGGGCTCCAGGTCTGACTCAGGAGGTGGCCTGGGGGACAGAGGCCGTGGGAGGGGCATCGGGGATGGAGCGGGTCCTCGCCCGGCCTGGGTGAGCGAGGGCCCCTTGGTCCTGGCGCCGTGAGGACAAACCCTTGGGCTTCGTCACTGTTTCTCCCGTCGCCCTTCCCACGGGGCCTCCGAATCCCCCCCATCACAGGTTGGACTCAGGACGCCTGGGGGTGGGATCTCTTTGTCTCTTCAGGGGTCTCCTCTCCAGGCTCCACGGTGAGGGGTCCTCCATGGGGTGGCCCGTGGGGGGGCAGGGTGGCCGCAGCCAGTGGGGACAGACGGACGGACGCGGGCGGCGCACAGAGCCCTCCCCCAGCCCCAGCAGCCCCTCACTCCTGATTTTTCTTCTTTTCTTTTCTTTCCTGATTTTTCATTAAAACGGCCACGGGCTCCGAGCTGCCCAAGGTCACGGTGGGGCTGCGAGGGGAGCTGAATGTGGCCATTACGCCGCCTCTAATGTCCCCGCGGCCACGCCGGCGCCATCAAGCACCGGGGACACTCCAATTGCCGCCTGTCCCGCCGCGTGTATTAGGGCCTGAGTGATCTCCTGGCGGCCGGGCGGCCGGGCGGGCGGCAGAGGGAGGGCGGCCAGTGCAGCCACCAGCGGCCTGAGCCACGGGCCTCCCTCGGGGACATGGGCTCACACACACATGGGGCTGAGAAACGGCCATGGCCCCACGTCCCCCCTCTCCGAGTTCATCGCTGTGGGAAACACCGTTCACTCTCTTCCAGCTGGGTGGCTGGGTGACTGGGCAAGGGCAGGCGCAACCCCTGTGCGCCCCCAAACGGGAGGGGTAGGGGTAAGGAGGTAAGAGGGGGGCGCAGCCCAGAGGCTCCCCATTGTGGCCACACAGGGACTTTCCCCACGGCCCCTGCCCAGGCCCCTCCCCGACCAGGGGAGTCACATGGGGCAGGGCCCGGGCACCCACATTTTATCATGTGCCCGGCGATTTGGGGGAGTGGGCTGGTGGGTCGGCCTGTGGCACCCCCTTTACCGTCAGAAATGCAAATCCCACGGGGGTGTCACTAGCCTCACACATCATTTTGGAAAATAGTCGATATGATGTTCCGACTGGAATGTGAAGGAGGAATTAAAGGGGAACCATTGGTAATGAATCACGTGATGTCGGTGTGTCAGTGCCAGGCCTGCCCCCCGCGGAAGCCGCAGGAAGTCTCGCGCGGTTCATAGAACTGCCCGCAGCCACAGCGGACACAGAAGGTCAGGGGAGGCGGGGCCTCCGCGCCTCAGGGTGCGTCTGTCTGTGAGGTGTCTTTTCCAGGTGGGCACGTTCCCCACGGAGCCAGGCCCAGCACCCCCATGGCAGCGGGTGGGGAACATCGGCCCGCGGGCCATACAAGGCCCCAGAAATCATGTGGCTGGGCCCTGCCAAGGCATTAGGGGTGAGTTAATGAAATGTTGGACCTAATATAGCAGGCTAATTTAAAAATACAGGTATTTTATTGATTTCAGAGAGGAAGGGAGAGGGAGAGAGAGAAACATCAATGATGAGAGGGAATCCTGGATCGGCCGCCTCCTGCACGCCCCCCACTGGGGATCAAGCCCGCAACCAGGGCCTGTGCCTGACCGTGAACCCCTGACCTGGTTCATAGGTCGATGCTCAACCACTGAGCCACGCTGTGCGGGCTGTACATTCCTTTCGAATCACCGAGCCGCCTTGTCGTTCAGTAATGGCAGCACCACGTCCACCTCACAAGCAGGTGGGCACCAGCGTCCCCGAGTCCGCACCCTGTCCAGGCGGGTGTTCTCAGTGTCCCAGGGCACCCCGGTGTCCACCTTAGCGGCCGGGAAGCTGAGGGCAGAGGTGCAAGGTCACCCTCCGGGCACTCGGCTGGGACCGGGGGCCTTGAGGCTCCGCTGCCCGGGGCCGGTCCTCACCGGGGTTATTGCATTTCACGCCGAGCGGCTCCATTTGCTGGGGCAGCGGCTCGTTTTTCATTTTGCCTCTGTAGTAACCGGACTGAAAATGCAACGCAGAGCAGCGCCTCACCCCGCTGGAAGGGGCCGAGCACGGGTGCCTGGGACCTGCAGAGGCTTCCCACTCGGACCTGCCCAGGGGCCGCCACGGCTTTCCCAGCTGCAAAGTGGGAGCGTCAGACCCTCCTTGAGAGCCTGTGGCGCGTAGTAGGTCTTCCCTCACAGGGCCGCGCTGTGGCTGTCCTAGGGGAGAACTGTGACGTCTATGTTATGAGCCATCAACTGAGAGCAGCTTCATGCTGGGTCCCCTGGAAGACACAAGCGGGGAGACCCGCGGAATGGCGGGCGGGGGAAGAGCTCCTCCCTGATGTTCAGTTACCCTCCCTGGCCCTCCACCCCCGTCACAGTTGGAGTATTTCGGGCCCACAGTGCACTGTGTTCACACGCGGGCCTGTCCCGGGAGCTCTGGGGGCCAAACGGGCGCTGACTGCAGCTTCTCTCTTTAGGGGAGGGGGTGGAGCTGAGACCTCCTGACCAACCCTTCCGTTCTTTTTTTTTAAAATATTTTTATTGATTTCAGAGAGGAAGGGAGAGGGAGAGAGAGAGAAGCATCAACGATGAGAGAGAATCATGGATCGGCCGCCTCCTGCACGCCCCACCCTGGGGAACCTGAGCTTGTGCCCTGACCGGGAACCGAACGGTGACCTCCTGGTTCATAGGTCGACGCTCAACTGCTGAGCCACGCCGGCCAGACGACAGTGAAGTGAGGTTTCAGTTGCGGGCGGCTCCCCAGGCGGTCCGAGGCCGACGGGGAGCCCCTGGGCAGTGTGGACTCCTGAGCCCGGGAATCCCGCCGGGCAGGGGGTGTCGGTCCCGCCGGCCTAACCACTGAGTGCCACTTGGTTCTCTGGCCCTGAGGTCAGTTGCTCACCAGGCTGGCGCCTCCATGTGCGGGAGACAAGGGTGCTGGGGCCTCCCGTGTTTCCCCTGCTCCCTGCGGGGCAAGAGCGGGGTCAGCAGGAGGGCCTGGGACCCACCTCACTGGTGCCGGGGTGGCCGGGGCCTCCTCCGTGGCTCCAGGCGGGGCAGGCTCCTGTCGGGGAAGGTGGCCTCAGCCCGTGTGCCTGGCGGCCTTTGGGAGGGCACAGCACGGAGACCCCCCCCCACCTGAGTTCCCTCTTGGGGGGGTTAGGAGTGGCAAATTGGGGAGAAGCTAGGAGAGGGGTGCGGCTGGGGGAGGGGGTGCCCTGACCCCTATGGGTCCCCCAGCTGAGCCCTCGGGGTAGGATCCCCGGTGGTAGGTACAGCCAGCGTGCCGGGGCCCGAGCTCTTGTCCTTCACTTGTCCCCCTCCATCAGTTATCTCCCACTCGATCTAGCCCTTCCAGCAGCTGGCCTGGCCCCTCCCATCTGCCGGGCACCAACCCGCCAGGCTCCAGGCTTCCAGGGTCAGACCAGGGACCCCGGGCACTTGCCCTTCACAGGCTGGGGGGCTGATGGAGGTGCAGTGTCTGGGCTCTGGCCCCAGTGAGCGTCCCGTAGACCACGATGGTCAACATGAATTTCCTTCTATTCAAAAAAAGTTTTATGGAGATAAAATTCACATACCACGAAGCTAACCATCTTAAACTGTGCAACGCACTGGCATTTAGCACCTTCGCCGTGTTGTGCAACCACCGCCTCCCTCCAGTTCCAGAATCTTTCATCACCAAAGGAAACCCTATCCCCTCCTCCAGCTCCTGGCGGCCCCGCCGGCCCTGGCGGCCGCCAATCGGCCCCCGTCTCTAAGGACCGACACGTTCTGCTTAGTTTGCACAAATGGAAGCGGACCCGACGTGACCTTCCAGGCCAGCTCCCTCCACTCCGTGATGCTTTTGGGGTTCACCCCCCTGGTAGCGTGTGGCCGAGTGACATTCCACGCGTGGATGAGCCACACTGCTCACCCGCCACTGGCTCGGGGGCTTGAGGGCCGGTCCCGCCTCCTGGTTGATGTGAACGGTGCTGGGTGAACGTGGGTGAATGTGGGCTGGTTGGGGCCTCCCCTGCCGCTCTTTGGAGCGCGTACAGAGGGGGCGTTGCTGGGTGTTGGGGTGACCTACCTTTAACTTCATTTGACGAACCCCTGCACTGGTTTCCTCCGTTTCCTTCTTTCTGATGATGTGGCCCCAGCACCAGCCACCGGCCGGCACTCACAGACTCCGCTTCCTCTTCCCCTCGCGGAGATGCGGCTCCGAGGCGACGCCCGAGAGAACAGCGAGGAAACTCAGCCCCGTGGGGGGCGGCGACACACCTGGGCCCGGCTGCTGCTTCTTCTTTCTTTATTAAATATTTTTATTGATTTCAGAGAGGAAGGGAGAGGGAGAGAGAGAGAGAAACCTCAATGATGAAAGAGAATCATTGATCGGCTGCCTCCTGCACGCCCCCGGGCCTGTGCCCCGATGGGGAATGGGACCATGAGCTCCTGGCTCATGGGCTGATGCTCAACCACGGAGCCACGCCGGCCGGGCTGCACCGGGCTCGGAATCCGCCGGTGCC
>NW_006300164.1:2704042-2704540 GCF_000327345.1 Myotis davidii | reverse complement strand
GGGGGCGCCGAGGCCTGCTGGGCGCACAGCACGGGCGGCGGGGCAGCCGGGTTCGAGAGCCTCCCTCTGGTTTAAAGGAAAAGCGTGTTTTTAGACCGGAGGAGGCTGCCGGGAGAGCCCGAACCGCTTCCCTCTCTTCTGGAAAAATAGATCATTCTTTTCTCTCCTCCCATCCAGAGCAGATGTTAACTTTCCAATAAGCGGGGGGAAAAATAGATGAGACATTTAGCAAACGATAGCTGTGCGGGCCGGAGTTATCACTCTGATTTCAACTGGGACTATAAAATTTTATGAGCTATTAAATCGTCCTCAAGCTCCTTTAACATACACAGGCGAGCGCCTGCGATGGCCCATTAAGGAGAAGTGGGTTACACGGGACTCCCCACCCACCCGGCTGTGTTCAATCAATACCACTTCCAGCCGGCCCTGTTGCATCGGCCGCTGCCAGGGGTCGCCCCGCGGACTGGCCGGGCAGGGGTCCTGGAGCATGGCCTGGGC
>NW_006300164.1:2703245-2703858 GCF_000327345.1 Myotis davidii | reverse complement strand
TGAGGGGGGCGTGGGCTGCAGGCAGGCGGCCCCGCAGGGCGAGCGGGGGACAGGCAGGGCGTGGTCCCAGGAAGCAGGGAAGGGACCCCTTTGACAAGGAGGTTGGTGCCAAGCGAATGACACCTGTGTTCTCCCAGCAGCGCTGAGGCCGTGCCGCCCCCGCCCGCGGTGTGGACAGGAACCCAGGCTCTCAGGGCCCTGGCTGGTTTGGGTCCGTGGGCCGAGCATCGGTCCTCACACCAAAGGGTCGCTGGTTCAATTCCTGGTCAAGGGCATGCACCTCGGTTCAGGTTCGATCCGGCTGGGGCTCCTGCAGGAGGCAACCAATTGATGTGTCTCTCTCATGTCCATGTTTCTCTCTTTCCTGCCTCCCTTCCACACATCAAAGGAAAAAATACCCTCAGGTGAGGATGGAAAAAAACCTATCTATACTAATTAAAGGATAATAGGCTAATTAGAACAGATATCTTCCAGACATCCTTCTGGACAAAGCCATGGTGGTGGGGCCGAGGCAGAGGCAGTTAGAAGCAATCAGGCCAGCAGGGGAGAGCAGTTAGGGGATCAGGCTGGTAGGCAGGTGAGCAGTTAGGAGTCAGTGGGCCCCCCCCGCAAG
>NW_006300164.1:2701212-2702367 GCF_000327345.1 Myotis davidii | reverse complement strand
CTCCCACACCAAAGAAAAAAAAGAAGAACTGAGGTTCTGGTGGGGTGTCTGGGGCCTTAGACCAGGCCGGGGTCTCTGTGCCCCATTGTGGGTGGGACACTGAGCCCTGGACGGCGGATCTCACTCGGGGAGCACGTGTGGCACTGTGGGGCCTCCCCTTTGGAGTGGAGGTGCCGGAGGATGTGGTGAGGAGCCATCGCTCGGGAGACAGCTTCCCGAAATCCCCGCAGGACCGTGACTTCCATCTGCCCCGGGGGCTCCTGCCCAGCCTGGTCGAGTGACCCTGGTCTGAGGCCAATGGTGCCGCCCTGCTGGACGGAGGGGAGATGGTTGGGGAAGCTGGGGCTGAGGAGGACGGAGGCTGAAAGGGACAAAGTTCGGGGCTGTGGGTTGTGGTCCCGGTGCGTCCCGTCGCCACCTTGGCCTCAGTGTCCTCACCTGTAGAATGGGGTGACTCACGCTTCACGGTGGCTCCAGGGCGAGGCCCCCTGCCCGCTGGGGCGTTAACCTGCTCAGGAAACGTGGCCTCATCAGAGAGGAGCGGCGAGAATGTAACGGGCGGCTTAGCCTCTTCCCTGGGTCGAGACCGCAGGGCTGGTCGGTGGTGGCCTGACAGGCCGCTCGTCTGGGGGGACAGGGAGGGGATGCCACGTGCCCAGGCCCAGGCCGTAGGGAGCCCTTTGAGCTCGAGGGAGCCTTCGGCGGCGGCGGCTGCATTTGTGGGGCAGGTTTAAGGGCCACCCTGGGGGCCGCTGGTCTGCTCCCCCAGGACTGACGAGGGTGTGAAAAAGTGGGGGGCCTCTGGGAGCGCAGCCCTGTGTCCCAGAGGCAAGCAAGTGACACGCTGGGGGGTTCTGGGCTGAGAAGGGTCCCCTCACCACTGCCACCCCAGCTCTGTTCCTGCCTCATGTCCTGTCCACAGGCCGGGCGCCACCTCCAGGGAGATGAGGTAGCTGGCAGCCGACAGCGGGCAGCTCCTGTAAGCCGCGGCCTCGGCGATCCTGGGCAGGACAGGAACGATCAGGACCCGGGGGGCTGGGGGCACAGTGCGAAGCTGGGCGTGTGGGGGCCGGGGGCTTCGTGGGGATGACGTTGGATTTCCCACCGTCCGTGCCTGCGCCTCCCCAGGCTGGGTGCTGGCACCCGGGGGCGCGG
>NW_006300164.1:2700850-2701077 GCF_000327345.1 Myotis davidii | reverse complement strand
GGGGTCTGGTGCCAGAATCTGAGCCCCTTGCAACAGGCCATTGGGCAATCCCCGCGGGGGCTCCTCTGGGATCGGGCTCCCGTCCAGCCTGGAGCAGTGCAGACGCGTTTCCTATCGCTGTTTATGGGGCCGCGACTCCTCTCGGGGCCTGGAGCCTCGTCTGTCTCTGGCCTGGTCCCTGCGATCTCAGGGTCGCCCCCCGCCCCTGCAGCAGGGCCGCTGGAGCA
>NW_006300164.1:2699427-2700649 GCF_000327345.1 Myotis davidii | reverse complement strand
ATCACTCCCCACCCGCCCCTCCCGTGGGACCCGGCTCTGGCTGCTGCATCCCACGCCCCGGGAGCCCAGGGGTCAGAGGCCCGCAGCCTCCCTCTCGCGGGTCTGGAAAGAGAGGGGTCTGGACTGCAGGCCCGGTCCGGGGACTGGGGCCCGCCTGCTGCTGCCAGGATGCAGGCTGGCCAGGCGTCACGTCCTGCTGGGGGTGCTGGGGCGGAGCCGGGGCTGCCGAGGTCTCCCCGAGTCAGGCTGCAGGCCTCACCTTGAAGTCTGGGTCCCTCTCGCTTCTAAAACTCCGTGCCTTTGGCTTAACAGTGGCTTGTAGGAGCCCCGTGGACATAGCGATGTGCTGGCAAAGGTCACCCCGCAGCCTGCTCTCTCGGCCAGGGACCCAGAGCCTGGAGGGCCAGGGCGGCGAGGGGAGGGGGGCAGCTGGGAGCGCCTCTCGGTGGAGCTAGACACCCCCAGGGTCCCGGGATGAGGCAGGAGGAGGAGGAGGAGGAGGTGTGACCTCAGTTTGGGGAGTTGAGTAGGAAGAGGGAAGAAGGCCTGAGGGGAGGGGAAGCCTGTGGATGAGGCGGGTCCTCCTCTGGGGAGCGGGGAGCCGGGAGCCGGGAGCCGGGGGGCTGCTGGACCCGCACCGTACTTTGGGAATCAGTGCTGGTTGGTAGAGTGAGTGGTGGACTTGAGGGGGCACAGCCGGAGGTGGGGTCCTGAGCTCTTAGGTACCCACTGAACCCGGCAAGAAATGCCCAGCAGTGGAGGGCGGGTGGGGACTTGGTCGGTCCCTGCTATTGATGCGCTCTGTGCCCTTGACCTGGTGGCTCTGCTGGGGGCCACACCAGGCCCCACGCTGTGCTGTGCTCCCGGGCCGGGGGGAGGGGCGCCGAGGGATGGGGGGCCCGGGGGAGGGGGGCAGGGCTTCCGGAAGCTGCTCCCGGGGCACCGGGTCTGTGGGATCTGAGCGAGGTCCCTGAAGCGAAGGCTCTGGGAGCCCAGGTTCTGGTCACACGGACATTAACCAGCCTCGCCCGCCACCCCATGGTGCCCGTGCTGTTCCTCAGACCCCCTCCCCTCCTCCGAGACCCCAATTTGGTAGGACCCCCGGACGGCCCTTGGGCAACACTGCCGATGCCGCCTGGAGCTCGCGGGGGGTAGAGCAGGAAGGGAGGCCCCCGAGCCGCACTCGTGTCACCTCCTGGGTCCCGGAGGTCAGGAGGGCACT
>NW_006300164.1:2698933-2699191 GCF_000327345.1 Myotis davidii | reverse complement strand
GTGGTTGCAGGGCGGGGCAGTCTGGGCTGTGTGGGTGCTGGGGCTCAGGGAGGGAGCAATGCCGCCGTGGCCCCGAGATGGCCCCCCGCCCCCTGTGAGGCCGTCTTAGTGGTGTGGCCATGTCCCACTCCCCCACCCTGTCCTGACCCCTTCCCTCCCTGGCTGGTGCCTCTGCCACTTCCCTGGCAATGGGGGGCGTGCCAGGCGGGAGCTGGCCTCTCAGGACGGGGACCACCACTGGGCATGTCCAGTCGCCGG
>NW_006300164.1:2698016-2698641 GCF_000327345.1 Myotis davidii | reverse complement strand
AGCCCTGAGGTCCAGCGGGCTCCTGGTGCTGAGCCCTGGGCCTGGGCCGTGTTTGTGACTCTGGAGAGGATAGGCCGTGGGGACAGGGCCCTCCCTGGGTGGGCGGGCAGGCGGGGACACCATCCCCACCCCTTGGGCCAGCACCAAGGGACACCCTGCAACCTGGAGGGACATTCCTTCTCTGGGCTTCAGTTTTCTCCTGCCCACAGGCTCATTCATTCACGGACGGGCACCGATGGCCACCTTCTCTGTGCCCGGCGCTGTTTTAGCCACTTCTCCTGGCCGCCCGCTCCACCCTGGCCCCTCCTCGGAGAAGTGTGCCCTGCCCTCCCCACTGCCCAGGCCGGGCCCAGGGCCCGCGGTGGTCCCCAGGCCTCCTGTGTCTCCTGCAGCTCAGGGCCTCCCAGTGCCTGGGCCCTGCGTGTGCCTGTCCCGGGGAGGCCCCCCCGAGCAGGATGCTGTCCCTCCAGCGCCCAGTCCTGAATCGGCAGCTGCATGTTGGGGAGAGGGAGGGTTGGGGCGGTGATGGCAGGAGAGGTGACTCTGAGCCCGCTGCAGAGGACGGGGCGCAGACCTGGGGGTGCAGAGGTGGGCGGTGGGGACCTGCTTCCCCGTCGCGGGCATC
>NW_006300164.1:2688373-2697873 GCF_000327345.1 Myotis davidii | reverse complement strand
TCCCGAAGGCCAGGCTGTGCCCTCCGCTCAGGCCTCCTCGCCTGCCCCGCCCGCCCGGCTCCTGCAGACATCTGCCTCCGAGGCCGGTCTCCACGCCCCCGCGCCCTGAGTTCTCCCAGGGCTCCTGCTCCCGCCCCGGCGGCCCTAACCTGGGTCCTCCAGAGGCTCCAGGGGAGCGCTGGGTGCTGTGCACCACACGCGTGTGCTCCGTGTGTGCAGACACCCAGCCCCTCACACAGAACACATGCTCCGTGTGTGCAGACAGACCCAGTCACACACACAGCACACATGCTCCATGTGTGTGCAGACAGACCGAGTCACACACACACAGCACACGTGCTCCGTGTGTGCAGACAGACCCAGTCACCCCCACACAGCACACATGCTCCATGTGTGTGCAGACAGACCGAGTCACACACACACAGCACACGTGCTCCGTGTGTGCAGACAGACCCAGTCACCCCCACACAGCACACATGCTCCATGTGTGTGCAGACAGACCGAGTCACACACACACAGCACACGTGCTCCGTGTGTGCAGACAGACCCAGTCACCCCCACACAGCACACATGCTCCATGTGTGTGCAGACAGACCGAGTCACACACACACAGCACACGTGCTCCGTGTGTGCAGACAGATCCAGTCACACACACACAGCACGCATGCTCCCTGTGTGTGCAGACAGACCCAGTCACACACACACAGCACACATGCTCCGGGTGTGCAGACAGATCCAGTCACACATACACAGCACACATGCTCCGGGTGTGCAGACAGATCCAGTCACACATACACAGCACACATGCTCCGGGTGTGCAGACAGATCCAGTCACACATACACAGCACACATGCTCCGGGTGTGCAGACAGATCCAGTCACACATACACAGCACACATGCTCCGGGTGTGCAGACAGATCCAGTCACACATACACAGCACACATGCTCCGGGTGTGCAGACAGATCCAGTCACACATACACAGCACACATGCTCCGGGTGTGCAGACAGATCCAGTCTCACACACACAGCACACATGCTCCGTGTGTGCAGACACCCAGTCACACACGCACAGAACACCCACGTGCATTCGTGCACGCCCATGTTCACAGTAGAGGCGTGTGTGTGCACCCACGCGGAGCCCACATCTGTCCAGGCAGCGCGGCCTGGAGCACCCCCTCCCTCCTCCCTCCCTCCCCCCCGGAGCCTGGGGGCAGCCGGGTGCCCGCCGCCCACGCTCCCGGCAGCTGGGCCCTTTTGCAATTCTTGCATTTATTTCACAGGCCTCTCGCCGGCAGAGGCTTTCAAAACACTTCAGCTTGTTTACCGTGCTGCGCAAGAACATTTTGTCTCCTCTCCAATCCAGCCTTCCAGAAGGATCAGGAACGTGCCCGTCTCCGCGGGGCCAGCTGTGCGCTGTGCCAGCCGCGGCCCCGGCTTCTTAAAGGGCCAGCTGGGCTCACCCGCGAGCGGGGGGTGAGGGCTCGGACAGAGACCCCCAACACGGGTCCCCCAACACGGGTCCGAGGTGAAATGAAGCGTCACAGGGCTGGAGGCTGGGAGCCGGCACAGGGGGCCTGCGGGGAGCCCCCCCATCTCAGCAGAAGGCTGAGCACATGCTGATAGGATGGGCCCCACGTCATCATGATCACCTTGTAACCCACTCAGCTGCTCCCCGAAACAAGGCTGGGTACTAGGGGCAGTGAGACGCCCTCTCCATTCCCATCCTTCTCAGGCCCGGACCCCGAGCAGGGTCCCCATCAGACGGTCACTGCCGTCCCCCATGGCATGAGCCCCACTGTCCCGCGGCCAGCACAGGGCCCGCTCCATAGAGGGCTGTGTGTGGGGGGGTGTTGTGGCCCAAAGGGGAAGCCGCCTCGACCTGGGTGCTGGGGGCCGGGGCTGAGGGAGAAGCGAGCCATCCTAGGCGCGAGGGCCCCCCACTGCCCCCCCCCCGTGGTGATTTAGAGAATGACCTTTGCCTTGGTTCTCTCACGTGGCCTCTTCCTGGGGCCTCTGCCCCGCCCAGCTCCCCCTCCGGCCGCCCCCTCCAGCTTCCAGCCGTTACAGCCGGCGCCCCTAACCCGCAAGCCACAGAGCAGCCCCTCAGCCCCGTCCTTGCCCCCGGCCCTCCCCCAGGCCCATCTGGACACCAGCCTGATTGGTGGGTGCAGCTCAGCCCCACAGTGTGACTTTGTTTCTTATTTAAAAAAAATTTTTTTTATTGATTTCAGAGAGGAAGGGGGCGAGAGAGAGAGAGAAACATCAATGATGAGAGAGAATCATGGATCGGCTGCCTCCTGCACGCCCCACCCCGGGGATCGAGCCTGCAGCCCAGGCCTGTGCCCCGACCGGGAATCGAACCCTGACCTCCTGGTTCCTAGGTGTGTGCTCAACTCCTGAGCCCCCTGGGCCGGGCAAGAAGGGGATAGCTTTGCTCTGGGGCCTGGGCTCCGGCCGGTCGGGGGGTATGGTCACCCGCAGGACCAGCGAGGAGGTGGGGCCTTGCTTCTAGCCTGGATCACTGACCCCTCGTCCTCAGCTCTGCCCGCGGACACTCAGCTCGCGGGGCCACTGGCTGCTCCTCCGCCATCCTTCCCTGCACAGCAGCTGGAGGGAACGTCCCAGAACACCAGTCCCATGGCGTCCCACCTCTGCACCTTGGCATGACCCTCCCCCACCCCCTTGGCGGCTGGGGTCACCACCGTCCAGCACACTGCTCATTGCCCCCCCCGCCCCGCGGCTGCTTCTCCCGGTGCCGTGGGCTCCTGCTTTACTGTCTCTCCACTTTACCCGCTTGCTGTGGGAGCCGGGGGCCTAGCCCTGTGCCAGGGTGTCCAGGTGCCAGGCGGGCCACCTGGGGGCCACCTGGGGGGACTCGGACATTCTGTGTTTCCCGGTCCCACGGCTGTCTCTGTGGCCTCCTCGCTCCACGAGGGCCCGCGCTGAGGGCAGAGGCAGCGGCAGGGCCTCAGGCTGGAGGTCAGAGGGGGCTCTGGGCTCGACGCCCCTGGAAGGCCTGCGAGGTGGACCTGTGTCCTGGGGTGTGGAGCGGAGCAGGAGCTTGGGGTTCGGGGGCCCGAGGCCGGGAAGCGCTTAGCAAGCCGCGTGCGGGGATCAACACACGGGAATGAGCGTGGCCTGCCCACGGGACCGTCCCCCCCGTGGGCCTCGGGCCTCGGGCCTCGGGATCCTCCAGGCCCTGCCCAGTGTCTGCAGCCAGGAACACTCCGTCCTCGCCCCGGCCCAGAGGAGGGGCACTGACCCCAGCTGGCTGTGTCCCTCCAAGGGGGCATCAGTTCACGTTTCCTGGGCCCTGGGTCGGCTACTCGCAGAGCCGGGGAAGCGCTCCGTGCCGCTGTGGGCGCCGTTCACGGCCCCTCCTGAACGTCTGTTTACGCCCGTTCCTATGGCGGCGTCCTGGCCACATGTTCCCGGAGAGCCGCTGCTCTGGGCTGTAATTTTCCTCTCCGAGGCCTCTCCCCCTCCTTCCCGGCCTCATCGGGAACTGGGGTGCCCAGTGCCCAGACAGATGGGGCGGTGGACTCTGGGTCCGACTGGCCCTGCGGGGGCTGCACAAGCCCTGGGCCTGCCGCCCGGGCCCCTTCCTCCCGCCTCCGTGGCCGCCCCACTCACCTGGTCTCTGGAGGTCCCTGCCCTGCCCCCCTTGCCGCCGCCACCGCCACCGCCACCGCCACCGCCTGGCAGGGTGGCCTGCCCTGGCCAAGCCCAGAGGGAACGTGGGGGCGGAGGTGTGAGGGTGGGGCG
This sequence comes from Myotis davidii, assembly GCF_000327345.1. NCBI lineage: Eukaryota > Metazoa > Chordata > Mammalia > Chiroptera > Vespertilionidae > Myotis > Myotis davidii. The sequence goes on along the minus strand of NW_006300164.1, from coordinate 2,694,107 downwards.
CCCAGGAGGTTGGAGGGTGTCCCCTCTTCGCTGTGTCAACAGAGGCAGCTGCAAACGGCTTGGCCTCCGCGCAGTGCCGCCGAGTCTCTGCAGGAGGAAAATGGGTTTGTGGCGAGTGGATGGGGTCGGAGTCTGTTAGTGACCAACCTGCTGGAGGATGGGTGACCCCAACCTTCCTTCCAGGGGCACCCACACCCACACCCTGAGGGCGCCTCCTGTGTGGCCGCTGGGACCATGCCAGCAAGCGTGGGTGCCCCCATTGGATGGGCAGGTAAACCGAGGCCCTGGAGGACTCAGGGGAGAATGGTCTGGGTTGAGCCACCCTGGACTTGCTCAGGGCTACGGGTGGCTGTGTTTCACCAGAGGGTGCTGTGGGCCACGCCGGCTGCCCACCCTCCGTCCTGAGCGCCGGCCGGCCAGCTGCCGAATGCCCGACGTGTGGGGCTGTGGGGTCCCCGGGGAGCCCCGTGTGTTGTGTCCTGAGCACGTTTCCCCGGGTTTTCTGGCCGGGTGTGAAGGCGGCAGGGCGTGTCCTCCGCCTGCTTCTGATCGATCTGCACGAAGCTCGTCCGTTGTCCGTCGGGGAATCTGCCCCGATCTGTGGGCTCCCTCCGCCTTTCACCTGCGAGGCAGGAAGCTGTGGTTCCGCCAGAAGAAACTGAGGGATCCGCCTCGGGCCGCTTCCCTCGGAGCCGCCTCTGGGTTCACACGGCCTCAAACTGACTCAGGGCCTCTCCCCACGCAGCGCCCAGAAGGCAGGCGCGGATGGGGGGCAGTGAAGGGGGGTCAGGAGCCTGGCCCTGCGGTGCTGGGCCCCCCCGCGCCCGGCTGGCCACTCCCAGCTGCTGCCCTTGCTGGGCCCCCATGCCGGCCTCGGTTCCCTCGTCGTCTGAGGGTGGTTGTGGGGTGTTGGTTGGGTTTTGTGAGAACCCGGCGAGCTGGTCACTTTGGGGTGCGCGGTTCTGGGTGGTACGTGGTGGTTGAGTTAACCGGTCGCTGGTTAGTGATTTGGGGGAATATGACCTCTGCCACCCGGGGCCCAGGCCACCCACCAGCCTGTCCACGGGGCCAGGACCTGGTGGGTCGCGGGCTCTGGCTTCTGGCTGAGGATGTCCTGGCTCCGCGCTCCTGTCCTGGTCCGAGCTGTGTTCCCCTAAATTCCCGTGCGGAAGCCCTGACGAACCCCTTGGGTGGTGGTATGTGGAGAGGGCACCTTTCGGGAGGGGATTGAGGTCATGGGGTGGGGCCCTGGTCCGAAAGACTGGTGCCCCATGGGAAAAGGAGGGCCACCAGCGTTGTGCCCACAGAGCGAGAGGACACGGAGGGGAGCCACCTGCGAGCCAGGGAGCAGGCTCTCACCGGACACCCTGATCCTGGACCGCTGGCGCCCAGGCTGTGGGAAAATCCACTCCCCCTCCCCCTTTTGTTTAATCCTCACCCCAGGATTTCTCAATCGATGTTTCTCTCTGTCTTTCGGTCTCCTCTACTCTCTGTAAAAACGCATTGATTTTTAGAGAGAGTGGAAGAGAGAGCGAAAGACAGAGAGAAACACCAATGTGAGAGAAACACACTGATTGGTTGCCTCCTGCATGTGCCTGACCAGGGCCTGGGCTGGGGAGGAGCCTGCAACCGAGGTCCGTGCCCTTGACCAGAATTGAACCTGGGACTCTGGTCCGCAGGCTGATGCTCTATCCACTGAGCTGCACCGGCCAGGCCATTTCCCTTGTTTAAGCCTCCCTGTCTGTGGCCCTCTGTCCTGCTTGCCCAGCCGACTAAGGGGCCGTGGTGGGCGGCTGTTTCCTGCCCAGGAAGGGGGGCAAAGTTGATTCCCTCTCTTACCATGTGGCCCCGTGTGGGCAGCCCTCCTCGGTGTGGGCAGAGGCCGTGGTACACGCCTGGCCTGGAATCTCGGCTCCTCCATCGCTGGCCTCTGCTCCGCCTCCCTGAGCCTCAGTGTCCCCGGCACCCAGGGGGTCAGTGGCACTCACGGCACCGTCTGCGGAGGGACCAAGATCAGCACTGAGCTGGGACCTGCCCGGTGAGGGCGGCAGGCTGTGTCCGCCCCGACGGCGCTCCAGCTCCAGCTCCAGCTCCAGCTCCAGGTCCAGCTCCAGCTCCAGCTCCAGCTCCAGCTCCAGGTCCAGCTCCAGCTCCAGGTCCAGCTCCAGGTCCAGGCCTCCGCAGAGGCCAGGAGGACCGGCTCTGGGGTCTGGGAGCTCATCCCCCATCACACAATCTAGGCAGCGGTTCTCAACCTGTGGGTCGTGACCCCTTTGGCGGTTGAACGACCCTTTCACAGGGGTCGCCTCAGACCATCCTGCATCTCAGATATTTACATGATGATTCATAACAGTAGCAACATGACAGTGATGAAGTAGCAACGAAAATAACTGTATGGTTGGGTCACAACATGAGGAACTGTATTTAAAGGGCCAGAGGGTTGAGAGCCACTGGTCTAGGCTGTTATCGGCTTCCGCACCCACGGGGGCGGGCAGTCTTGGAATTTGCCCATTTGGGGGACAGAGCGCAAAAATTGTCCCCAGGAGAGCGTTGAGGCTCTGGGCAGCCCCGCTCCTGCCTCAGTTTCTCGAAGGGGAGTTTATGGCGGCGGTTCCCTCCAATGCGGCCGAGCGGTTAGGGCAAGGGCGGGGCCAGAGGGCTGCCACCCGGGGCGGTGCGGCTCCAGCTCAGGGCACCGTCTGCAGACTTCCCAGGCTGGGGCTCTGCCGGGGACTCCTGCTGGCCCCCCGCTGGCCCACAGCGCTCCCATCTCTCCACCCCAGACCCTCAGCTGGTCCTGACCCTTGACCCCGGCCCGGGGCCAGCGAGCTCCTGGTGCAGCTCCAGAGCTTGGGCGCGGAGCACGGCCGGCGGTGGATCAGAGCCGCAGCGCGGGAGGCGTGGCTGTGTTCGTGCACTGGGTGGGAGCGATGGCGCTCCGTTTAATTATAATTTAAGTGTAAAATATGCCTCTTCGGCGGCATCTTTGCGCCTCGTGCTAATTACTCCGCCGGCTCTCCCATCGCCCCGGACGGCGCCGCATGCGTCGTGAACGATTAATTTACAGCCGGTAACAGGCTGACACATGTTCAAAGTCACGCTGCCCAGCGTGGCCTCAAGGAGGGCCCGAGAGAGTTATTTAAGGACCCATTTTCCCACCGGAGGGTCACCCAGCTACTCCTCCCACGCTCGGAGCGGGCGCCTGGCCCTTCACACCGGCCCGTCTTCAACTTCCAGCCGCCGGCTCGGCTCCGAGCGCCCTCGTGGGGCTTCGATGACACTGGGTAACGCGTGGGTCCCCGCGGGAGGGGCGCCCCTGGGAGAGGGACGTGCCTGCTGCTCCGCATTAAGTCGGGGCCGATGGTCGGCGGGGGAAGGAAGGGGGAGGGAAAGGGGGGAGAGGAAGCTGCTTTCTCAGCCACGGACGCCTGGATCGCGAGGAGCTCCTCGTGTGCAGCCTCCAGCCCAGGCCGTCGTGGGGCCTGACGAGGGGCGTGGCCAGCCCCTGGGGTGACCTGGGCTCTGGGGTCAGCGGGAGCTGGACTCCAGCGTCGCCTCTCCCGGGTGGCGACTTTGGGAATCTCTCTGCTGCAGACGGGACCCTGACCTCGCCCGCACTGCTGAGGGGACTCGGGGCGTCCGGTGGCCAAGGAGACGAGGTGTCCCCAGCGAGGAGGGTGGATTGGGGTGGTCGGGAGCCTGCAGGCCCCTGGGGGTTCAGGGAGGGCACTCGGTCCTTAGAGTGGTTCCTCGGCCAACCTGCGCACAGTGGGGCAGCAAATGCCCATGGCAGGACCCACGGCCACCCTCGGGGTGCAGTTTCTACACTGCCCCCGTCACGGTACAATGCCTGGGTAGTTGCATTTACTGTCTGGCTCTTTTTAAAAAATATATTTGTATGGATTTCAGAGAGGAAGGGAGAGGGAGAGAGAGAGAAACATCAGTGATGAGTGAGAATCACGGATCGACTGCTCCCTGCAGGCCCCCACACTGGGGATGGAGCCCACAACTGGGCCTGTGCCCTGACCAGGAATCAAACCTCGACCTTCTGGTTCATAGGTGGATGCTCAACCACGGAGCCAGGCTGGCCAGGCCACTGCCTGGCTCTTGTTGGCGATCCCGGTGCCGGTCTCTGTAAGTTCTCCACTGAGGAAAGGACAGGGCCAGGGAGGCACGGATGGGTCCTGGTGTCAGGTCGTTTGGTGAGTGGGGAACCGAGAAGATGTGGATGGAGGACCTGCAGCCCGATGTCAGCTCCTGTGGAGGGCAGAGCAGGGTGAGGGTCCCCACTCCTCAGCCCCCCTCGGGGCGAGGCCACAGCCCTGGCTGGAGTGGGGCCCCACCAGCGGGTACACACAGCCCGGCCGCATCCATGCGTCTTCTGCAAAGAGCGTCATAAAAGGGACCCCGAATGGAAATCAATCCTTTAAAGCTGAAATCAATAACAATAACTAATATTAATACTGATGACCTTCTCTTTACTGCACTTTGCAGCTGGGGGGTCGTTTTTAAGGATGAGGGGGGCTCCGCAGGGCGGCAGGGGCGGGGCCGGCAGCCCCTGTGCCTGGGGCTGAACGCATCAGGTCTCTTCCCCCACGTCCCCCACATGCCGGGGCCATCGCTGTCCGCGGTGGACAGGGGAGCCGGGGGCCTGGGCCGCTTAGGGTGGGCGCTGCGGAGGGAGGCGGGCTGGGCTGCCCGGGTCTGCGTGCCCCTGGTGCTGGGTGCCCCCTGGGTGACGGGCAGGCCCAGGAAGGGTGTCTCACAGGGAACGGCCAGCACGGCTCCCACGCAGTGCACAGACGGTGGCCCTGGCTCTCCTGCCTCCCTTTCCTGGGCCTGAGTTTGGTTTCCTCGGAAGCTTCTGGAAGGTCTAGCACAGTGCCCTGTAGAGAGAACGTCCCATTCGCAGCAACAGCATTGCGGTGCTGGCCAGGTCTCCTCCGGCCACACGGGCCCTGAGCTGTGGGTGAGGTGGGCCAGGTTAGGGTGCAGAGGGAGCGGGCACCCCACTTCCCAAGCCTCGGGGCTCACTGTCCACTGAGCGGGCAGGAGGCCTGGGTTCCGGATGAGATACCATCCCCATCTCTGGGCCCCCTTGTCCCCATCTGTGGGGTGGGGCCGGGGGCACGGTCTGGGGACATAGGCCCGGGAGGCCCTCTAGGGCCCTGGCTGGGCTGGCTTCCTCGCCCAGGCCCGGCGGCCCCCTCCTGCTGCCTGTCCCCTGCCTGTGGGCTGTGTTTCCCTGCTGCCCGTCGCCGTGACCTGGACAAACAGACTGAGGACAGGCTGGAGGGAGAGGAGATAAGGCCGGGCCCAGGGACCAAAGGTGAGGACGCTCAGCTCGCTCACCTCCTGCCAGGCGACTCGCTGACCCTGCACCCCGTCTGCCTGCCCATGGGACCGGGTCGCCAGGCCGCGAGGAGTTCCGGAGGCCCCGGTCTCAGCTCCGGGACTCCCGTGGGCCCAGGTGGCCACTGGAGAGACACGCAGTGAAATATAAACATTAAGACGGCACAGAAACAGCCACTGTGTATCTGCCTGCTCGCCCCCCTCCCCCTCCGCGGGCCTCACAGCGCATTGAACTGTGATCCCCATTTTACAGACGAGAACACCGAGGCTCAGAGCTCGGCGCCGTTAGTACAGCGTGGGGACGGAGGGTTTAATTCACGTCGTTCTGATTCTGGAATCCACGGGGCCAAGCCTGGACCGGGTGGAGGGCTGGGGGGAGGTC
>NW_006300164.1:2687115-2688265 GCF_000327345.1 Myotis davidii | reverse complement strand
GTCCCTCTGGGTGGACCCCCGGGGACAGCGCAGGGGAAGGCGGCCTCCTTGGCTCCTTCCGACCGGGAGCGCCGAGCCCCGCACACAGCCGAGCCGTGCGGCTGGAGATTCAGGGCGCGTGGCCCACAGGTTCGAGCACACGGGGGTGAGGAGGGCAGTGGTCAGAGCAGTCCCAGCTCCAGCACCACCGGCCAGGCCACGGGACTGGTCTGGGCCTCAGTCTCCTTGCCTTTAAAATGGGTACGGCCGCCTTTTCCCAGTGGAGCGATCCAGGGTGAGCGGCGCTGACCCAGCAGCGGAGGGGCCGCTGGGGTCCGGGTGCTGGACGCTGCTCCACGTCCCTCGCTGGCCTCTGTGTTTCATGGACTGCAGATGAGGTTTCCCGGGGATACTGGCTTGTTAATGCCCCACGAATGACCCTCAATCGGGGTGTGGGTGGGTAGGTGCCCTCCCCGGGGTGGGTAGGGTAACAATTCTGGGGTGTGCCCGACAGTCCCCGGGGCATGGAGCCTTCTCTGCTCCCCACTGTGCTTCCAGGAGCAGCTGCCTGCAGGTCTTCTTTAAGGGGGGGCTGCTGGGTTATCCCCCACACCCACAGGAGAGGCGAGACCCAGACCCACTCAGGAAATGTGACGCTGGGGAGGGGAGGGGCCTGGGGAGCTGCCTGGAGGAGGCATCCTTTGAGCACAGTCTGGGAACAGCTGAGGTGGGGGAAGTCAGAGTGGGGCTCTGTGCTCCTGAGGTTCCCCCACTGTACCCCGCACCCCTGAGAGCTGGTGAGCCAGCAGGCCCTTCGCCCCAGCCCCTGGACAGCCCAGCTGAGCGAGACCTCGGTGGACAGAGAGGCAGCGGCGGCCCAGCCGATGGCTGACGGCTTCTGGGCCGGCGACTCTGAACTTCCTTATTCGTGCAGAATCAATGTCGTGTCATTAGCGCTTGGAAATGCTCATGTGGGTTAAACATTAAGCGGTGTGCGCTGGGAAACGCCGGCTCCGGCGCCCGGCCCGGGGTGAGGGTCAAGGCCAGGGCCTGGGTCTGGGCTTTAGAGTTCTCCACAGACAGGCTTTCTAAGTGACGTCACTGACGGGTGATAACCCAGAGCCCACCCCCAGGGTCTCATGGCCCCAGGGCTCGGCCAGTCCCTCCAAGA
>NW_006300164.1:2686375-2686955 GCF_000327345.1 Myotis davidii | reverse complement strand
GGTGGCTGGGTAAGTGGGTGGGTGGGTGGATGATGGGCAGTAGGTGGCCGGGTGGGTAGGTGGCTGGGTGGATGGGTGGATAGTAGGTGGCCGGGTGGCTGGGTGGATGACGGGCAGTCGGGTGGCTGGGTAAGTGGGGGGGGGGGGAGGGTGGGTAAGTGGGTGGGTGGGTGGATGACGGGCAGTAGGTGGCCGGGTGGGTGGATGGATGAACTGGTGGACGGTGGGTGAGGGCTTGGTGCCTGGATGGACGCTTTGACCCACCAGTTTAGTCCATACCCGCAATCCCATGCTTCGAGCCCTCTGGGTGGGTGGACAAGTGCCCTTTGGCCTTGCCGGACCCCAGGCCCCCTGCACTGTGCAGAGGGGGCCCTCTCCTTGGGGTGCAACCTCTGAGACCAGGTGGGGGAGTCTGGGAACCCTCCTTCCCCGAGTGGTTGGGTGCAGGGAGCATCCCTGCCCGAATAGTCGGCCTGATGCTTGGAGAAGGGGTGTCACCCTCAGGCTTCGGCACCTGCAGGTGGGGGTCCCTGGGGGAGTCGGCAGGGGTGTCGCCAGGAGCTGCCCTTCCCGCCGAGGC
>NW_006300164.1:2684402-2686170 GCF_000327345.1 Myotis davidii | reverse complement strand
TGACGGGACTTTGGCTCTTTGGGGAGAACTGTTTGTTCACTGGCTGGGCCCCAGCTGTCCACGTGGAGGTGACCGTGGCTGGAATGGGAGCAGGTTCTGGAACCCGGGGGGAGGGGGTTCGAAGCAGGGACGAGAGCAGAGGCTTTGGCATTGGACCGGGTCCGTCCTGCTGCCGCCGCCGCCCGCAGGCGGTGTGGCCAGAGCTGGGCGCAGCTGCCCCAGCGGGAGGTGGGCCTGACGCGGCGCTGAGCCAGCGCCCGGCTGCTGTGATCAGCACTTTGTGTGTGTGTGTGTGTGTGGGTGTGTGTGTGTGTGTGTGTGTGTTAATTATTCTCCCATCACAGTGGACACACAATAGTATATTAGTTTCGGGTGCACAACACCGTGATTAGACACGTACGTGAGGCCTTAGGAAGGGATCCCCTGGTGCGCCTGGCACACCCACGGGCATCGGGGCGCCAGGCCAGGGCCCAGGTCAGCTGCCTATCCGGGCCTGAGCCACGTGCCTCCCACGGCCTGAGTGATGGATGGAGTCCCCCTGCTTGACGGACGCTGCAGTAAAGGAGGAGGCGGTGTGCCCTGTGGACGGCCGGTCCCGTCGGCCGACCTGCCCCTGCCCCTGCCCCACGCAGCCTGAGGGCTTGGGCCACAGCCGGACCTCCTGGAGGAGGCGGTGACAGTGCCTGTGGGCATCCGTGACATGACAGGGCTCAGCATGTGGAAAAGTCTACTAGAGTCCGGCCGGCGTGGCTCAGTGGTTGAGCGTTGACCTATGAACCAGGAGTTCATGGTTTGATTCTGGGTGGCAGGCTCCATCCCCAGTAGGGGGCGTGCAGGGGGCAGCTGATCAATGATTCTCTCATCATTCATGTTTCTCTCTCTCCCTTCCTCTCCCTTCCTTTCTGAAATCAATAAAAAATATAGTTTTGAAAAGCAGCAGTGCTGGCTAGAACCCCAGCTTTGCCAGCTGTGAGCTGTGTGACCCTGCGCGGGCTGCCACCGTCTCTGAGCCTGTGTCCTTCTAAGTGATGCGGGAATTCGTCATGCCGGTGCCAGGCCCGGGAGGGCTGGGGCCCAGGACAGACCCAGACATCAAGATTCAAGAGCGTGCAGGCACATGCGTGCACCTGTGTGAGCACGTGTGTGAGCACATGTATGTGAGGTTGTGTCAGAGGCATCCAGACACACATGGAGGGAGTAAGAAGGAAGTGGCTGGAGAACGTGTTCGCAGGGGGCGTCTGTGCTGCAGGGCAGGCACTGGCTTTGATAGGTAGTGAGCCCCCTGTCGCTAGTGGCAACCAAGCAGAGGTTTGACAGCCGTCTCTCAGAGGTGTTCTGGCCATTCACGGAGGCCACGAAATGATCTCTGACCCACAGCCTTATCATTGACCTCTGGGCCTGAACCCTGCACTGCCCGGTAGCCTGGCGCAGGCAGGCCCACCCTGGCCGACCCGGCCTCCTCCCGCCTCCCGCCTCGGGCCTCTGTCCCCTCCAGGGAAACCTGACCCTGGCGGCTGGGAAGATGAGAGCGACGTGGTTTGCTGTTTTGGAGAAGTGGCTTTTTATCAGCGAGCCCTCTGGGAGCCCGGCCGCCACCATGAAACTCTATCTGTTGTTTCAAGGAGGAGCGCGTTGGAGGGATGCTTATGGAGATGGATGGCTTCCCCGGAGCCTAATTGCCTCGGAATCTCCTTAACAGTCGGGCTAAGTGGGGCTGAGACAGACAACAGAGCTGAGGTGGCAGCTCGCTCTCTCTCCTCCCCCTGCC
>NW_006300164.1:2683201-2683840 GCF_000327345.1 Myotis davidii | reverse complement strand
CCCTCCGCCTGCGGCTCCTGGGCTGGGGGGGCCTCGGTGGGCAGGTTGCAGGGCAGGTCCACATTGGCGGGGCTGGTGCTGAGGTGCCTGGCAGTGCTGAGGGGTGCTGAGGCTGGTGCACCCTCTTCTCTGAGGCCATGTCCCTGGAGATTAGGGGGGACGGGCTGGGGGCCAGACAGACCCCCAGACAGCAGTCGTCATTGTGCCAGGCCTGCTGGGGCTGCTGGGGGTGCAGAGGTGGCCTGGGATGGTGGCATCTCACAGGACTCTGCACGAGGGTGGGGGGCTGACCACTCGCCTTTGAGAGTAGTTGAAACATTAAATGGATTTTATCCAATATAAAGTTTCCTTGTGTCTTAGAGTGTGCTTAACTTTAATATCTATTTATTACTTGATCTTCACAATAATCCAAAGAAAAAAAAGCGAAAAGTTACATTACTTCTGCTTTATAGATAAAGAAACTAGGTTTCATAAGGGTCATGTGATTTCTCAACACCAAAAACCTGATTATGTTGTCCACAATAAAAGATTTCAATGGTGGGGGGAGGGGAAACAGCCCTTCAGGTAAGTCTAAACTCTTTCATGTTTTATAAAATTATATATTCATGTACTTGCTTATTTTTTTTGAGCCTACTCTGC
>NW_006300164.1:2663521-2664031 GCF_000327345.1 Myotis davidii | reverse complement strand
CTTCTGGGTGGGTGGTGCCCCTGTGGCTGTGGCCAGGAGACCCAGGGGGCAGGGGTAGGGGTGGCCGTCCTGGCAGACAGCAGGGCAGGCCGGACTTCCCGCCAGGTGGCCCTGCAGTGGCTGAGCTCCTCAAGCCTCCAGGGCCGGGGACCGTGTCCGCACCGCGGGGCAGGTGTCGGCCCGGGCATGGCTCAGGTCAAACAAGGAGGAACTTTCTAACCAGCTGCTTCCGCGGGAGTGGGGTGCCCGTCTCTGGAGGCGTGCCAGGGAAGCCGCCCAGCCTGTGGCCAGGAGGAGGGAGGGAAGCCTTCTGCCTCGCGGTGAGGCCCATCCAGAGCCTCCGGCAGGGCCCAGCCGGCTGCCTCGCCCCTGCCTCCCCCTGCTCATGGGCGGTCAGCTCGAGAGGCCCCCTAGCACCTCCACCCCTCCACCTGCGGCTCCTGGGCTGGGGGGGCCTCGGTGGGCAGGTTGCAGGGCAGGTCCACATTGGCGGGGCTGGTGCTGAGGTGC
>NW_006300164.1:2662494-2662837 GCF_000327345.1 Myotis davidii | reverse complement strand
GGCTGAGCCATGGACGGCTGGGGCTGGTGGAGTGAGCGAGGGCAGGCCGCCTGCAGGCTCCTGAGGCCTGTGGCTCTCTCCTTCTCGGGCGACCTGCCCCGGCGGGGAGCAGGAAATGTGGGAGCAGGCCCCAAACTCAGCCCCCCAGAACCACCCTTACCCACAGACCCATGGGCCAGGAGCCCCTCCACCCACTTACCCACTGTTAGGTGTTTAACTGAGTCTGGGGGTGGTTTGTTACACAGCAAACACTGACTGATACCTGACAGTATGATGACACCGACTGCTGTTACCACTCGACGCTGCCAACGCAGGCGCGGAGGCGCAGAGAGGCCAGCCCGGC
>NW_006300164.1:2658387-2662351 GCF_000327345.1 Myotis davidii | reverse complement strand
TGTCGGCCTCACCTCGCCAGGGGGGCTGGCCGCGGTCCTGGCTCCCGGCTCCAGAACGTGAGGTGCTGACTCAGGAGAACGGCCCCTCCCAGCGAAGTCACCCTGTCCAGGGGCCTCGGGACGCCCCGATGGCCTCTTGGAGGTACACTGTGTGGTCTGCTCCCCACCGCCCCCAGGGATAGTGTTTGGGCCTGTCCCCCCAGCGCTGAGGGGTGGGGGTCTGGTGACCGTGGAGGCTGGTGGGGGTCCGGTGCCCATGGAGGCTGGGTGGGGGTCCGGTGCCCGTGGAGGCTGGGTGGGGGTCTGGTGCCCGTGGAGGCTGGGTGGGGGTCCTCCCAGGACCCCAAAGGCCCTGCCCCCCAGAGGTGGTGCATCCCCCTGGCCCACCACCCTGGCCCTCGTGTGGGGCTGGCCGGCCCAGCACCTTCTTCAGGGAGAGGGCGCAGGGAGGGGCCGGGAGAGCCCGAGGGCTGGAAGGCCCGCCTTTCCTCGAAGCCTGAGTCACCTCCAGTCTCAGGATTGTGGCCTGACCTGGGTCTCGGGGTCAAGGCTCCGTGTTTGGGGCCTTCACCTTCCCAGGCCTGGGATGCGGGTGCGGCCAGAGAACTCGGCCGGAGGGGCCGGTGGGGAAACTCTGGCCTGGACAGTGGCCGGGCCCGGGACCCGGCAGCCCAGCCATGGGGACTCGGGGGCAGCGCAGGTGTGGGGCCTGTAAGCCCCAGCTTCCCCAGGTGCTTGCTGAGCGCGACCACCCTGCTCCCCCTCCCTCCCCGCTCCCCCCAGCCCAGAGCTCGTGGCCTAGTGGGACCTGGGAGACATGGCTTTGCACCGAATGTGTACACACGCGCACACCGTGCTCTGGGGCCCTGAGCGGGGTGTGGCTCTGAGCTCGGGAGGGTGTCGGGCCGGTGACCAGGCCGAGCCTGGGTCAGGGCAGGGCTGGTGCTAAGATGACCAGAGAGCCCGACAGGCTGAACGCCGGGCTTTGCCATCCACGTGTCTGGGGCCCTGGATCGCCATTCCGTCCAGGTGTCTATGGGGCACCTGCTCTGTGCCCAGCCGTGCACGGTGCAGGAGGGAGGGTGGACGGGCGACGAGAGCGGCTGGTCTGGGGCCAGGGCAGGGCCAGCCTGGCCTCCTGGGACCTCAGCTCTCAGGCCAGGAGGACGGGGTGCGGGCGAACACAGACCTCGGGGGGCAGGATGTCGGGGGAGAGGGGAGAGGGATAGGAGCTGGGGCCGCAGGGACGTGGAGAGACGGACCCGAGAGCCGTGTGCTGCTCGTGGAGGGGGAGCGGCATCTGCAGCCGCGCGTGCACGTGTGTGCGGATGCGTGTGTGCACGTGTGTGCGGATGCGTGTGTGCACGGGTGTGCATCGTGCGCAGCTTACACAATGCACACGACCGCCTCTCGGGAAGCGGCCGCTCTGCAGAAAGGGGCCGCGTCTCTGAATTCCAATTGGCTGTTCCGACAATGTTCGGTTAATTAGTGTGTTTTGAAGGGGAAATGAAGGAAAATTATAACTCATCCGAGAAAATGGCTGTACGTGCTCAGCTCTCCTCGTGGGTTCCGGAGGGGCCACCCAGTTCCAGCAAAGCCTGAGCCCAGACGTGCCCAGGCCAGAGGAGGGGGAGCGAGCCCACAGAGCCCGGGCGGGGGGACGCCCAGGACAAGGGCAGGTGGGGGTCCTGCCCGCCCTGGGTGCTGGGCCCGGCGCTGGGCACAGGGGGCGGTGGGGAGCACCCTGGGTTCGAGTCCCAGCTCTGCCTCTGCTCCCTGCCTGAGCCAGCCTGACCCGACGCCGTACCTTAAAATTTGTAAAAAGGTGGTGCTGCCTCTGAACCCAGTGAAACGCTGATCGAGAAAGGGCTGCATGAAGTGTCAGTCCTGCCCGGGAGAGCTCAGTGGTTAGAGCGCCGGCCCGTGGACAAGCGTTGTGGGTTTGACTCCTGGTCAAGGGCACGTACCTTGGTTGCAGGTTTAATGCCCAGCCCCCGCTGGGGTGCCTGCAGGAGGCAACCAATCAATGTTTCTCTCACATCAATGTTTCTCTCTCTCTCTCTCTCCCTTCCTTCCACTTTCTCTAAAAATCAATGGAGTGAGGGGGGTGAGATCCGGCCCTCGGATCCCAGCCTGCACAGTGTGCCTAGGGCTGCGGCAGTGGTGGCCCAGCTCGCTCAGGGGAGCAGCTCTTGGGGGGGTGGCTGGGTGGGAGGGTGCAGGCCCCGTTTCCAGAGGAGCCTTGCTCGGGAGGGAGCCAGGCAGTCTGCACGTACGGGGTCCCCTCCGCAGGAGCCCCGCCACCGGCAGCCTCACTGTGCAAGCGCAGCCGCGGCCGCTCCTGACGCCAGCTGCCAGGCCAGGCCCAGGCCCCTTCCAGGGTTTTTAAAAATATATATATTTTTATTGATTTCAGAGAGAAAGGGAGAGGGAGAGAAAGAGAGAAACATCAATGATGAGACAGAATCATTGATCACTGCCTCCTGTATGCCCCCCACTGGGGACTGAGCCCACAACTGGGGCATGTGCCCTGACCGGGAATGGATCTGTGACCTCCTGGTTCATAGGTCAATGCTAAACCACTGAGCCACACAGGCTGGGCCCTGTCCAGGTTTAAGGGAACCGGCACCATGGCTCTGGGCGGTGCGGGAGGGGGAGGTGCGGGCCTGCACTGCCCCTGGGAATGCGAACTGGCTTGAGCTGCTGGGGGGTGGGGGGCTTCCTGCAGAGCGGGGGACCCAGGCGCTAGAGACCCCGGCGTTGGAGACCCCCAGCTCCCACTCCCTCTGTGGCTCCCTCTGCCCGCATCCTTGGGCACCGCCTCCACCCTCGGGCAGCTATGGTGCAGGGGCCAGTGTGCCCACTGCCTAGTCTTGCCCACTCCCTTCCTCTGCCGGTTCTGCCCGGTGCTGTGTGCCCACTGGGTCCGCACAGCTGCCTTGCTGGCTCCCCCGCGCCCATGTGGGCACCTGGCGGGCGGGCTGCAGCCGGCGCGGTCTGAATAGAGCTGCTATAACCATCCTGGCACAAGCCGCCGCTTTCCCTCCTGGTCACGTTATTTCCCTCTCGCAGAGCTTGGCGCCGTCCCTGGCGCATCTCTTACACCAGGAGCTGGCAGGGCCTCCTGGGGAAGTTGGCGGCTGCCCAAGCTCTGCGTCGCGGCCTCTGGCTGCAGAGGAGCCTGCCTGGGAGCGAGGGGCTTTCACCTGGAGCCCAGCTCTGCCCTGTGCCAGGAACAGACTCAGGGAGGCAGGAGCAGCGTCCCCATTTCACAGATGCAGCAACTGAGGCCGGAGGCTCCGCACCACAGAGGTGCCACAGCCCCCAGGCACCAGGCAGAGGTGCTCAACCCCCCAGCCTTGTCCATCTCAGGTTCCGGGTCCCCATCTCCAATGTGTGCGCCAGTGGCGGGGGTGGGGCCTGGAAGCCTGCACTTTCCAGGAGCAGGTGCAGGGCCCTGGGAGCAGCCGCGTGGCTGGCTGTGTGATCCCGCCCATTCCCCCCAGGGACAGCGCTACCCAAGCAGCTCTGCCCCCCAGAGGACGTGCTGGGTGCTGGGCCGGGGCCCACAGACTCCTCGCTGCGTCTCCCGTGACATGGGTCCCCTTGGGCTGAGCCCTGGCTCTGCCCTGGAGCTGTGTGACGTTGGGCAGCTACTCGGCCTCTCTGGGCCGTGTTTCCTTTCCCGTGAAATGCAGTCACCCGCCTGCCTCGGGTGGAGGCCGGATCCCGCGGGAGGAACGGAAGCTTGAGACACAGGCCCCGTGTGGTGACCGCTCGGCCCCGGACATGGGGCCACGCTTCCTCAGAGCGTGGGTTTGAGAGGTGAGGAGGCCGAGTGTGGGTGCTGGGCCCTGTGCCCGTTGGGGGGTGGCTGCTATGAACGGTGCACGGCCCGCTCTCCATGGCAGGAGGACGCAGCCGGCGAGCTCTGGGGCCGGGGCGCGGACCGACCCACAGACAC
>NW_006300164.1:2657442-2658059 GCF_000327345.1 Myotis davidii | reverse complement strand
CCCCTCCTCTCCCCCTCCAGGCCTCTTGACCTTGAATTATTCCATCCTGGCTCCTCTTCCTCTCACGATCCCAGTACGGGTCCCGGGTCCTTCCCCTGCACCCCTGCACCCCTGCACCCGGCGCCTGTCCAGGGGCTCTATTCTCATGGCCACCTGCCACCTGGGTCCTGTTAAGATGCCCATTTCTCGGATGGGAAAACTGAGGCGCCAGGAGGCCCAATGACCCAGGGAGTCCACCTGATGGCCCCCAAGTGTGAACCCAGGTCTGCCTGACCCCCGGGTGGCCTTGTGGCCACGAGAGATTGCACAGAGGCGTGAACCGTGAGGTACACAAACAGGGCAGGGAGGGAGGCACCTTGTCTTCCTGGAGCCGCAAGGGCGGCCGAGAGGTGGAGCATCTGAGTCAGTGACTCTGGGACCCAGGGGTGCAGGGTGAATGGAGGGGTAGCTCGGGGTCACCTTGCCTGGGGCTAGAGCTGGGGGCCGCGTGGCTGGGCGTCTGTCCGGGTTTCCTCCTCGTTCTGCATCTGGTCAGGCGGAGGCAGCGGCTGGACCCGGGGGCTCCCACACAGACCACCCCACTCCCCGCGGGCTCACGGCACAGACTACCACGCCAC
>NW_006300164.1:2657009-2657272 GCF_000327345.1 Myotis davidii | reverse complement strand
GCAGGCGGAGGGACACCACCTCCCGTTGCTCCCCCCACAGGGACCGGGGTGACAGGAGGCCTGGAGCCCGGGCACACAGGGACCCCCGCTCGGGCAGGCCTGACGGAGACGGATCTGCCGGCCCAGGGGCTGGAGGGAATATTACATTATGAAAACAAATCACTCCGCTGATTGGAATTTAATTACGTCCCTTTTATCTTGGTGACAGTCACGCACCTGGGCTCGCGCTGGCTGAGGGGCTTGAGCCCCTGGGGACCAATGAA
>NW_006300164.1:2649205-2656935 GCF_000327345.1 Myotis davidii | reverse complement strand
CCCCGGGCTCAGCCGCCCTGTGGCCTCCGGGCAGCACTGAGGGCTCAGCCCTGGGTGCAGGGGACCAGGGAACACGGGCGGCCGTCGGGCACCGAGGGGAGGCAGGACAGGGCCGCGGGGTGAGCCGGCGCTGGGGCGGCTCCGGGGCCTCCGGGAGTGGGGCTGCCAGCGGCCTAGACCCTGGCTGAGAGCTACTCCTGCGCAGTCACCTTCCAGGCGGGCACACCCGGCCTTTCTGGGGCGGCTTTGATGGAGAAACGTTGGCCTGGGAGTTCCCTGTGCGGCCAGGCGGGGGCTTTGGCCACGGCCTGGTCTGGGTCCTCCGGGAGCAGCTGGTCCCTGGACGGGTTCTTGAGCCTTCGGGGCCCCAGCTTCCTCCCCAGGAGACGGGGCGAGGCCCGGGCGGCCCAGGGCTGGCAGGAGGCTCCGGGGGATGCTGGCGTGGGTTTAGCTGTGGGACGAACGTGTGGACCTGTCACGCCACGGGGGCCGGTCTCGGTGGGTTTCAGCGCCGACTCGCCGAGTCCTCCGGCGAGCCTTGCGGGGTCCAGTTGGCGGCCCCACAGTGCACAGGGGAAACTGAGGCACAGAGAGGTGACATCACCCACCCAAGGCCGGGCAGCTGCTCGGCGTCAGAGGCAGGCAGGAGCCAGGAGGCAGCCCTGGTGTCTGCCCTCCAGGCGCTGTCCTGTGGGCGACGGGCCGAGCGCAGGTGTCTCCCGTGGGCAGCGAGCTAGTTCTGTTTTATGTGACGATGGTCGGTCACTGACAGTGAATTTCCTCTCCGCCTGGCAGCGCAGGGTGAACGTGGGGTGAATGCTGAGAGGCCTGTATCTGGGATGGAGATGGCGGCTCCCACGCCAGGCCCAGGGCGTGGCTGAAGGTCCCACCATGTCCCGGGCCCTGGGGGCTCTCCTGTCTCTCCCCGGGGCCCCTGGGGGCGGGGGAGGGCTGTTCTGGGGGCTCCTCTGCCCCTTAGGAGAGAAGCTGGGCTGGGGGCTTCCGATGGTCACTGTGCTCCCAGCTCCCGGGGCAGCCTCTAGGATGGGCGCCCCTTCACCCTCACCCACAGGCTGCCGTGGGGCCGCACGCGTGTGCCTTCCCCGGGCGACCCCGGCAGAATTAATGCCTTTTTATAGACTGGCTGATGGCCGCTGAGTCATCGCGCGGGTGATCCATCAGCCGCTGGTGGCCGGGGTGCAAGCGATGCCACTGCTTTGGGGACGGGGAAGGGGGGCTCCGTCTTCCGCTCGGTTCCCGGCAGGGGTTGGCGTTGCTGTGCGGAGGGGGTGGGTGTGTGCACGGGGTGCGTGCGGGAGACGGAGGTGTCCCATCCCAGGGCCGTGTGCACATGTGTGTGCCGAGTGTGACCGGACACCCAGGCTCCACGCGGGGCTTTTCAGGCAGCACGCACACACGGTCCTCACGTGCGGCTGGGTATTTGCACGGGAGCCACAGACTCGAGGGGGTTTGAGGCAAAGCCCCGAGCTGGACCGGGACCCCCAGATCTGTCGTCCGCCACCAGCGGCTCCGAGCGTCGGTCCTCTCACGGAAGATGGGGGATGGCCGAGCTGATGTCACGTGCTGGCCACGGCGTTGATGGAGACCGAGCCCTCCTTGCACGGGGCCCACGTCCTCATCCGTGGCTCCGTGCACAGAGCATGTGTGTGTTGGCGGGTGTTGGTTAGGATTCAACAGAGCAACATGACCGTGTGCGTGTGTGCACGTGTGCGCGTGTGTATGTGTACGTGATGAGGAACTGGCCCACGAGGTTGCGGAGGCTGAGAAGTCCCACGACATTGGCGTGTGACTGGAGACCAGTGTGGCCACGGTACGAACTGCAGTGAGTCTGAGGCCCGAGGGCCAGGAGCCGGTGCCCGCGTCCCGCATGGAGGGCCGGGGCCCTGATGCCCCACCTCCGGCCCAGGCAGCTTCTCCTGGCCTCACCCCCGGCCACGGCACTGGGTGGCCACGTGCCGCTCCGCTCACCCCACGGGGGCCCTTCAGGACCCACTGGGCCGCGGGCGGCGGAGGCTGTGGACGCTGCGGAGGCTGCGGTTGGTCCCAGCGCTCCCTCTGGCTGCCTGCACCCCTGCTGCTGCGCGGCCCCTCCCCTGCAGTCCCCTGGCTGCCGCCTTTGTCTCCGGCCCTGCGAGGGGGACCCCGGCGACATGAGCCCAGCGGACAGGTGAAGGCTGACAGCTTGCCCCCACCTCCGCCCCCGGCCCCCCAGAGGCCGCGAGGGGACAGGAGTTTATCCGATATGTCGTGTTGATAATGAGCTGGGGGCAACCTCTGGAACCCTAGCCCGGCTGGAAATGGAGCTTCCGGATGGTTCTCGGGGATGGTTTTCACAGACACCTGATCCCCGAGGACCTGGCCGGAGAGGTGGAGGCGGACGCCTGGGTGGGGGCTGTGGCCTGGAGCCTCCGGCTCCCTGACTCCGTGGTGAGGCTGCGTGTGAATCTCCAGGCAAACCTTGCTCCTCCCCTCAGTCTAGGGCAGAGATGGGCAACCCCTGGCACGCGTGCCAAGCAGGGCACGCCAGTAACTTTTGCTGGCACTCGAAACCCTCTCTTATAATCTTCCATTTATGATTGTGAATCTTCGTTCTCAGCGATGAATTTTGTTAAGTCTCGTAACAGGCGTAGCCTGACGGATGAAATAGTAGCTCGTGCCTATCTCTGAAGGTCACGAAATATAAACCTGATGTAATATCTCTGTCATCAGTGATGCAGCAGCAACAGTCCCACTGATAATGTCACACGGAGTCATACAGTTTTCTGCCGGACTGTCTGTGCACATGTCTACATGAAAAAATAAAAGTATTTTTTGTCGTTATATACTGCGTTTTTGTGGCTCGAATGAATTTCATTATTTCTTCAAGGTCCTTCACATACGTACACCTTCAGAGATATCAAGTAGGCGGAACACGTTCTCAAAAAATTAGGGTTGGCACGCAGAAGAATGTTGAGTCAGAGATTTTGCTGGTTTTGGCACGCACTCACACAAAGGTTGCCCACCCCTGGTCTAGGGAACAGCAGAGCGGCCACCCCGCTGGACCGGGCGGCCGGGGCGTGGACCTGCCCTCAGGGGTGGAATCCGGGGGTGCGCATCCTTCCTGCTGCTCCCAGCTCTGGCGGCTCCGATGGGCGTCTGCCTTCACGCCCTCTCCCTGTGTCTGTGCGTCTGTCTTCACGGGCCGACCCCTAAGGACATGGTCCTATCAGTTGGGGCTCACCTGCTCCGGTGCAACCCGTTTCCTCCGCGGCCTCCGTCGAAGGTCCTGGGCTAGGCCTTTGGCATGTGTTTGTGGGGAGGGACTCAACCCACAGCAAGCGAGCTCAAGGGCCAAAGGGGATCGTGGTCCTAACAGGCCTGGCCCCCACCCGGCTCCCGGGGGGCAGCCCCTAAGGGCTTGGAATGGAGACTGTGGGGTTGGCGTATCAGCAGGCCGCGTGGCTCTGTCTGCGGTGGAGGGAGTGCCCGGCGCCCGTGCATGGGTGGCCATCTGCCTCCAGGTGGCTTCGCCCCTTTCCCCAGCCCCAGGTCAGCTGGCAGGGCCCATCCCAGAGGCAGGATCAGCCCCTGGGTGGTGTGAGCAGGAGCTGGGAGCGGCGTTAGGGGCAGGAGGGCCCCAAAGCTGTCTGTCTGCAGGACGGACATCCGGTTCCCCGCCCGCAGGTGCAGTGGGAGCCCAGGGCTCCGCCCGGCTCTGTGGCCTCACGGGGTGCACAGCACGGCCGTGTGTGTGGGCAGCTGAGCAGCGTTTGGGTGCCCAGGCAGCTGCGTCTGAGGGGGGACAGAGGAGGGCTGGGGAGGGGCAGAGCCCGAGACAGATGCGTGCGTCCCATCGGCGTCTCTTCTTCCCACAGAGCCCCCCATGGCGCTGGGCCTGCCCGGCCCAGAGAACAAAGCGCAGGCCCCTTTTATCTTCCCTGCGAGGCCCCGGAGGGAGGCCACACAAAGGCTGCTCGCTGCATCGCAGCATCAGCATCGCTTCTCCCCCCTCCCCCCCGGCCCACCCCTTTCTTCCCTTTAGAATGTGTTTTAATAGGGTCGGAGCAAGATGGATGGCCCCGGGCAAGGGAGAGGGGCATGTGGGCCTCCGACCACCACCGGGGCCCTTGGAGCTCCGCAGGCCCAACCTAGAGTCAGGCCCAGGGGGCGGCCAGGAGGAGGTGTCACACCGGCGGCTGAGAGCAGGGAGCTCACTCCCTACCCCACAGCCCTGGGGCCTCCCGACGGACCCAGTCCCGGCCTCCTGGCCTCACCCTAACTCTACACTGTTCACTCCCTGCTCCCACCCCTCCCGGCAAAGAGGCCCTGGGCCTAGCCTGGTGGGGGTGCAGAGGGGACCCTCCACCCAGCCCCCACCTGGCTGGAAGGAAAGAGATGACCGTCCTCTCTTTGTCCCATCGCTTGTTCCCGCGATCACTGCGTCTCCTCGGCCAGCTCTTCAGGTTTTCTACGCAGAAGCCACTGGCCACGTACTGCCCGTCCGTCCGTCCCCTGCCCCCCGTGTGGTCTCGTGGACTTCTCCCGCAGTCCCAGGCTGGGGGTGTCCTCACCCCATTTCACAGACGAGGAGCCAGGGCCTCTGGACCTTGGGGCACTGTGGTTGGGGTTCAGCGGGTGGCGGGAGTGCCGTGTCCTGGCAGGGGCCACCTGACCCATCCCTCGTGGGGAGGCTCAGGCCCAGGACTGGGGACGGCTGGCCTGTGAGCGCCAGGGACGTGGGCGCCGTGGGGCGCGGCTCAGGTCTCGGCAGCCCCATCTCTGCTCAGGGACAGCAGGTGCTTTTGGAAATCAAGGGGCCTCGTGCCCCTCCCTAGTTGGTCGGTTCGCAGCTGAAACGCACTGTGTGAGGCAGGGATGGCCATTTCCCTCCGCGGAGTGCGGGTGGGGGGTGGGGGGGTCTTCAGCTCCTGGGGCTCAGCCTGGTGCACGGAGAGCAGCAGGCGGCTCGCCCTTCGCGGGAACCTGGTTCAGCGTGATCGGGAGCGACGTCCGGCCACGGCGCAAGGCGGATGGGCTTCAGAGCATCGGGCCACGTGGGAGAAGCCAGACACAGGAGGCCACTGTGTGTGGCTCCGTGCACGTGGCGTGTCCAGAGGGACAAGTCCATGGAGACAGAGTGTGGATCTGTGGTTGCCGGGGGCGGGGAGGAAGGCGGTGGCTAGGTGACACGGCTTCTTTCCGGGGTGATGAAGCTTGTGGGGTCCAAGGGGAGGGCTGTACCACGCGAATACACGAAAACCCACTGGGTCGGCCCGCGGGGACCCGAACGGGCTGGGGGGAGCCGGCGCCGGTCCTCTCCCCTCCTCTGCGTGGGTCCTGCAGGGCGTGGGGCCTCTGGGGAGACCGCATCCTGGCTCGGGGTTCCTTCCCACTATCAGAGGCCTTGCCCTGCTTTCCCAGCCAGCTCCCCTCTTTTCCCGTTTGGGGGTGTCCAGCGGGAGATCATTCAGAGGCTGCAGCCACCCCAAGCCAGAAGGAGCGGGGCGTCTGTTGGCCCCAACCTGTGCCCCTTCTCGCTGTCGTCCCCTGTGCCGGCATCTGGCCTCTGAGGTCTGGGGCCCCCATCACAGCCAAGCCCAGGGCCGGAGGGGCCTGCTGTCTTACTTTTGACTTGTCATTGCCGATAGCACCCTATTAAACGTTGAAAATACATTTTCCGCCCGCTGATCTTTTCCCTTTTCATTTAGCAAACATTGATCCCCCCTCTACCCCCCGCCCCCCGCAGGTGGAATAGAAATGAAATCACAAGCGTCTCTTTGGGGTGATTTAGCTGTCAGAGCCGGAGGCGGTGGGCAGGCGCGGACTGCTCTCGTCACCTCATCCGTGGGTCGCTTCGTGACCTCCGACAGTCATTTAGCCGTCCTCCTCCGTGAGTGCCCCCCTCCCCCCCTCCCCCCGCCCCGCCCCGACTAGGCAGGAGACCGTGCCCCGGGGCCTGGGAGGGCAGATGGCTCTACTCGCCTGCCGGCCGGGGCAGGTTCAGAGGGAGCATCTGTAAAAAGCCAAGTTCAAGGTTGTGTCAACACCAAGCACCACAACATGGCAATCACCCAATTACCTTGATTAGCGAAGACAGAACCGCCAGCGTCTGCTCCGCACGCCCTTCCCCTGGCGTCTGAGCTGAGACAGCTGTGGCCGAGCAGAGAGAAGGTTGGAAACGAGAGCCCGGCCTCCCGCCTGTCCCTCTCCGGGTCTCAGCCTCCCTGACTGGTTTGGGGATGGGAGAGCCGCCCTCACTCGTGGTGGGGAGGGTCCGTGGGCTGGCCTCGGAGCTCTGGGAAGACCAGGGGAGCGGGCACGTGAAGGGCGGGCACATGGGCTGTGTGGTGTGGACACACTGGCATCCAGGGCCCGATGCCTCCTGCAGGGTCGCTGTGGGCTGGCTGCTCGGAGCCTCGGCTTCCTCAGCGTCCCATGGGCATCCTGATAGCCTCGGCCTCAGGGAGGCACATCCTCACCGGTGACGGCGGCGGCGATGGTGATGGTGATGGTAAAGAACATGGTGATGGTGGTGGTGGTGGTGATGCTGATGCTGGTGGTGATGGTGGTGCTGATGGTGTTGATGATCTGATGGTGATGGTGTTGATCATGGTGATGATGGTATACTAAGTGGGGTGGGGGCGCCTCAGTTCCCTGCCTCCGCCTCCCCGGCCAGGCTGAACCAGCCTTGCCCTCCCAGAATCGGGTCCCAGCAGTGTCCAGGCTCCGATGACAAGCCAGTCGCCTGGCAGCTCCAGGGGGAGTCCCCACACGGGGGAGCCGACGCTGGCGTTGACGATGGTGCTGATCTCGGCGGAAATGGCAGCAGCACCATGCCCGCCGTCCCTGGTGGCAGGGCCCTCTGGGCTCAGACCCTCCTGGGGCTCCGGCTCCCCGTACCCCGGCGCCTGAGCTGAGTGGGGTCATCACGGTCCCTCCGGACCTGGGCCCCGGCACCCTCAGGGCAGGACCCGCTCACTGAGCAGCCAAAGCCCCAGCCACCAGCCGCGCTCCGCCCTCCCCACCGCTGCCCCCCACGTCCCCTGCCTGACTTGCCCCACCTCCAGGCCCCACACCCAGAGGCCCCCAGAGCTCCTTCTGGGTGTCCCTGGTCCCTCGTCTCCTTCCCTCTGTGCTCTCGTGTCCTGCCCGCCTCCACCCTGAGAACGCCTGGCTCACCTTGGCAGCCACAGGCAGGCACAGGTGGGACCAGGCCCACGGGACCAGGTGTATCATACCAGCGTGTCACCTGAGAGGAGATGCATGCCCCCCCGCTGCCACAGGAGGCCCTGCCGAGGGAGGGCGTTGGCCGGGCCCCGGGGTCCCGCACTCCCCGCCTTCGGGAGGCGCCCGGCCCCTGAGCCGCGCTGGCAACCGCGGCTGGGAACAAAAGCCAAGCGCTCCTGCGTCAGCCTCTCAAACCCCTGAAATGAGCTCGCTTGTCGTGCTGCGGTCCAAATATTTGGGCCATTTAGACACAACCTTCTGTGCTGGTGGAATTAAGTGTGTTATTCATCTCGCTTGGCCCAGGGACAAGGTGGGCAGATCAGATAAACATCCTGGCGGCGATGGAGGGAGGGCACGCGTATCCTCATCGTTGGTGCAGAGTAGCCGCGGGGTCTCCTGAGCCACGCTGAGGGGGGCTGGGTGGGGGGGCTGGGAGCCCCCCGCGATGAGGATGGTGGGGGGCAGGGGTACTTAGAGTGGAGAGAGGGCTCCAGAGACAGGGC
>NW_006300164.1:2648563-2649131 GCF_000327345.1 Myotis davidii | reverse complement strand
GGCTTCTGATTCGGGGAGACAGGCCCCTGGAGCCAGGTTTCTGATGCGTTTCAGACGGGCCTTCGTGGACCCGGCTTCCTCACGCGTAGAAGAGTCAGAAAGGCTGACTATAAGAAACTACAAAAGGGGTGCAGAGCGCTGCCCTGGCTTTGCCCCCAGGGCTCAGGGGCGTGAACAAGGGGGGGCTGCTTTCCGGGTCTGTGTGAGCGTGGGCCATGGGCTCCTCGGCGTGTGATTTTAACCCGCTCCCCGCTCCCTGCTTGGCGGTGACTCAGCGCGCGCACGGGGTTTATTGGGGGCCGATCACTGGGGGTTCAATAGGCTGTCGTCGTCGAAGGCCGAGGCCGTCCCAGCTTCCCGTCTTGTTGACGCCCTTGTCACGGGATCTCCTGGAGTTTGTTTCCTGGGGACCTCTCGCCGGGCTGGATGGGAGAGACTGGCTCCAACTCGCCTCGGAGGACCAGGGCGGCCCTGGGAGGGGGTTCCGGGCCACACGCCGTCGGAGTGGGGTGGGGAGAGGGGATGGGCCTGCCCCACGGTCAGATGTCAGGCCGGCCGGGGGGACGGG
>NW_006300164.1:2646321-2648210 GCF_000327345.1 Myotis davidii | reverse complement strand
GGCTGCTCAGCGTGCTGGGTGGGGCTCTGCGGACCTGTCACGGGTCCACACCGCAGCCCTCGGTGTCACCCGTCACCCCCTCTCCCGCGGCGCAGGCGGAAACCGAGGCGGGCATCCCCCCTGGCAGGGACCGGACTCGGATCAGGAGGGTCTGACCCTCAGAGCCCAGCACCCACTTCCACCACCGGGCCTGGGTTCACCAGGAGATGTCCGTGCGGGGGACCTAGGAGAAGCCAGTGAGAGGCAAACTCTTTTTCTCAAAAATTCGACATCTCTCGCCCGGCCGGAGGGGCCCAGTGGTTGAGTGTCAACCTATGAACCAGGAGGTCCCGGTTCCATTCCCTGTTGGGGCACAGGCCCGGGTTGCGGGCTCGATCCCCAGTGTGGGGCGTGCAGGAGGCAGCCGGTCCATGATTCTCTCTCATCATTGATGTTTCTCTCTCTCCCTCTCCCTTCCTCTCTGAAATCAATAGAAATATATTTTAAAAAAATTCGACATCTACCAACAACCACAGTAGCCACACTGCAAAAAGGGAGGACAGACACTCTGGAGGACAGTGGGGTACGGCCCGTCACTGCTGGCACAGCGACGGCGGGGGCTGACTTCCTTTCCCCAGCACGCACAGCCCCCGGGGTCTAGAGCCCTGGGCCGCACTGCCGGGGGACGGAGCCGGCCTGGCCCCTGCGGTCCCTCCTGACTTGGTGCCTGTGACCCTGCAGGGTCCTGCCAGCCCCTCCTCAGCCAGGGCGTGGCTCCTCCCGCCCCCAGGCTCACATCGGCCCCTCTGCACCCAGCCTGTGAGGAAGGGCCTGTCTCAGCCCACGGGAGGCCTCCGGGCCCCAGGCCATGGGGCGGACCCCGGGCCTCTGTTCCCCTCCCGGTGTCTCTGTCCCCCCTGGGCAGGTGGGGTCCTGTTTCTTGCATCCTGGGGAGGAGGTGGGGCCGAGAGGCAGAGGGGGCCCTGGTGAGGGCAGCCAGCCCGCTCTCTGGGTGCCCGCTGTGTGCAGGGCGAGGGGGCTCTATGGGGAGGCAGAGGGGGGTGTGCAGTCCAGGGGCTGCTGCCCGAGGGGGCCCAGGTGGGCTGCTGTGCCAAATTTGGAGGTTCCTGGCGGGCCCCCCTGCAGGACCAACCAGCATGGCCGCACAGCAGGAGGCGGGGCATGTGGGGGGGTCCCCAGAGGAATGCGGGGCCACCAAAAGGGCTTTGGGAGGGCGAGCTCGTCTCCTGCGGCTCATCCTCCGGCTGCGGCTGGGGCTCACCTTCCCGGCCCTCTGTCCTGCCCGTGAGTTAACTCCCCCTCCTGGGGAGCGCGTCCTGGGCCACAGGCGGGCGGCTGGGCTCCCCCGGTGACCTCAGGCCAGGGCAGCCCCCCTCCAGGCGGGGCCTTAGCTCAGGTGTGGCCTTTGGGACCCTAGTCAGTGGAGAAACAAAGGTTGATTGTCACCACAAGGGTAACTTGTGGGCCTGGGGATGCGCCCCTTAAAGGAGCTGGGGGCAGGGGGCCGGCAGGGGGGACCCAGGTGGGGTGGCAGGAGGTGGGGTGGCAGGAGGTGGGGTCATGGTGGACGGGGGTGAACCCCAGACATTTTCTCAGTGCGAGACCCTGAGCCCTTCCCACGGCAAACCCTAAAAGGCTTCCTGGTGGGTAAATGCTCCAGGCCTTCAAGGGGCCTCTGCTCCCCGCTCCTCCTCCCACTCCCCTCCCTGCAAGCTCCGGTGCCGAAGACCCACTGCACTGATAGGTAAACTGAGGCTGGAGGAGAAAGTGGTTTTCTGAGTGTAGAAGAACTGATGGAACGAGGGACGGGGAGTCCACCCAGGGCTTGGAGAGGCGCCCCTGGGTGGCAGGAGTCAGGCCTGGGAAACGTCTCCCCTCCCGCCTCACCC
>NW_006300164.1:2645345-2646241 GCF_000327345.1 Myotis davidii | reverse complement strand
CCCCTCCCTCCCCTCCCGCCCCTCCCTCCACTCCGTCTGTGAACCTCCCATGTTGTGCCCAGCAGGGAGATGGAAGCCGGGGCCCTGGCCTCCGGGGTGCTCAGGGGAATATGACGGAGGGACAGAGGGTGCTGGGGGCACCAGGAAGCCCGGCCGGGCCTGGGAGGACTCAGTGGCTGCCGAGGGGCCACGCTGGGTGCCCACAGGAGGGAGACACTCGGGGGAGGGAGGAAGGGAGGGAGGGCGGGCGAACCTTCGGAGTCTGGTCTTTGTCCTTCTAATGAATTTGTAGAGGTATTTTGTGGCTTTCATTTTTCTCATGACAAATGATGTAGAGCATGTTGGTTATATGTGGATGTGTCATCTTTGATGAAGTATTTGTTAAGGACTTTGGCCCATTTTTAAATCAAGGTGTTTGTTTAATTATTGCTGAGTTATAAAGCTTTTTTAAATATATTTTTATTGATTTCAGAGAGGCAGAAAGAGGGAGAAGGAGAAAGAGATAGAAACATCAATGATGAGAGAGAACCATTCTGGCGTCGGCGGGCGGGGAGGCCGTGGTGGAAGGACCGCTCCTGGGATGCGAGCAGCGGGCACACGCCCCGAACCTCTCCATCCTTCAGAGCAAACGACGCTTTATGGCGCCATCAATAACGGCGCCAGCCCCCTGCCGCCCCGGCCACATCTGTAATATTTAAAGCCCGTCGGTGGGTGACAGAGACAGAGGGCGCTCCTAATCCCAACCGGCCATCACCGCTCACATCGCGGCTGTCAAAGGAATATTATGAATCATCCCCGTTATCTTTATGGGCAAGCGCTCCATCGGGGAGCCCGGGCGGGGCGGCCCTGCGTACGTGTCCCCGCTGTGTCCTGCATGTGCACAGGGAGGGAGGGAC
>NW_006300164.1:2644437-2644681 GCF_000327345.1 Myotis davidii | reverse complement strand
CCGTGGCTGCCCCCGGGCTTCCCTGGGGGTCTGACCATTCACGCCGCTGCAGTGACCGGGTGCTGAGCCGCTGCCTGGCTGGGGCCGGTCACGGCTCCTCTCAGCCTCAGTGTGTCCATCTGTGAAATGGGAAAGCAGAGTCTGCAAGGCTGGGCGCTACGAGAGGAGCCGGGGCCTGGCCGTGCATGTAGACCTGGCACCGGGAGGCCCCCGGAGAGCACCGAGGCCCCTTCTCCCGGCTTGG
>NW_006300164.1:2643751-2644289 GCF_000327345.1 Myotis davidii | reverse complement strand
CCTCTGCAGGGAGCCCACCAGCTCTGGCCTGGAGCTGCCCTGCGTCCTGGTCCTTCTCCACAGACCAGCCCCCTCCACGGAGGCCTGTCACCGGCACGGGTCCTCCCAGGCTGCCCCCCAGCTCGCTCCCCTGAGTCTGGGAGTTCCCACCTCATGAGAGAGGTGAGCTGCCTGCCTCAGAGCACCAATGCACAGGGTCCCTGCCCTGGCCCTCCCCCCTCACCCCTCCTGCCTCCCCCTCTTCTCCTCCCCTCTCTGCCCCCTCTCCTCCGCCTGCCCTCTGGTCCTTTCTCCTCTCCATGAAGCAGAACAGCCTGGAGGCCAGAGGGACCAGCACCTTCCCCTGCTCCCCCAGACGGATGGAGAGACCAGACACCACCCGGGTCTCTCCGTCTGGCTTTGCCGTGGGGTCCTGGGCGAGCCCTCGCCTCTCTGGGCTGCACCCCCACCTCCCAGCGTGCCATCTGTCAGAAAGTGTCACCCCCAAAGGAGCCCCCTGGGCGGTGGTGAGAAAGGGCCCCCCGGGCTGGGCGCCGGG
>NW_006300164.1:2643117-2643549 GCF_000327345.1 Myotis davidii | reverse complement strand
GGGGCCCGCCCGGCAGACACCCGCCTTTAAAAATATTATTCCCGGCGATTCCGGAGACTGTTACGAGACGGAGCCCAGACAGGCGCGGAATGGCCCCAAGTCCCTGAAAAAGCACCTTCAGGGGAAGAAAGAGCCCCAAACAGCAAACAAACGCTCTCAGATCCCGGGTGTAAATAGGTGGATGTTACTACGGAAATATTTTTGGCTGCAGCAGCGCAGGCAGGAAGGCCGGGTGGTTTTTTCCACGCTTGGCTCGGACCCGCCACTCCAAGCCGGTCGGCCCCTGTCTCGGAGGGTGTGCGCGGGACCATGTGCACCAAAGGGCCGAGCCGAGGGGAGAGTGAGAACAGAAATAGCGACATTCTCGCCTTTTCCAGCCGGAGCCCTGGAGCCTGGGCCCCGCCCTCTGGGACTCGCAGGCCGGGCTCCTCT
>NW_006300164.1:2639954-2642716 GCF_000327345.1 Myotis davidii | reverse complement strand
AACGCCCTGCGTGCTCCGACCTGCTCGCCCCGCGGCCGCCCGCTGCTCCGCCCGCTGCTCCCTCACCCCGCTGGGTGCCTCCCACCTCCGGGCCCCTGCTCATGCCTGTCCTTCTGCCTGGGGCGCCCTCACCCCTGCCTCTGCCAGACGAAAACTCCTGCCTCCAAAACACAACGTGAGAACCAGCTGCGCCCGGGAGACGCCAGGCCCCCTGGCTGGCCGTGGCCTGGCTCGCCCCGCGCTGCCCATAAGGCTTCCTGTCTGCCCATCACGCTCAACCTCAGGGAAATGTCCTGGGGGCGTGGCATCGCCCCTCTGGGCGGGGCTCCCGGAGGGCACTCTGTCATCTCATAATGAGAGTAATAACAGTAAAGGTAACGACTCCCGTGTTATCTCCGTGAGTCACCCAGTGACTCAGGGACGAAGGCGTGGCTTTCCAGATGAGGAAACTGAGGCCCTGGTCAGCCAGGCGGCTGGTGAGCGGCCGAGCTGGGGTCCGGCCCCTGCCTGTGCATCTGGGACCCCACCGCCCCGAGTCTGCAGCCCGAGCACAGGCCTGAGCAGAGGTCTGCTGAATGGAGTGGCCCACGACTTTGGAAAACAGGGGCCATTCATGTACCCTGCCCCCCGCCCAGAGCGTGAATGGGCCGTCCCCACTTGGTGGCAGGCAGGCAGGCAGGCCTGCGCCACTGGTCCCCGACTCACACCCTTTGATGGCCCAGAGCAGGGTTTCCCAACGTGGGGTACAGGGGGGAAATCTGACCTTTAAGAGGGGCAATTTGAGATTGAGGGGCAACAGTGAATTTTTTACATTTCTTATGGTTTTAGGGGCCTCAGATACAGTATATAAATATATAGATACTAGAGGCCCGGTGCACAAAATTCATGCATGGGGTGTGTGTGTGTGTGTGTGTGGGGAGTCCCTCAACCTGGCCTGCACCCTCTCGCAATCTGGGACCCCTCAGGGGATGTCCAACTGCTGGTTTAGGCCCGGCAGTCAGCGGGATCGGGTTTAAACCGGCAGTTGGACATCCCTCTTGCAATCCGGGACCGCTGGCTTCCAACCACGTGCCTGCCTTCCCGATCACCCCTAACCGCCTCTGCCTTGGCCCCCCGCCTCTGTGTCTTTGTCCAGAAAGACGTCTGGAATGACGTCCGGAGGGTCGTTCGGCTGTCTAGTCTAATTAGCATATTACACTTTTATTGTGAAAATACAAATAACGATATTGTGATATATTTATGCACTTCAGTTCTCTATTAGATGTTTTTGAAACTTTGCTGTTTTGTCATAGCACTTCACATTATTATTTTTTAAAACAATTTCCTAGTGATTGCTCCCTCAGTACTTCAGCTGTCCTTTCGCTCTTTCATTTTTCTCTGTCATGGGCTCCACCTCTGTTGGAAGCTTGTTTAGACCAAGTTCATGGCCTCTTAGGCTTCCTCATGTGGCTACGAGTGCACTTTTTGAAAAATAAGAATTATATGTCGTGGTTGGGGGGCATCGCGATTTTAGGGATGCTTAGGTGGGGCGTGGCCAAAAAAGGTTGGGAACCGCTGGTCCAGAGGTTCCGAGGACGGGCCCTGGGTTCCAACGCTGGCTTACCATCCCGGCCCTGTGACGTGCCATCATGTCACCTCTCCCAGCCTCACTGCCTCACCAGTCAGGTGGGCTAGTCGTACCCACTGCCCACCGGTTGTTGGGGTGACAAGCAAAGGACTGGGCACCCTGGTCCTGGGGGCTTCTCCTCCTGCTCAGTTGTACCCAAAGGGGCCCCGCGTGGAGTGGGCACATGGCCTCTTCTTCTCTAGCAGGAGAGGCGCGGTCTGACGCAGCCAGGAGGACGGGGCCCAAACGGGCCACTTTTTGGCGCCACGGCCAAGGGCACGCCAGGGGCGACGGAGACAGGCCGAAGGACCGGGCCGACCCACAGCGCGCCCCCCATCGGCGTCGGTGAGCTGAGGTTTGCTCCTTGTCAGCCCCGTCCCACGTGACGCCTGCTCCCAGCCCTGGAGGGAGGACATCGGGGTTGGAAGCCGGTGGCTGCAGCTAACCAGGCTGGGGCTGCAGGGAGCGGCGGGCACTGGACGAGGTGTGTGTGTGTGTGTGTGTGTTGGGGGTCAGGTGGGCAGAGGGCCCAGGAAGCAGCAAGGAGGAGTTTCAGGCAGAACCCAGGACAGGGCCGGCCTCAGCTGCGGCCAGGGGTGTGCTGGGGGAGGCTCCCCAGCCAGTGCTGCCCTCCCAGACCCCCAGGGGGCTCCCACCCCAAGGGAATGAGTGCTTCCCCCCTGGACAGGCCCCACCGGCCCCTGTGGGGTGCGGCTCCTGTCCCGTGGAGGTGGGTCCTGAGACTCCCCCATTTCACAAGCCTGACTGGGGGTCCCGCGGGGCAGTGTGCACCAGGCCGTAGGACCCCCGCGGGGCTCTTTGTCTCTGGGCAGCCGGGAGGGCCGGGTGTGCTGCGTCACGGCCTCCCCCTCCATCCGCCCCCTGACCCCAGGGCCACCCTAGGTGCCTTCGGAAAACTCCTCTGCCCCCCAGAGCCTGGGTCAGCGCTGGGCAGGTAGGTCCAGGTGGCAGCAAACTTGTGGGAGCGGTGGGGGGAGCCCCTGTGGGGGCCAGCCTGGCGGGGCGCAGAGAGGTGCTCGGGGAGGCCCGGCCCGTGCAGGTAAGTCCCCCCCACCCCAGCTCCAGCCGCCAAGTTGTCCGGGGCAGGCGGCTTCCTTTCATTTTCATACAGACAAATCCTGAATTTAACAGTCGG
>NW_006300164.1:2637216-2638700 GCF_000327345.1 Myotis davidii | reverse complement strand
CGGGGTGCCCCCCGGGCCTTCTCCGGGCTGGCCCTGCACTTGGAGGAGGACGCCCCGGCGGCGCGGAGGGTCAGCTCGCCTGTCCTCCTGCTGCCACCCCGCTCGGTGGCTTCCTGGCCACTGACCGCCCTCCAACTCCAGGCTGGGACCCTCCTGGGAGCAGGAGGGGGCAGAGCCAGGCGCCCCGAGCTGTTGCCTCCCCAGGTTTGGGGAGCCAGCGAGGGGAGGGGCGGGCAGGCGCTGGGAGACTTTATAAATGAGCACCGGGAAGGGTATTCATTCGGCGGCGGGGCCAGCAGCCAGGCTGTCAGGCTGGTGAAGGATTTGTCCTGAATGGAAATTAAAACAGCTGATTCTGAGTGAAACCCCACGGTCAGGCCCCCCCCGCCCCCCCCAGTCGGCTCCTTCTCTGCAGCCTGGGGTGCAGTCTGGCCACTGGGCTGCTGGTCAGAACCTGGTGGCTGCAGGGCCCTTGGAGCCTGGGAGCTGGCCCCAGGGTGACGGCCAAGGGTCTGAGCACGGGGCCCCACGGGGCCTGCTGCGGCGAGGGCTCCGTGTGTGTCAGATCCAAGACTCCCTCCCTGACTCTGTATGATGAGGACCTGGGCTCCCCCTCAGCCCCGGAGTCGGGTGGGCACGCGTGCCCATTTCACAGATGGGAAAACTGGCTGGGAAAGGTGGAGGCCCCCGGCTGCAGACCCCCGTGTGGCAGGGGCGTGTGGAGCAGGGAAGAGAGCCGAGGTGTTTGTGACCTGCTGTCCCGCCTGGCGTGGGGCTGGCGGGCTCCCGTGTGGGTGACATCTCCTTTTCCCCATTAAAGCTTTGCATACGCATGCACAGACACACACACACACACACACACGCGCGTGCACACGCACACACATGTACACACACGCGCGCGCACAGAGCGAGGCTCTCCCAGAGGATCCTTTTGGGACGAGAAGACTCAGTTCCATGGTGTCCTCCCACCCCCGCGTGGCAGGGCCCGGGGAACGGGGAGCGGGACAGGCCCATGTCCCTGACGTCCTGGGAGCTGGCACAGGTGGGGCCTAGGTTGCAGGTGTCGGTGCCAGCGTCCCCGTGAGGAGCAGAGGTTGTGCCTCGGAGCCACTGCCCAGGACCCTGGATGGATGCCCCCCACCGCCAGGAGGCTGCAGGCTTCTCCCCAAGTCCGCCCGTGGCTTCCGGCAGCCCACACACCCCAGGCCTGAGCGGGAGACCTGGGCTGATGACATCTTATTTTTCCTGGGCTTGTGACCAGCACTGAAGTCCAGAGGAGTTGAAGGTCCATTTAAGCGGCTGGCGGCCTGAGCCCTCGGTCAACACTGCCCAACCCCTCCGGGGTGGGGGGCGGGGGGCTCGCAGTTGTCTGGCCACTTTCAGGGCCTCGGGCCCAAGGGCTCCCTCCTCCCAGCGCCGTGGGGCTTGGTGGCTGCTGTGGGGCACTGGCCCTCACCCGCCCGGGGCCTCCCAGGCTGCCTGCG
>NW_006300164.1:2635625-2637191 GCF_000327345.1 Myotis davidii | reverse complement strand
CAGCTGCTGCCTGCGGAGCCAGCTGGGGAGGGTAGGAATGAGCCCCCAGGTGCAGGCCTGGAGGCCGAGTGACCCGCCCCAGGCACCCCTGCTGGCTGCCCCTGCTGCCCAGGCCGGCCAGTGGCCCGCACCCTTCGGCGGGCGAGGCTGTGCTGCCATCAGCCTGGACAGTGGGGCCGGACGACAGCCTGGATAGGGTGTCTGGGACCTGGGACCACACCAGACCCTCTTGGCAGCTAGTGACCCATTTGCCCGTGGAGGGGGGTGGCCGTAGCAGAGCGGTAGACACACTGCCCACCCTCTCGGGGGCTCTTCGGGGCCCGGGCGAGCTTGGAGCCCTGGTGAGGGGCTTCTGGTGACATCAGAGCCTTCGGGACCCAAAATAGAGCACGTTCTGGGGCCTCCCGAAATAACAGGGTCACATGACTCTCGGGAGGCCGGGCTGGAGTCCGCCTGCCCGGGCAGCTCTGCCTCGCCCGGCACTGCCGACTGTTGGGGCGTTTGTTTTGGTGAACTCCAGAGGGGCCTCTGTTTGTTGACGGGGAAGCGTCAGGGTGAGAAAAACAGCTCTCAGATGTGGCCGGACTGTGGCCGTGGCCTTGCCGACTCGCATCCTTCCCCGGAGCTGGCTGTCGGCCTGGGCCCAGCGTGCAGCCCCGACCCCCTCTGCCAGGACATGGGTGGGACCAGCCGGGGCCCCCAGGATGGGCCGGCGCCCTGAGCCAGGGTGAGGCGGCTCCACCAGCTCTTCCGGCTGCGCCTGTCCTTCGGGGCCTGTGGGAGGCGGCACCTCCTCCAGGAAGCCCTCTGCCTGCTCTGCCTGGGCACCCACCCCACCCCCTCTGGCTTGGGGGCAGTTTGGTTGGTGGTCTTCGTTTCCTCTCCTGGGAAAGGAGGCCTGGGGGCGGGTGGTTGTGGAATTACTGTGCGGGCTCAGGCTGGTGCCCTGGGGCGGCCCCCTGCCCGGGCTGGCTGAGCGTGGAGGCTGGGGCTGTGGCACCAGGAGAGGGGCCCCCGGGGGAGTCTGGCAGGACGGACTGGAGCTCAAAGAAGGGGCCTGGGGGTGGCGGTGGGGGGATGCCTGCCCAGAGCACTGGGAGCTGCCAGCAGGGTCTTATGTTTGTGGCTGTGTGGGCTCTTTCCACGGTGGGCGTGTCAGGGCCGAGGCCCTAGCTGCGCCCGCTGTCCTTCGGGGTGAGAGGGGTCCTTCCCTGCGGCGCCCGCAGCAGCAGCAGCGGCAGCGGCTGGGCTCGGAGGACAGAGCAGAGCCCGCCCTCCCGCCGCCTCAGGCCCGGGCTCCGCAAGCCGGGACCTGCCCTCCTCCCTTCTCCGCGGCTCCCAGTGTGGGGTTCACAGCCGCCTCCTCTGGCCAGGCCTTGAGGTGGCCCATGAGCTGGTCTATTTCCATGGGAACGGGCCATTGGCGAGGCCAGGGATGGGCAGGGGCCTCCAGCCTGGCTGTCTGGACTGTGGGGCTGGCATCTGTTTGGGGATCACCCTCCAGACCTTTGCCCCGATGTTTGTTAAGCAGGTCGATTTCAGGGATGCTGGGGAGGGGTGGGGAGA
>NW_006300164.1:2633379-2635451 GCF_000327345.1 Myotis davidii | reverse complement strand
CCCCCCTCCCATGCAGGCCCCCCTCACTTGCTCCCCCACCCGCTGGCTCTGGAAGGATGTGTCCATTCCTTGGGGGGACCCCAGGAGCTATACCTTCCTGGGGGACTGTGCCCTGGTGCTGGCCAGGCCACCAGGGGTCCTCCCCTCTGTCCTTGCTGCCGTGTGTGTGGCCTCTCCGAGCCGCCTCTCCGAGCCCCCCTGTCCATCTGTAACGTGGACGCACGTCTGGGCTCTTCCAGGGGCCCGGGCAGCAGTGGGTTTACCCAGGGGCCTGTCTAGCTCCGCTCCTGCCTGGGCCAAAACAGAACCCCGAAGCAGGGGTGATGGCTGGTGCCCCGGCGTGTGCGCAGCAGCTTCGGAACAGGGCTGCCTGTGTCCTCCCTGCCAGGTCCCCGCACGGGCTCCCTGAGGCCCACAGGAGGCAGGGGGACCGGGACCCGCGTGCACACCCACCTGAGCCTGGTGCGCCACTCAGAGCCGTCGTGCCCGACGCCTCCCAGTCGGGAAAATTGCGCCCTAGAGTTACAGAGCGATTGCCTGGCTCAGCAGCCGCACGCGCGTGAAATGGAGCAGAAAGCTTCGTGACCCGGGCCGGCCGGTGCAGGGAGCGTGTGGTGCGCACACGCGGCAGGGCCTGGGTTGCAGGCTCGCACGTGCTCACACCCTCCCCTCAGCCACCCTGCCTGCAGCTCCGTCCCACACTGTTGTGTGTCCCTGAGACCCCGTGTTCCCGTGTCTGTGTGTCCCTGTGACCCCATGTCCTGTGACTCTGTGTCCCTATGTTAGTGTCCCTATGACCCTCTGTCCCTGTGTCTGTCCCTGTGTCTGTGTGTCCCTGTGTCTGTGTGTCCCTCTGACCCCATGACCCTGTGTCCCTGTGTCCGTGTGCCCTGTGCGAGGTGGCTGCTCGGGCCTGAGTCCCTCGTGGAGATCTGGACGGGTCTCCCCGGCTCCTGCTGGTCCCGTTCCTGTCCCCTGGTTCAGGGCCGGCGCTGCCCCTTCGAGGTGCTGATGCTCTACCCACCGCACCTGCTGGTGCCTGGGACTGGGCTCCAGGACCTCCTGGAGGTTTCCTGGGGATGTGCCCCGTGAGCAGGTGGAAACGGAGCCCGTCCTGGCCTCTGTGCTGGGCCCGGGTGCCTAGGTGCTGCCTGCGTTTCTAGCACATTGATTCCCCATCTGGGGGCCCCGAGCGCGTGACCCGGGCCCGTCCGGGCGGGGTTGCTGCCCCCCAGCCCTGCCGACCGCAGGTAGCACCCCCTGAAGCTCCGCCCGCTGGGTCCCTGGGTCTCGGGCCCTGGGGTGAGCGAGCGTTGTGCTCTGTGGAGCGTGGAGGGGGAGGTTCCCTCCGTCTGTTCTGCCCTCTTCGCCCCTTGAAGGCGCTGGGGGCTGGAGACCCTGGGCCCCCGTCCGGGTCCCTGGGTTGGGTGGGGTGAGTGGGGTCTGCTGAGGGCTGGAGAGCCGTGGGCTGGGAAGCAGCCAGAGCCTGAGGCCCCGTGGCCTGTGCCCACCTGACCCCTCCCTCCGGGGGGCAGCTGTCGGGAAGCAATTGCCCGAGGGACCTGGTCGTGGTGGGGGTTGGGCAAGGACGGTCACACGGGTTCCCAAGGCAGAGTGAGGCCTTGGTTATACTGTGGTCTCCACCCCAACACACATGTACACACGTGCACACGAATACCCACATACCAGCATGAACACACACGCACGCACACAGTGCACATACAAACACGGACATGCACACACACTCACACATACGATCACACAAACACAAGAGCACACATGTACACACACGATCACAAACGTGAACACACACAGATGTGCGAACACGCATGCACACAAGTGAGTACACAGACGTGCTTACACACATGTACACACATGGCCACAAATGTGAACACACAGAGGCACGCATGCGCACACACGGGCACACATGTCCACACATGCCCACGCCCAGCCTTTGTAGACGGTCCCAACCGTCTGACAACTTGGTCCTCAGCAGGAGCCGGGTTGCTGGCTGGTTCACGCCGCCCGGCGCCGGGGCTCGCCTGCCGGTGCTGGCTGGTCCCGCGTCCCGA
>NW_006300164.1:2630694-2631970 GCF_000327345.1 Myotis davidii | reverse complement strand
AGCCCTGCGGCCGCCAGCACGGGCGTCCGGGAGTGGAGACCCCACGACTGACGGTCCGGCCGCGCCCCAGCCAGGCCAGCCTTCGGGCCGGGGCGTGGACGGCGCTGGTCAGTGGTTCTGCTCCCCGAGGGCAGGCCCATAGGCCTTTGGGGGCGAGGCTTCACTTGGGGGCCGAGTGACGGGCGCCCGGTGCCCTTGCCAGGAGGACCTGGAGTGCCAGCCGGGGCCGAGCACGATGAGTGTTCTCGAGGCTGTTGGCACCTACCGCGGGCCCCCTGGGACCCAGTTTCCAGAGTGGCTTTGGGGTGCCCTTGGCTGAGGCTGTCACTGCTGCTTTTGGGAGTGGTTTGTGCCTTTGAGCTGGGAGGCCCCTGGGCCCTGCCCCGTTCCTGTGGGAGGCGATCACCCACTCCCCAGCAGGGGTGCAGCCTGCCCCCCGACCAGCTTGCTGCGGGCACGTCGCTTCTCCCTCTGGGCTCAGTCTCCCCAGGCCCTCTGGCTGCCAGACGCCTGCCTTTCCCTCCTGGCACCTTGGCCTTGTTCCCACGAGCTGGTGGCTGGTCGGGGTGGCAGAGTTGGGGGCCGGTTCCTCGGGAAGTGGCTCTGTTCCCCCCTCTGTTGAGGGCGCAGGGCCTGGGCTGGGGGGCGAGGGAGCCCCGGACTCTGAGTTGGCCGGGGTGGGCACCTGGTTACGCCGGCTGGGCCTGGCTCCAGTTTGAACTAAGAGTATTATGGAGAGACCCTTGCGGGGTGAGCAGTGTGTGATGGGAAATAGCGAACCTGACTTACTGGGAGCGGAGACAGGCCAGAGGCTGCGGCGGCTGCAGGGGGAGAGGTGACGACGTGTGAGAGGAGAGGAGGCTGGAGAGAGACGCATCGCGGATGGGGCCCTGGGGCCGGGTCAGGTGTGTGGGGTCCGGGCCGCGGGGCTGAGGGCATAGCCGTGTTCCTGGTTGGAGTGAGGCCGCCCGCTCTGGGCAGAGGGTGGGCTGGAGGCGGGCGGGTCCCAGGAGGCTTGGAGCCTGACATGGCAGGAGCCTGAGGGCCTGCTCCCCCTCCTGCTGCTGGGAGGGGAGACTGCGCGTGGCTTCCCGCTGGGCATCTCCGCCTCCCCTGAGCAGGAGTCTGGGGGGACCCCACCGGCCCTGGCTGTTGTCCGTGGAGAGATGTCCCCAGCCCCCACGCCCCCTGGTGATGGGATGTCCCGGGGCCCCTGCACGCCAGTGGCCTCAGCGCGGGGCCTGGGGACTGGGCAAGGCTGATGGGCCGGGGAGGA
>NW_006300164.1:2627928-2629337 GCF_000327345.1 Myotis davidii | reverse complement strand
AGAGTTGGGGGCCGGTTCCTCGGGAAGTGGCTCTGTTCCCCCCTCTGTTGAGGGCGCAGGGCCTGGGCTGGGGGGCGAGGGAGCCCCGGACTCTGAGTTGGCCGGGGTGGGCACCTGGTTACGCCGGCTGGGCCTGGCTCCAGTTTGAACTAAGAGTATTATGGAGAGACCCTTGCGGGGTGAGCAGTGTGTGATGGGAAATAGCGAACCTGACTTACTGGGCTGAGCAGGGGCGGTGGGGTCATCATGTTGGCCACCCCCAGGCCCCTCTCTCCTTCGTCTCTGACTCTCCATGCCTGGCCCCCCCATCACCCCCCACGTGGCCCCGTAGCCTCTCCTGCTACATCAAGCGCCACGCGGTCTTCTCCCTGCTTTCTTGTGTTTAACATTCGCTGGGAACAGAGGCTGCCCTGTGTGGTGAGTGGCTGCCAGCTCCGAGTTGGGGGCCAGCAGATTTCACCTGCCTGGGCCTCAGTTGCCTCATCCGTAAAGTGCCTGGGAAGTCAGGGAGGCTTCAAGGAGGAGGTGGTGTTGTAGATGGGTTTTGAGGGATGAATAGGAGTTTGTTGGGTGGTCTGTCAAAGGGAATCAGGCAGAGAGAATGGGTGGACCCTTTCCAGGGAGTTCTGACCCAAACCAAGGGTGTGGAGAGGGGATGCCCATGTGGCTGCGGGTCGGGTCCTTCCTGGAGAATTTCAGAAGGACCCCATCGCAGGGCCAGGCTCCTTCCCTTGCTGGCTGGGTTACAGGCCTGTGCTGGTGAGGAGCCATGTGAGCGGGGGGTGTGGTCAGCTGGTCTGGGAATCATTAACCGTGGGAGGAGGTGGGGCTGGGAGTGGGTCTGCCGGGACCTGGAGCCCCCTGAGTCGGCCCCCGGCTGCCTGGTGTCCCCTCTACCTCCTGGGCCCTGGAGCGTCCTGGCCTAGAGCATGACCCCCGCTGGCCCCCCGCGCGTTGTGACCCCAGCTCGGATCCCTGGCGCCTGGGGTGAGTGCCGATGTCAGGCCCCTTCTCCACCCGTCTGTCCGCACCCCCCTCGGTGCCCCCTGCCTGCTCCACGGGCTGAATCTTTTTCTTCTTCCATTTAAAAACATAGGGTAAACCTATCACATGGCACTCCAGGTTGCTGTGAGAAGTAAATGAGCAAAGCTTGCCAGGGTCTTACCACCTGGCACCTAGAGCCTGGTGAGTCCTTAGAAATGGAGGTAATCATGAGGCCACACACTGTGTCTAACTTGAGGATAAAA
This sequence comes from Myotis davidii, assembly GCF_000327345.1. NCBI lineage: Eukaryota > Metazoa > Chordata > Mammalia > Chiroptera > Vespertilionidae > Myotis > Myotis davidii. The sequence goes on along the minus strand of NW_006300164.1, from coordinate 2,628,090 downwards.
ATATAAACAGCACTGGTCTTTCATATTGTGTTGATTTTACCCCCTGAAATCCCATCTTCTTTAAGTTCTTAAAGACCATTATTTCACTGTTCTATTTAACATCCAAGGAAGAAACATCATATACAAAGTATCATCAAAATAGAATTAAAAAGAAGAAGTTCT
>NW_006300164.1:2624044-2624554 GCF_000327345.1 Myotis davidii | reverse complement strand
ACTGGCCCAGGAGTCTCCTGCGTGTGCTGGTCTGTCTGGTGGCCGCTCCCCCTCTCCCCGCCGGGATCCAGGAAAACAGCTCTGATGGGGGGCAGAGTCCAGGGAGGTGTGCAGCGCCCCGCCCCGCCGGCTCCTGGACTTTCTGCCCAGGATCAAGGTCGGGAGGACTGGAAGGTGGGGCTTTAGGCGCTGGGTGCCTGGCCACTCTGGGCTCAGCTGTGGGGAGGTGGGCCACGCTGGAGGCAGGGCAGTGCTGGCTATGCGCGTGGATCCACCCCGCGGAGTTCAAAGCCGCCCCGTGTGGGCTCCGGCTGTAATGAGGTTACTGATTCAACAGGCTTCCTGGTGCTGCCGCCCAGGCGGGGAGGCTGGGAGCCCCGGGGAGGGATCTAAGTGTCTGTAATTGACCAATTTAGCTTCAGAGTCCACACTGGCCCCAGGCAGGGGTCAGGCGGTGACAGGCCCAGGTGGCCGCTGTGGCTGCACTGGGCTCCCCTGGACGGCCTGGTC
>NW_006300164.1:2619454-2621326 GCF_000327345.1 Myotis davidii | reverse complement strand
TGAGGCCGGGGCCCCAGGGACCTCCTCCCTCTGAGGCCGGGGCCCCAGGGACCTCCCCCCTCTGAGGCCGGGGCCCCAGGTGCTGGGTGAGGGGCGCACGCTCAGGGTTTGCCTGGTGGGCGTCGTGCCTTCCTGGCTGCTGGCTGTTCTCGTGTGCACATGGAAGGAGGGATGCTGGGCTGAGGTCGGGGGGTGGGGGCGGGCAGGCCTTGCTGCATCAGGACCCGGGTGGCCTGCTCATGGGCGAGGGCCTGGGACCTCAGCCCCTGCTCATGGATGGGGTTGGCCCCGAGGTCTCGTTTGCCAAACCCACAGTGCCAGGCGCTGCGCCAGCCCCGTGACATGTTTGTTGAGTGAATTCACGTTCCCTGCAGACCCCCCTGAGCCTCCGTTTCAGAAACGCCGTGGGGGTGAGCCCATCCCTTGCTGGGGGTCTGGCCCAGCTTTCAGGGGCGGGCAGTCCTGCTGCGTGCGTAGCTGTGCCGATTCCTGGGACGCTGGGCTGGGACCTACCCTAGGGGACCCCGGGCCAGTGCTCGATGCTGGGGTCCTGGGAACCCTCAGGGAGCCTGCAGTCGGGGCCGTGATTGTGTGTGTTCCTGTCCACGGGTGAGCCCCCACCCTCAGCCCTGCTAGCTTTAGACGCCCCTGTCACCCACACCTGCCACCCGCACCTGCCACCCGTTGCTGGGCAGGCCCCGGCGGGACTCACTGCCCTCACCGTAAGCGACTGTTTCCTTCCTGAACGACCTGGTTTCCTTCCTCTGCTGTAAAGCACGCGCTGTTGGCTGGTGGGTGGGGAATCAAGGCTTGGCCGAAATGTCAGGGCACCTCCTCTCTGCTAGCCGTCCGTCCGTCTGTCCGCCCACCCGTCCGTCCATCCGTCAGGGCACACCTCCTCTCTGCTAGCCGCCTGTCCATCCATCCATCTCACCTATCTGCTCACTGTCCGTCCGTCCATCCATCCCTCTGACGAGCTGTCTGTCCACCGATGTCTAGCTCCTGCTGGCCGCTGAGGAGGCAGAGTTGAGTGAGGCCCAGGCCCCCAAGGGGTGAGCGGTGCTTGGGGTCAAGACAGTGCGTCACCTTGGGTCAGATTTTTAAAACTCTGCTGGGCCTCAGCTTTCCTGTCTGCAAAGTGGGCTGGTAACGTGTCAGGGCAGACCACCCGGAGCGAGTGTGGAGCTGAGCGTGACAGTGTGATGTCATTTCTGCCCCTGTCTCCACACGTGGTGGAGAAGTGACTTCTGCTTGCCCTGTGTTCAGGGGCTTGGGCTTTCTGAATTGGGTCTTGAAGGACGCATAGGAGTTCTACCAGGAGCTGCGTGTGGCGCCAGAGACCTCTGGGCAGAGCTCCATGAGGCTGCCTGTGCAGCGGGGGTGGAGCCAGGGAAGAAAGGAGAGTGAGGAGAAGGCTCAGACCTCTGGCTCGGGTGGGGGGTTCAGGGAGCTGTGGCGGCGGCCAGTTCGGACCCCCTTGAGGGGGCCCCTTCCAGGCCGTCTGGGGAGGCAGGACCCCCCTCCAGCTTCCCCTGCACTTCTCAGGGTCTTGGTGGGGGGGCCGCCCGCCTTGCTCCCTCTGCTGGGAGTCTGTGCCCGCGTCCTGGGGAGGGGGGGTCTGTGCCCGCCGAGCAGCAGCCAGCGGCCGCATGGGGCACCCCCAGCCTTGCCCTGGGGCGGGGGTCCTTGTCTCCCGTGCGGTGTGGGGTGCTCTTGGCCCTCAGCCCAGGGTCTGTGCCCTCGGATGATCTGTTGGCAGTGAGTGTGGTGGGGAGCCACGGAGGGGGGCCGTGTCCGAGATGACAGGGCTGAGGACTGCCCCGCGCCCGGTGCCCGTGGGCCCCTCCTGGGGGCCGGCCCACATCCGGGAAG
>NW_006300164.1:2619173-2619426 GCF_000327345.1 Myotis davidii | reverse complement strand
GGGGTGCCCCCTCCAGTGCCAGGTGGGCGGGGGGTGCTCCCGCCAGCCCAGCCAGGGTTCCAGGGGACGCCGCTCGGGGAGAGCAGGGCCTGGCGCCAGCGCTGCCGGCAGCACCCCCCAGGCCCCGTTGCGGCTTCGTCTGGGCTCCGTCCTTGGCGGGAAGGGTGGGCGCCTGTGCGGGCGCAGCCTGGCCTGGGACCGGCCCGCTCTGGGCACGCGATCCCTGCAGCCTTATCTCTGGCTCCCATGGCTG
>NW_006300164.1:2616165-2618879 GCF_000327345.1 Myotis davidii | reverse complement strand
TCTGAGGGGCAGCCAGTGCCCCCGCCCCAGCCCTGCGCTGCGCCCAGCCTCTGCCCGCCCAGCCCTGAGACTGGGGGCCGGGCTGGCAGGTCACAGCCAAGGAGCAGGCAGGCCTCCTGCGGACCTGGGTGTCTCGGGGGACGCCAGGGCGAGGAGATCCCTGTCGGGCGCTGGGGATGGCCTGGCTTCCTCCCTGACTCCCCTGCGCCCTCTCGGTGGCTGGCCCTCCCCTGTGCTGAGAACAGGGGGAGGATGTTGTCACCACCTGGCTGGCTGACCCTGCACTTGGTGCTGGTCGGCCAGCGCTGGCCGGGCCTGGGCCTCCGAGCTGGGATCTGGATCGTGGCCCATGTGCCCGCGCTGGGTGGGCTGCCGGGGCTCCTGACCTGGGCTTGGTCCCCAGGACCCGGAGGCCAAGGAGCCAGGCCTGTCCTCTTGCCTTACGCTCCCACCCTTGGGGACACCCCCCTCGGGCTCTCTGGCCAGCTCTGAGGGCCTGTGCTCCCAGACCCTCCTGGGGGACTCTGAGTCAGGGCCATGTCGGTGAAGGACCAGGCAGGGCCACCCCTGTGGCCGGGGTCCAGAGCCAGAGAGAGAGAGAGAGCGCGAGCGCGCCTGAGTGAGCTGTGCCCTGGCCCCGCGGGTCCTCCCTTGCCCTGGGGCCGGGGCGCCTCAGCTCCAGGATGAGATGCCTTTCTTCCGTGGAGCTCTGCACCTCCAGAGCCGGAGCCGGAGCCAGCGTCAGTCATGCACACTTTAGCGCGAGCGAGCCCAGTGCCAGCCCTGGAGGCCCAGCAGGAAAGGATGGGAAGGAAGGCTTCCTGTCATTGTGTAGATGAGGAAATCGAGGTCTGAGCTGCCCCGTGAGCGGGGGTGAGCGGGCTCCTCTTACTCTGCCACGGCCCACCTGGGGCGAGTGAGTGAGCCTGCGGGGCGGGAGGCTGCTGGAGGGGCACCTAGCAGAGAGGCGTGTGCAGGCCCGTGGCAGGCTGGCGGTGCCAGGAGCTGGGTCTGCACCCCTGTCGCCGAGGACGGAGCCCACGCACAGGGAGGGGGCTCAGCACAGCTTCCCGCCCGAGGCCTCCCGATTGCTGACTACACCACGGGGATTCGAACCTGGTCCTCTCATTCCTCTCTGCGCTTCCTGCCCTGGGCCCTGGGTGTGAGGTTGGGGGCGTGGTGCTGGAGGTGGGGGGACACTCGTCCTCGTCTGGGAGGGGCTGGAGCCGAGCCTGCCCTGTGGGGCCGGGAGATGCCTTGTTTCCTACACAAACAACCAGGGTGGCTGCAGCAATTTTATTTTTATTTCCTATTTTTACTTCCCTGTTGGCTCTTTTTAGTAACAGTGGGTTAGATAGGCCCCCGCCCTCCAGTCTCCACCAGGCTTCCTGGCCTGGCCCTGGGCCCTTGGAGAAGGCAAGTGTGTGTGTGACCCCGGGTGGGGGAGGACCCGGCAGCTTGGCTTGCATACACCTGGTGACGGGGAGCTCACTCCCTCCCAGGTTGGTTCTGTGGGGCAGCCCTTTCTCATCCCCTGGGACCAGACCGGGGAAGCTGGTGGTGGCAATGGGTGCGCCCTGGTACGTGACTGTTTCCTCACACTCCCTCTGGTTCTCGGCTGGAGGCTTAGGTTTGGGGTGGCTGTGACAGAGGAGAGAGGGGGACCGGTGTGGGTGTATGCGCTGGGTGGGGTGGGCCGGAGACGTGCAGGTAAATAATACTCGGTGTTCCCGCCTCAGACGTGGCTGAGCAGGGTGTGGTGAGGGCAGGGCTGGCCCAACCTTTTTGGAACCGGGCCCACTGTGGGTTCTGGTCTGGCCACGGAGGCCATTCTGTGGGGTCAGTGAGCGTGCCCCGGGGGGTGGTTGCATGTCTGGCCGGCTGGGTCTTCCTGGGGCGGTGCTGCTGGCTGGGGGGATGCGAAGACCTCAGCTGGAGGGGCGTCTCCCCTGGGCGTGTGGCCCTGCTGTGGGTGAGGGGACCCTCGCCTGCCTGCGTGGGCACCGGCGGGCCTTGTACTGGCATGTGGTGGATGGGGCCTGAGCTGTGAGGTCAGCTGGGGAAAGTGCGGGGCCCACGGCAGTGCCCAGGCTGGAGTGTGGTGCCAGCCTGTGCCAAGCCCGCTGCACTCCCTGTGCGGTGAGGACGGGGCGCAGAGAGGCCCACACGTCCTGGGACCACACAGCCTATGGGTGTGGGGCGGCGGTGCCACACCCCTTCCCTGTGCTCCCCAGGCACAGAGTGGGCACCGCTGCCAGTCACGGAGGTGGCTGGGCCCAGAACTCCAGCCTGGGGCACTGCGTCCAGCTGCCACCCAGGCCCTCAGTGTGGAGGGGCCTGGACTTGGCCCTGCGGGGGCCCCTGGGTGCCGGGCACCTCTGCCAGCCGAGGTGCTGAGTGCGCTTCCCACAGGGTGCCAGGCTGGCCTCCACGGCTGGTGTTGCTGTGCCCAGGCCGTCGGGCGGGCTGGGGGCCTAAGGGGAGAGAGGAGTGCTGAGGGGCACCTGCCCGGCCGGCTCAGGCCCCGAGGGCGAGGGAGGCCCTTTTGTCCCGGCGTGAGCCATGTGGGCGGCGAGGACACAGAGCCCCGCGGTGCGGCACGTGTGGTGCCGGGAGGATTGCCGGTAATCCCTTGATTAGAGGCTAGGAAACCGAATCCCACGGCGGGCGGGGGGGGTGGGCACCTCCCCCTTGGAGAGGGCCCAGGGACTGGC
>NW_006300164.1:2615434-2615890 GCF_000327345.1 Myotis davidii | reverse complement strand
CGCCCAGCCTGTGCGGAGCGCTCAGGGCCCAGGACCCGGGAGGAGGCGAGCGTCCTGGCCCCGCTCCCGCTCCCGCTCCCCTGGGAGGAAGTGCCCCCGGGAGGGCGTTTCCGGGGCAGCTGGTCAGAATCGTCCTGGGACACTCCTGTGGGGAAGCGACACCACCGCCAGGTGCGGCTTGGACAAGGGTTCCGGGGTGATGTCCCCTGTGCTGTCCCCAGGCCACCAGTCTGGCCCGCTTAAGATTCCCAGGGAGGGCCTGTGTCCAGGAGCCCGGCCCCTGGTGGGCGGACTCTGGGGCGCACCCTGGTCCTCAGGGACCGGCCTCCCGACCCAGCGAGCGCAAGTTGGTGTGATTCTGGCTTCGCCTTCTTCCCTCGAGCAGAGAGGATCTTTCGAAACTGTGGGAAAGAGCGCTTCCTCCCAGCGCGGGGGCGGGGCGGGGGAGCGCAGGGG
>NW_006300164.1:2615111-2615353 GCF_000327345.1 Myotis davidii | reverse complement strand
GGTGTCCGCCCCCTGCCTCTCTGCCCTCAGCGGGTCCCGTCCCACATCTGCTCCGGCCTCGGGGGGATCCGGCCAGGCACAGCCAAGGCCCCTGTCCCCGCCTGGACCTGTTTCCCCAGCCCCCAAGGGGGCCCTTCTGGCGCTGAAGGGTGAGCATGCACTTGGTGGCATTGGGTCCTGGGGAGGGGGCGCTGGGCATGGAGGGAACTGGCACTCCCAGCTCGGGTCCCGCCTAGTGTGCA
>NW_006300164.1:2612124-2614986 GCF_000327345.1 Myotis davidii | reverse complement strand
CCTGACTCAGCAGCCGCAGGGAGGGGAAACCGGAGGTTTCTCGACAGAAGCCCCAGCCGGGGCGCCTGCCGCGTGGCCCAGATTTTTCTTGTGAAGGAGGTGGGAAGTGGAGCTCTCGTTCCCGCCTCTGGGTTCCTGGCAGGAGCTTGGGGCCCTGGCTCCTGGGCACACTGCGCCCCCTCTTCCTGGGCCCACTGTCTCTCCCCTGTGCACCACCCTCTGTGGCTCCCCAGTGCCCACTGCTCCCCAGGCCTGCGCCCCTCTTGCTGCCACACCGGTCACCCCGCAGTCCTCCTGCCTCTGGGTCCTGCCGCGCCCCCTTCCGTCCACCAGCTTCTTGTTCTGTCAGGTGTCCATGTGTAAGCATCCTCTTCCAGGAAGCCCTCCTGGGTTCGATCCCCGCCGCCGGTCTCCCTGGCGGTGGTGATGGGAGGGACTCGGTCTTTGTTAGCGTCGGCGCTGGGCCCGACAGTCCAGTGGATGTGGGGTTGCGGGGACGGGAGCAGTGACCACCACCCAGCTGGGCCTCCTCCTGGGGCTCTGGGCCGTGCGGCCCGCTGGCCTGGGCCAAGGTGCCTGGCAGAGAGTCGGGGTCGGCCTCCGTGGGGCATGTTGATGGACCTGCTTGAACGGGGGCAGGGGGCGGCCTCCGCCTCTCAGGCTCAGCTGCCCCGTCCAGCGTGCCGTGTGGCCTCTCTCTGCCCGGACCATGGGCGCCAGAGGGCAGGGAAGGGGCATGCCCGGAGGTTGGCAGTGAGGGCCTGGGGTCCTGGGAAGGGCCTGTCTTCCCCCGGCCCCGGGGGTGAGGGAGCTGACGTGTGCGCCGCCAGCTGGGCTGTCCGGACGAAGGCTGCACGTTGGGTCGAATCCCACCTGGGGCTTCCGGACCCCTTGGCGGTCAGCAGTGGGGGCGCCTGGCAGGCGCTCGGACCTCCCAGCCCATCCTGGGGCCGGCGTGGAGGCGGCTGACCAGCCAGGGGTTTGGAATCTTGGAATCTGGGTTGGGAAGTCTGGCCTCGATGGCCTTTGACAAGCAGGGACCCTGCGACGCCGGGCGTCGGTCTGGTGGAGGCCTGTCCCTCTGACATTGCCGTCCTGGCCTGGCCTTTCCCGCTGGCTGTTTCCATTCAGCGTCTGATAGTGGCCGAGTGTCCCCCACCCACTGCGTCACCAGCGCCTGCCACCTTCGGCTGCCTGCTCGATCCCTTAACGTGTTTGTGAAGCATCGAGCTACAAAAGGCTCCTCCCCGGCCCCCCACCCCCATCAATGCATAATGCATGACGGGGAGAGTGAAAAGTAATTAGAGTCTCGGCTCTCGCCCGGTTCATTCATGACTAAATCTGGGTCAGCAGATAAGCACAAGCGGGCGACGCATGGTGGGACAGCCCCTCGCCCCCTCCTCCGGGAAGCCCTCCCTGATGCTCCCACTAGGGAGGATCTCTCCCACCCCTCGGCCTAGGACTTCGTGCATCTGATGGCGTCTTTCCCCCACCTTTCACATGAGGCTGTGTTGGGAGTGGGGGTGGCAGCTCCTAGGGTCGGGGCTCATGGAGGGGGTGACAGCGGAGCCATGGACTGTCAGGTACCGCAGGGCCCCCTACAGCGCTCGCTTGTTCTAAAACGCTGGCCCCCGATCGTGCTGTCCTTTCTCAGGTGCCTCCCACGCTCCACGGGCCTGGGGGTGAAGGCCCAGCCCTGGCCCTGGCACTCGTCCCGGCTCATGGCACCAGCTGCTCTGCTCGGCTTCCTGTTGCTAGAATGTTCCCAGCTCTTCCCTCCTCCGGTCCTGCGCACGTGCTTTCCCTCCCAGCATGCGCTGCCCGCATGACCCTGTGGCTGCTGCCCTGTTCCTTCCGGCCTCACTTGGGTGTCACCCCCAGGGCCCCCGGGTGTTGCGGCCTCGCCCCCCCGTCACGCACGGCCGCCTCCGCCTGCTCGCTTCCTTCTGAGGCGCCGCACATCCTGCGAGCGGTTTGTGGGTGGGGCTCGCGTCCGCCCCGACGGGGCACGTGCTCCGGGAACGCGGGTGCCCGGGAGCCTGCAGGGCCTGCCCCGTAGCCCCGCGCTCCCCCGACCCGTCAGCACGGCCCACCCAGCGCACACAAGGCCCTCAGGTGCTCGGGGAGGCCGGTCGGGCCGGCGGTGGGTGGAGGAGTGACAGCTGGGGCCTCGCTGAGCCCCCCCAGTCCCGACTCTTCCCACTTTCTAGACGGGGGACGGGCCTGAGGAGTGGCCCTGACCCAGGCCACGGGGGAGGTTTGGGGAGGCCCTGCCTCCTGCTGCACCTGGCCAGACCCGGGCGGTGGGCGGGGGGCCTGGGCTGTGGGGTGGACCCGAGGGGGGCACTGTGGGGTGACAGGCAGGTGGATGTGGGAGGAGCCTGGACATCACCCTGGGACTGAGGGCACGGGGCGGCCCTGTCACCAGGCAGAGAAGGAGTTAAAGGCCGAGGGAAGGAACAATGTTTCTAATTTCCCGTGTGATTTAATAAAAATGTAAATCGCAGGGCGGAGGATGACCCACGCTGCCACGGTGTTGACCGAGATGAATTGTGGGCTCCTGTGGCCAGCCTAGCGGGGTGGGAGGGGGGGGCAGACACCGTCCCTGGCCCAGGGGATGGGGAGCTGAGCGCTGGGGCATCCACCGAGGAGGGGGCCCCGGAAGAGCCTTCCGTGGCCTGTCCTGTCCGAGCCGGCATCCTCTGACCCCCCACACCCGATCCAGGCATGGCGGGCGCCTGGGGCCTGTGGTGATGGACACGTCCCAGGAATGGGGTGACCTTCGAGCTGAGGTCGCGGGACGAGGAGGGGCAGCCGGGCAGAGACGTGGAGGAAGAACGCTGCCGCTGAGTGGCATGTGCC
>NW_006300164.1:2610529-2611958 GCF_000327345.1 Myotis davidii | reverse complement strand
GCCCCGGGGTGGGGTGGGGTCCTGAGGCCCAGGGAGGGGGTGGCCAGGAAGGGGAGAGCGGGTGGGTTGGTGCCGACAGGCCTGGCGTGGGGCTCGGGGTGACCCTGAGGTGTGGCACTGTGGGGGGCAGGGTGGGCAGAAGCCCAGAGCTGGGTGGGCGGTTAGGACAGGGAGGCTGTGCTGGGAGGTGGAGGAGTGGGGGGCGCTGATGCCTGGTCTCGGGGAGACATGGGGCTCGGGTCTGTGGTCAGCATGAGTGTGTCATGGTGTGGGCCCCGGTTTTAGCTCTGTGCCCACGGCTCACCCACGCGGCAAGGCGGCTCAGAGCAGGCATGCATGGCTGGCTCAGGATGGGCAGGTCCGGCCGGACAGGCTGCTGTGACGGGGGGACGCCCAGCACCCACCGTCCTTCCGCCTCTGACATGGACCTCTTAGGCGTGTGGCAGGGGCCTGGCCAGGCAAGAGGCGCCGCTGAGCTGACACCCTGGGTGGCCAGTGCCGCCGGAGGGGGCGCCGGGCCAGCCGCAGGACCGGGAGGGGGTGGCATCCACCAGGTCTGATGGCTGCTCACCGGGGCCCGCGGGATCTGAAGGGCTGCATCAGGGTCCCTGGGGCTCCTCGGGCCCTGGGAGGTGCAGGGTCCTCCCTCTAGACCCCAGATAGGCTGCACGGCCCTGGTCCTCCCCGCCTCACCCCTGCCCAGCAGCGGGCAGAAGTGGCCGAGACCGTGCGAGCGGAGTGTGCGGACCACCCAGCCGCCAGCCGCTCTCCTGCGGGCCCTGCTTTCCTTTGGCGGGGCAGGAGCTGCTCCCCGACTGATGCGCGGGGCCGCGAGGGAGATGCCGGTGCGGGGGGCGCTCTGGCCTTAGGGCCGTCGGGCCCAGCGCCAGGGGCCCCTCTGCACCTCTGTCTTCTCATCCATGAAGGGGTACCTGTCCTCGCCTCACGGCTGGTGGTGCAGAACCGCGGGGGCTCATCCCGTGTGCATGTGTGCACGTGTGTGCACGTGTGTGTGGGGCTGAGGCCCACCGTTTCGTTTACCTTCCTTGTGGGTGGGCACCTGGCTGCAGCCGCAGGAAGGAGTGTGCCAGGTTGGCAGCGTGCCCTCTGCCTTTGCTCACCTGCCGGGGGGGCTTCCCGCCACCGCCCTGCCTTTCGGCTCCTGATGGCAGTCTCCTGCCCGCACCAGGGGCTGCTCATGGGCCGTCAGCCTGGCAGGCCCCTGAGCTGTGGGTGGGCCCGCAGCGAGGACTGGCCTCCTCTCTCCGGCCTCAGTGTCGCCTCCTGTGAAATGGGGGCAGCCGACGCGGCCTTCGTGAGAAGCGTGGCAGCGTGAGGGTGAACGTCTGACATGGTCGTCAGGCGCTGGGAGACTCCAGTGCGGGGGACGGGGTCGGGCGATGGAGGCGCAGACAGGGCAGGGCCGGGG
>NW_006300164.1:2608466-2609684 GCF_000327345.1 Myotis davidii | reverse complement strand
CACCCTGGGTGGCCAGTGCCGCCCCCGGGGAGGGTGCGCCGGGCCAGCCGCAGGACTGGGAGGGGGTGGCATCCACCAGGTCTGATGGCTGCTCACCGGGGCCCGCGGGATCTGAAGGGCTGCATCAGGGTCCCTGGGGCTCCTCGGGCCCTGGGAGGTGCAGGGTCCTCCCTCTAGACCCCAGATAGGCTGCACGGCCCTGGTCCTCCCCGCCTCACCCCTGCCCAGCAGCGGGCAGAAGTGGCCGAGACCGTGCGAGCGGAGTGTGCGGACCACCCAGCCGCCAGCCGCTCTCCTGCGGGCCCTGCTTTCCTTTGGCGGGGCAGGAGCTGCTCCCCGACTGCCGACGGCGTTGGCCACGCCCTTCCCTCCCCGACGTGCTGGCCGGACTTGGGGCGTCAGTTTCCTCAGGGGAGCAGAGTCCTGGCCTGCGGGTGCCGTGGGGTTGATGGAGGGGCCGTGTGCTGTGACGGCGCCGGGGAGCGGCTCTGCGTCCGCCCTCACGTCCAGGCGCACACTGTCGGGGAGGGAAAGGGGCAGCTGGGGGAGCAAGGGTGCCCGCTGGCTTTGGGGGCATGGACGGCTCAGCCGGCCTCACCCAGGGCCGTGGGAGCTGAGGCGCTGAAGCGCTCGGGGCAGTCGGCTCTTGAGGACCCTCTCCCTGCCCTCGCTCCCTGCGTGGGCTGGGCACCTTCTGGGTGGGCATGGTGCCCAGCTGGCCTCTGCTGCTTTGCTTGTTGGGCCAGGGGTTCCAGCCACGTTGTCTGGGCTGGGCCTCTGGGCTGTGGGCTGGGAGGGCGAGCAGCCCGGCTTCTCTCAGTGCCCACCAACTGGGGTACAGGGAGGAGGGGGCTGGGCTGCCAGGGCAGCTGGGAGGGGCAGGCCCTTGGCTGGAGGCCTGAGGCCTGAGGAAGCGAGAGCCCACGCAGAGCAGCCGGCCTGCTGGGGAGGAGGCGTGTTTATTTTCTTAAGTGGGTTTAAAGGGCTGCTGGAGCCTCGATCGTAAACATCCCAGAGGGAGGCTTCTGACGGCCTCCGCTGTGAGGGGCCTGGGCCATGTGGGGGAGGCGGGGCAGCGTCCCAGGGGGCCTGGGCTTCGTGTGCCACGTGTGGATGTGTGTGCACGTGCAGGTGCGTGTCCACCGCACGCTGCGTGCTGGGCTGGCTCCCGCGCGGCCTGGCCGCGGGCACTCCTTGCTCGGACAGGCTCACCAGCCC
>NW_006300164.1:2602326-2602882 GCF_000327345.1 Myotis davidii | reverse complement strand
CAGGCAGGGGGTGTGAGCTGTTGTGCAGGGGAGGGGACGGGCAGGGTGCTGGCTGTGGGGTGGCTGGGGACACCGTGACCCCACCCCCCAGGCGGGGTCCCCAGCTCGGGAACCCTGGAGCCGCGGGACCTGCACCAGGGAAAGGCGATCCCTCCCAGCCCCTGAATATTTCATCAGCGGATTAGGTGTTGAAGCTGAGCTGTCCCTGCTCCGGGGGGCGGGGGGGCGGAGGGCGGAGGGCGGAGGCGGGCACGTTTGGGTCTTTCTCTCGATGATGGGGCCTGTCAGTCAGAAAGTGATGCAGCAGTAAATCATAAAATCTCTTCTAATCAACCTTCAAAGTTCTGCTGTGATGGTATCCTAAGAACAATTCACCACACATGAAGAAAAGAGCATTTAAAAGCACTGTGGAAGCCGGGGTCCTGCTGGCTCTTTAATTAAGGCCGAGCCGCAATCAGCCATCTCGCTGCCATTGAGTCTTTACCCCCAGACGGGAGGTGGACGGCGCAGCGCAGGGCTTGGCAGAGCGGGCCCCGGGCTGCGGAGAGATCTAAGG
>NW_006300164.1:2599806-2600417 GCF_000327345.1 Myotis davidii | reverse complement strand
GTCCTTCCTCCCCCAGGTGAGCAGGAGGGGAGCCCTGCTCGGCGATGCCAGGCCGGGCCAGGAGGGCGCCCTCTCGGAACCCTCCTGGTGCGGGGCACGGGGCTCGCCGGGGCTGGGTGCGCTGTTGGGTGACCAGCAGCCATGACCCGAGATGCCTGCCCTCTTGCTGGGGGCGCCGGCAGGGCACAGGGACCGCCCCACACCCCCCACCCCCGTTCCGAGGCTGAGCCAGCGAGCCGGGGCGGCGTCGGAGCTGCTGGGGGAAATGGGGTTGGGGTGGCCGAGGGGTGCTGCTTCAGAGAGCGGGGTCCAGGGCCCCTGGACGAAGGGGGCGGACTCAGACCGTAGCCGCTCTTGGTTCCATAAGGCACCCGTTGGATCCAAGCCTGGGACAGCAGAGGCCAGTGCCAGTCCACGTGCTGTTCTCGTGGCCCGGCCGTGGCTGCCTGGGCTGGGCACTGAGGCGCTTGGGGCCTCCTGGCGAGGGCGCTGGGACGCGTTGGTGATGTCTGCGGGGAGGACGGGGACGAGGCGCGTGCGGGCCATCCTGGGTGCGGACTCGCAGCCAGTCCGGTGGCTCTTCCTCCCGGCGCCGCGTGAGGAGTGATCTG
>NW_006300164.1:2598514-2599547 GCF_000327345.1 Myotis davidii | reverse complement strand
CCCAGGCCCGTGGGGTCCGCAGCCTGGGGACGGGCAGAGGCCGTGACTCCTGGCCCAGGTCACCAGCGGGGACCCGGGTCCTTCCCGCGGCTCCACTCCCGTCCGTGTCGTTCCCGAGACTCGCACCTTCAGGCGCTTGTTGCTGAAGGTCTCAGGTCTGCGTGGACCGCCCTCCCGCGTGCCGGCCTCGCTATCCCTCAGGCGCCGTCCCCAGACCTTCCACCCCGGCCCACCAGGACCGTGACACTGGCCGAGAGGCTGCTAGGAAGTCTCGGTTGGGAGTTGGGGAGCCTGCCCCTGAGTTCTAGGGTGTTCGGACCAGAGGGACCCCCGGAAACTGGCTCTTCTGCTCTTAGGAGGCTGCCCAGAACCCGTGATGCAGGAAGGGGGTGCTTCCCTCGACCCTCCTCCTCTGTTCAGCTGGGCCTTTGGGGTTCAGGGCGGGGCTGGGGCCAGGCATGCCCAGCCCTCCTCTGCCGGCTCCCCTCTGCCTGCCCAGCCTCGGGCACCCCCAGTGTGTGAGGGGGGGTGCTGGGGTGGCCTCCTGCTGTTGAGCCTGTATCCCTGCCTCTTGTGCCCTGAGTTCTGGTTCCGTTCGCCCCTGGAGAAATGCAGGCCCAGGTCCTGGGATCGGCACTGAGTAGCACCCAGTGGGCCAGGGCATCGTCCCACCAGGAGGGGCAGGGAGCCCTGTTAACTCAATGCTAACGGCAAACCCAGCCCACCTCACTGGGCCAGGGAGGCTGGGCAGCACCCCCATTCTGGCTGTTTCTTGATCTGCCCTTTGAGAGCCGGGGGGGGGGGGGGGGCAGGCACCCCGGGCCGCTGCTCGTCAGCGTTGGTTCTTGTTCTCTCGCTGGGACGCCACCTTTCCAGGGGGATGCGGAGGCAGGAGGGGCGCAGCCCAGGTCGGGGGCAGCGGACCCCGAGAGGAGGGCGAGGGTAGCGGCTGCCCCCTGAGAGGCTGGGAGCCCAGAGCCTGGCCCACGCCCCCCGGGCTCTCCCACCTGGCAGGCGGGTGCTGTGGGCCTCG
>NW_006300164.1:2596705-2598464 GCF_000327345.1 Myotis davidii | reverse complement strand
TCCGGCGCGCCCTGCCCCGAGTCCGCAGTTTGGGGAAAGCTTCGTGGCCCCTGGTCCCAGGGAGCCGAGCTCTGAGGTGGCTGCCGGCTCCCAGGGCCACACAGCCAGGTTTGGGGGGGGCAGCGTCCTGCCCTCTGGGATGACTGCTGGGCCTCGATCCCTGCCCCCCCAGCACCCTACACACATAGAGAGGCAGGGCTGTGCCCCCCCAGGAGCCAGGGAGGCTCCCCCACTCTCACCCTAGAGCCTGGCTCTGGCCTGTCCCAGGTTGGGCCTCTTCCCCGTGACCAGCTGGCCTTGTTCCTGCCCCGCGGCCTGTGCGGGCCATGCGGGCGGGGGCGGGGCGGGGGGAGACGGGAGGACCTTCTTGGGAAGCTGCTCCCAACCCTGTGAGGCTGGGCAGGCTGGTTCCAGGGAGAAGGGGTGCCTCAGGCTTCTGTGGGTGACCCCGTGGAGGGCAGGGGCCGTGGGCAAGTGACTGAACCACCCCAGCCTCGCTTCCCTCCTCGGGGCCGTGGGGAGGAGGAAGTCCTGCCCCTGAGGGTGTGGAAGGTGGGAAAGTGTCCGCTCACACCTGGGACACGGCCACGCGTGCTGACCCAGGCCAGGCCGCGGGAGGGGCCGCGCTGTGCTCCTCCGTCACACAGCCACACAGCCTGCAGGCGAGGGCGGGCAGCCCCCGGCCTCCCAGGGTGGCTCCCTCGCGCCGTGCGGCCCTGTTTTCTGGGCGCCCCGTGTGCCGGACACACGTGAAGGTCCTGTTCCCTGGCTCCTGGGCCAGACCCGGGGCCGTCACGGTCCAGCTGCACAGGAGGTCGCAGCCTGGCGGGGGCGCGCGTGCCCTTGTAGGTGGGACGGGGTGGCTTTCTTGGGGGGCGGGTAGTGGTGTGTGTCCCTGCCCATCCTCACCCTGCGTGGGGCCTGCTCACCCCCACCCTGTGACAGAGGGTCCCTCCCTGCCCCCCTCCCCACCCAGCCCCCTGCAGGCGGCCCAGGGCCCCAGCCCCCTGCAGGGCACCCAGGAGGCCTCCGGCCAAGTAGGGCTGGGAGCAGAGCAGGCACGGGGGGCGGGAACAAAACAACAGAAATCCTCCCCAGCCGCCCGCCGCCGCCCGAGCCTCCTTATCTGTCTCCACCGCCTGTCGCAATCGCTCCTGGGTGCCGGTTGAGAAATGCGATGGGCCGATAGTCGCCAGGCGCTGAGCTCTGGGCAGTCGGACAGGTTCAGTTCCCAGCGGGCGGGCGGGCGGAGGCCTTCCCTTCCCGGGAGGAGAAACCTGGCCGGAGTTCACCCTCCTGCCCCCGGAGGCTCCGGGCCAGGGGCTCTGCGGGCGGGCGGGGCTCGCACAGAGCTGGTGGCTTGGGGATGCCAGGCCCTGAGAGGCCTGGACGGCCGTGGCGGACACACCCTGAGCGGAGTTCACGTGGGGATGCCCCCCTTCTGGAAGTGAGCAGAGAGGACCGGCCTCCGGCCAGGCCTCTGCTCTTAGGAAACGTGCGTCCGCTACGCTTTCTTCAGTATGTCGGTTATCGGTTTGGCCTGGCACCCTTTGACCTGTTATCACAGGACGAGACCTGTGAGGGGTGGTGTGCAGCTGAGCCGAGGTCAGCAGGGACCAGTGGCTGCCCAAGAGGAGGCGGAAACACTCCGCAAAGGGCCGGGGACTCTGCAGTTGTGCTGAGCGCAGGGAGGTGGGCGGGAGCAGGGAGCGTGGTGGCCCGGCTGCTGACGCTCCGGGCACGTGGGTGCGTGTGCACG
>NW_006300164.1:2594612-2596614 GCF_000327345.1 Myotis davidii | reverse complement strand
GACAGCCAGGCCTGCGCAGCCGAAGCCTGGGGGGTGTGGGGCTGGCCTGGCGGAGGGGCCGTGTGCTGGGCAGGTGGCCAGTCGGGCGGCCAGCGGTCGGTTTCAGGCAGGTCCAGGTGAGGGCTCGGGATGGTTGGGGCGAAGAGCAGGGCATGGGCAGTGACTGCCCAGGGTGAAAGGGCCGCCATCAACCTGGGCGGGAGCTTGAGGGAAGGCTTCCTGGAGGAGGTGGTCACCTGCGGCCCAGACCAGGGAATGGGTGGGGAACAGCATGTGCACAGGCCCCGAGGTGAGAGAGGAGTTCAGGGCTCGCACGGGGAGGTTGAGAGCTGAGGCAGGGCAGGTTTCAGAGTCCCTGTGTGGGGTCTAGACTTGACTCTGTGGGGCCTGGTAGCCTTGTGTGTGGGAACCAACAAGTCCTGGTTCTAGAAAATTCTCCAGGAATCCGGCTTTCCAGGCTTCTGTTTGGGTGCTGTTCCAGCAGAGCGGCTCTGCCCCGGGCTCTCCCGCCCCCGCCTCTCGCGGGCCTGTCCTCTCTTTCTCTCATTTCCTCTAGTTCCATTATTGTCCAGCATATGGCATGGAGGTGGTGTTTCCTCTAAGCCACTTCCCATACTCGCCCGTCATTTCAGTGGTCCATTCCAACATGTTCAGATGTTACCATTTCGGGTGTGGCGGCGGCTGGGGAATGCTGGCAGGCCTGAGCCCAGTCTGCGGGCAGAGGGCTGGGGCAGGGAGCCCAGCTGCGAAGAAGGGAAGAGGAGGTGCAGGTGCAGCCCTCGGGGCCACGGGCTCACCCCCACATGGTTGCAGGGGTAGGTGAGCCAGTGCCCGCCTGGCAGAGGGGCCCGTTCAGTCCGGGGAGCATTTATTGAGCGCCTCTTGGGCACAGGAGTTGGGGGGAGGCCCAGGAGGAGACAGAGGTCTGCAGCCCGAGGGCAGGGCTGGGGGGGCCTGCGGAGTGTGAGCGCGGGCCAGCTTTGGGGAGCTCTGCCTGCTGCTGCGGGGGAAGCCGGGAGGCGAGGTGTTCCCCTTGGCTGGGCCTGGGGTGTCCCCTGCTCCATCTCGGGGCACCTTAGAGGCACTGATCCCACTGTGCACCTGGGAAAACAGGCCCAGAAGACGCGTTTGAGGGCTCGAGCGGGTGTGACCGCACCTGGTGACCATGACCTGGCAATCAGGAGCTGGTTGGCCTCTGTCCTCCCCAGCCCTGGCTCGCCTGGTGCTCCTGGCCTGTGCCTGCCCGCCCGGCCTGGCCGGCCCCGTCTGGGCCCTCCCCGCCTCTCTGGCCGCCAGCGCCCGTGGGAAACGAACTCCAGGGATCCTCCTCCTGGGCTCCCTCCGGCTCCAGCGTTTCTCCGAGTGGAGCGTGGCCTTGAGTGTTGTGGGGGACGGGACGTGCCAGGCCTTGGAGGGCGGGGCGCGGGCTACCCCCTCCCCACCATTAGTGGGCACACATTGAGTTTTTCGGGAAATCAGGGATGAAAGACCCTTCGCTTACTCTGCCAAATAAGCAGTAAACCCAGC
The DNA here is from genome assembly GCF_000327345.1 of Myotis davidii. NCBI lineage: Eukaryota > Metazoa > Chordata > Mammalia > Chiroptera > Vespertilionidae > Myotis > Myotis davidii. The sequence goes on along the minus strand of NW_006300164.1, from coordinate 2,595,087 downwards.
CAACCATCGCTTGTGGCTCCTAGCAGCCACCGCGGAGCCTGGTCGGGCGGGGCAGCAGGCCACCCTCCTGTGTTGCCCCGAACCCCCGAGCTGGGTTTTGCCAGGCCCCGTGACAGCCCTGAGGACGGGGTGGGGGCTCATGTAGCCGAGGCTCCCTGTTCGCTCCCAAAGGGGCAGGTGGAAGGTTCCGGAGCCGCCCGGGCCGGGGCTGGAGAGGCCCAGGAACCGGGCGAGTGCGGTGGAGTGCGGGGCAGTGGCCATGCGAGTGTCCGCCCTGTCTTTTGGCTGCACGTCCAGCTGCTTCGCCACGACCACCTCGCCACGGAGGTGGGAAGCCCCCGGCCCCTACCTGCAGCCCCTGCTTCCCCCCAGGGTCAGTTTAGGGGCTGCCCACTGGCCTTGCTGGGGCCCTGGGGTGCTGGGTTGGTGTCTGGCCGCAGGGGAGCCAGTGACAGGGTGCAGCCTCGCTCGCCTC
>NW_006300164.1:2593851-2594366 GCF_000327345.1 Myotis davidii | reverse complement strand
CCGGGGACAGTTCTTCAGAAACGGGCAGCCGCCCGGACTCCTTGGCCATAGGGCTGAGTCCGGGGCCCAGGGCCACGATGCAGGCCTTCTGGTGGGGATGACCCCAACTCCATCCTGGGGTCCCTGTGAGTGGCGTCCGCCCCAGGCAGGGCCAAGGCCCGGGAGCTCCCTGGGCAGGGGGTGGGCACACGGGGCCTCTCTAGACCAGGGGTGGGCAAACTTTTTGACTCGAGGGCCACAATGGGTTCTTAAACTGGACTGGTAGGGTCCTGGGCTGGGAGGGCGGTGTGGCCTGGGCTGGGGAGGAGGCTCTGCTGCTCTGTGAGAAGTGGGGGCCGGAGGGCGGCAGCGGGAGGGGCCCCGGGGCCTTTGGCCTGAGTGCCTGGGCACACTGCGCCCCTTTTACCATATGAGGCAAACGGTAGCGAGCGGGTGTGGGGCGGTCAGGACTTGGGTGTGGGTACGCTCTGGCCCCCGGAAGAGGTCGGGTGGGCCGCTGGAGTGGGGCCGGCGTT
>NW_006300164.1:2589644-2589871 GCF_000327345.1 Myotis davidii | reverse complement strand
CTGACGCCAGGGCCCCAGCAGGGAGGCGGCCGGGAGGGACTGTGGTCCCGGGGTGTCTCCGGCACCAGCGCTGCCTGGGTGGTCCCGGCGCGCTGCACGCCGCCCTTCCCGGTCCATGGGCCTTGGCGCGGGCTCAGGAATTCTGCATTATCTCGGCCCTTCCAGCTTCCTCAGCAGGCGCCCTGCTCCTGTCTTCCCCCGGCCACATCTGGAACCAGTTACCCCGG
>NW_006300164.1:2588906-2589450 GCF_000327345.1 Myotis davidii | reverse complement strand
TGTGTGCAGAGCCTGGCCGCGGGAGCCCAGGACGAAGCAGCCCCCATGCGCTTGGGCCTCCTCCTGAGCTGGGTGGTCTTCCTGCTTCTAGAAGCTGCACCTGGAAAGAGGGGTCAGGGTGTGAAGGCCTGAGGGACAAGGACTGTCCACCAGACCCGGGAGGCGGGTCCCTGGCCCGAGGCCGTGCAGTGCCCAGGACAAGGACTGACCTCTCCCTCCTGAGGGCCAGCTCCTGCCCTGGGGGGGGGGGGCGGGCAGCCAGGAGGGGTCAGGTGGCACAGACATGGGACGAGAGTCCAGCTGGCCCTTAGCCTCCTGGGGGCTTTGCAAGGAGGGAGTGGGCGCTTCTCTCGTCTCCGCCTTCGACGTCTGCCGTGGTTATTGCATTTGCCTCTCGTGCCACCTCCCGGGCTTCGACGTGCCCACCCGCGCAGGTAGGAGTGCAGAGGCCCCTGCTGGGCACGGGGGGTGGAGAGCTGCAGGGGCGATGCCGCGCTGTCCTGTGGCACCTCGTTTGCACCTCCGAGTCCCGGGCCCTCGCGGC
>NW_006300164.1:2588293-2588855 GCF_000327345.1 Myotis davidii | reverse complement strand
CACCGTGGGGCTGCCGCTCCCCCTTGCAGGCGCCAGCCTGTGCGGCTGTGCTGCCGGCCGGGCTGCCCGGGGTGTGTGCGTGCGTCCGTGTGCATGTGTGCGTGTGCGCCTGCGTGTGTGTGCGTGCATGGGCTCATGTGCATGTGTGTGCGCGCACGCACGCGCCTCTGTGCAGGTTACGTGGGTCCATGTGTATGCGGGTCCACGTGTGCATGTGTGTGCCGGGTCCATGTGTGCACGTGCATGTGTGTGCCGGGTATGTGTGTTTGCGTGTGTGTGCGCGCGTGCTAGGCGCGCGTGTGCATGTTCATTTGTGCATGTGCCGGGTACGTGTGTGCATGCGCATGCATGTGTGTGTATTGTGTGCCAGTATGTGTGTGCATGTGCGTGCCAGGTACGTGTGTGCGTGCGTGTGTGTGCCGGGCTGCAGCTTCGGCTGACCTCGGGTCCCCCCCGGCGGAGGGACGAGGCCAGGGGTCCTGACTGTGGCTGTTTCCACTTCATCCTCACTGTGGAGTCCTGGCTGGCAGGCGCCCATCGGGCACGCACCCTTGCAACGCGG
>NW_006300164.1:2586532-2588030 GCF_000327345.1 Myotis davidii | reverse complement strand
GTCCGAGGACGAGGGCCCTCCCCCGAGGGGTGTGGCGGAGGGGGCTGGAGCCGGGCGGCGGGCAGACAGAGGGCAGCGACCCTTCCTGCGCCGCTGCGTGTGGAAACCAGCTGGTGACGTGGCTGGCAGTGTTGAAAGAAGGCCTCGTGGGTTTCCCAACATCCTGCCGGCTGTCACAGGACTGGGCGTCCAGGTCCTGGGTGCCAGACCCAGCCCGGCCTCCCTCTCGGGTGCCTGGCTCCGTCTCCTTCCCCACGGCTGCCCGGGGCAGGGCGGAGGCCGTGACGCTTGGTCTGGGTGACATGACTCCGGGCCCACGTACCCCTCGTGACCTGCCCGTTCGAGGAGGTCAGGTGCTTTGGCGTGGAGGGCGGGATCGGAACCCAGGCCCGGGAGGGTGTGACGTTACTGCCCTGAGGCCAAGGACTTCCTGCCAGCGTGGTGGGCAGATGCCAGTCAGGAGGCCGAAGGTGGCAGCCAAGGGCCCGGCCCCTGTGCCCTCCAGGGCTGGGTCTCTTACTGGGCTGAGCCCCCATCAAGAAGATGGGGGGAGGCGGGGAGCTTAGGCAACACTGGGGAGCGCCCCTCTCCCTTGGCCAGAGTGGGGCCTGGCACCCGGACCACCTGCAGTGGGCACACTGTGTTTAGGGGAGGACAGGGGCCCAGAGAGGGCGAGTGGGGCACGCAGACAGGGGCCCGGGGCCAGTGCCCAGGTTGCTGGGTGTGAAGGCCATTCCGCAGGTCCTGCCGGGCCAGGCTGGGAGGACAGGGACAGGGGGAAGTATGTGTGGGCTCTGCCACTCTGAGCTGTGTGGCTTCAGGCAAGTCGCTGGGGCTCTCTGATCACTGAGGGGAATTGGAGGCCTAAGTGTGGAGCTGGGGGAGGATGCTTCTGGAACCTCTGCCTGGGCGAGGGCCGGCCCAGAGGGACTCGGGACCCTGCCCTGGGAGGGCGGCCGCCGACCCCAGCCCGGTCCCGCCTGGGTGGGGCCTGGGTTCTGGGAACTCATGGCCATGCCCCCGATGGCGCCTGCCTGTCGCCTGTCAGCAGGGGAGGGGCCTGGAGAGGAGTCTCTTTCTTATGGAGGATGAGGAAGCGGGAGCCCAGAAAGGGTGAGGGGCTGGGCCGGGGCCACTGGGCGAGGAGGGGAGCCGGGCCGGTGAAGGGGGCGTCGGAACCGTGCGCTGTGAGTAAGGCAGGGGCTTCGTGGTCGGTGGGAAGGAAGGTGTGGGTTTCAGCCACGGTCCCAGCGCCTGGGGGCTGGGCCGGGGCCACTGGGCGAGGAGGGGAGCCGGGCCGGTGAAGGGGGCGTCGGAACCGTGCGCTGTGAGTAAGGCAGGGGCTTCGTGGTCGGTGGGAAGGAAGGTGTGGGTTTCAGCCACGGTCCCAGCGCCTCCACCGGTTTTCTTCCCTTAGGTAACTAAGCAAATAGGCACATTTCTGGGGATTATTATTTTAAAGTTTTAGATAAGGATTTTGTAAACCTTGATCCATATT
>NW_006300164.1:2573714-2575269 GCF_000327345.1 Myotis davidii | reverse complement strand
GCCCGGGAGCTCCCTGGGCAGGGGGTGGGCACACGGGGCGGGAGGCAGGGCCCCAAGGACTGCCTGTCTGTCCGCCCAGGGAACCCGTCTGTCCTCGGGGCTCGGATCTGGGCGCCCCCTCGGGTGGTCTGGGACCCGGGAGGCCTGGCAGGTTTGCGCGGTGCCTCTGCCTGAGCCCCACATGGCTTCTTCTCCGGCTGCTCGCTGCCGTCTGACGGGAGGGAGCGGAGAGCGGCCTTCGCTGTCAGACTCGACCTTCCCACGCGCCCTGCCGTCTGACTCACTGAGTGATGCAGTGACCATTCTGCTAATTTGTTCATAACTAATTGGTTCCAGAACTTTCTCCGGGCCAGACACCTGGTCTCAGAGCCAGCAGAGAACTTGGAGGTCCTGCTTAAGGTTCAGACTTCGCGGGTGGGGAGACCGAGGCCTCCCTCAGGCCCGGCCCAGGCCCACCCCAGCGTGTGCTGAGGGCCTGCGTGTGCGAGGCTGGGCTGAGCAGCTGTCCGGTGGGGGTGGCCGGCCAGGGCTGGGACCGCGGTGGGTGACAGATGAGGCCGAGGGACTGAGGTGCTGGCTCCCGCCGGCCGCTTGGCACACACTTCACGGGCACCCAGTGCCGCCGTTGGACGGGGATGAGCGGCTTTGTTCTGTCAGTTGTGTCCTAATTGCCGAGCGAGCGGTAACGGCCCCCATTAGCATCCGAGGGACCCAGGAGACTCCGTGGTCGGGAGCAGGCTTGTGCCTCTTGGGCCGCCCTCCGCTGGCCCAAGTGACCCGGCTAGGTGGAAGGTTCTGGAACAGGAGCTCAGTGCCTGAGCACCTTGGGCCTCCTCCTGGCCTGGCCTGGGTAGGGGAGTCCCCGTGGCCTGTCTCCCTCACTGGACTGTGGGCTCAAGACGGCAGGAGCTGGTGGGCCGGGACCCGCCGGGACCCAGTGCCCGCACGGTGGTGGCCGGGTGTGCTGAGGCGTCAGCGGTGCCCTGCCTGGCAGGGCCACTCTGGGCGTGGGGCCGCCGCCCCTTGGTGGGCCCGTGGCTTCCTGAGCATCTCGGCCGAGCCGGGCGCCGGGCTGGCCGTGCGGTCACTTCCTCTGAGCAGGAGACGGGAGGCCCTGCCGGAGTGGGTCTCAGGGTCCGTGTTGGCGCGGAGCCCACTGCCCCGCTCCAGGTGCCCCGTGTGGCCAGGCCTCACTTCCAGGGCAGGAGGGTGCGGGGAGGGCAGGGGCAGGTGTGATTTGGGGGTCGGCGCTGGTGTGCCTCCTTTTGCAGAAATCATGGGCTCCTGACACCCTCACTCTGTGACTTTAGGGGGAAGCCTGCGCAGAGGGTGTGGTGCGGGGAACACGCTTCCTCTTTCCCAGGGCCTCCCCGCCACTTCCGGGCACTTCCACTGCAGCGCTGTGGCCGACCTCCCGCCATCTGGGCAGCGTTCCGGCCCCTTCCCGCTGGGCTGAGCGGCCACACCGGCTTCTTGCCCCCGGGCCAGGTGCTCAGAGCAGGCGTGGAGGCCGGGGGCGGGGCTTGTGTGTCCAGGCGGCCGCGAGGTCCGGCGA
>NW_006300164.1:2572903-2573288 GCF_000327345.1 Myotis davidii | reverse complement strand
AGAGGAGCTGGGAGTGTGGGCTGGTCGTGGCCCTGGCTGTTTCTGAACGTCATAGGTGAGAATCTCCAATCCCTCCCCCTTGCCCCCCGCCCCTTCTTACAGATGGGGAAACTGAGGCTGAAGAGGGCTGCGCCCTGTCCAAGGTCACCTTGTGAGGGCGGTCCCTCCCTCAGGTTCAGGAAGGCTGAAGTGTTCGGTGGGGAACGAAGCGGGGGCCGGGGCGGCGATGAAACCAGGCCCTCTGCGCAGAGTGAGCTTGTGGGCGGTGAGAGGTCGGGGCTCAGGGGTCAGGGGTCAGGGGTCAGGTGAGCAACCCCTAGGAGCTTTGTCCTGTCTTGGCCGGAGCCTTGAACTGTAGGGTTTTGTCTGGCGCCTGCACCCCGTC
>NW_006300164.1:2571488-2572191 GCF_000327345.1 Myotis davidii | reverse complement strand
AGTGGCGGTGGTTGGCACGCCTGCTGTGCGCCGGGCACTGTGCTCAGCTCCCGCCATGTGTGTCCTAGGGCAGGCCTGTCAGCCCCTTTTCCAGGTGAGGACACTCAGCCCAGACAGGCGGCGTTTACCGTGGTCCTCGGCCAGTCTCCGTGCCTCCTGCTGCCAGGGGGCCCCTTCATCTGCCTCTACCCTCCCGGGGGCAGTGGCCGTGGTGGCTGACCTCACGGTGGGCGTGTGTATAGGCCTGACCTGTTGGTCCTCCAGCTGCGTATAGAGTCCAGGTGTGGTTGGGGGAATGTAGGAGTCTACCGTGTTGTAGCTGGAGGGAGGTGAGGGGTGCCTCCTACAGGAGGCCCTCCTTGATATCTGCACGTGGACAGAGTGCGTTCTCCCCCTCCCACTCCGCCTTCTGCTGCTGCATCACTGGTGGGAGCCTCTGCCCGCCACTATCTCTCTGACTGGATGGGGTGTCCCTGGGCAGGGCCGGCCCGGTGCACCTGCCTGTCCCTAGTGCCGAGGGCTGTGGGGGTGTAGGCGCCCCACTAGCAAGCACTCTGTGACGTGGGAAGGGAGCTGAGCCGAGGCCCTGTCCCCTTCTGAGGACGAGGACACGTAGGCCTAGCGGGGTTGGGTCAGACGCCCGTGGCCCCGCCCGCCGTGAGTCATGTGGCCAGGAGTCAAACCCAGGCCTGCTGGCTGGGGG
>NW_006300164.1:2570890-2571103 GCF_000327345.1 Myotis davidii | reverse complement strand
GGAGGCAGCCTCAGGGCCTTTCTCCGTCCAGAGCGCCCTCGCCCATGCAGTGCCGGGCTGCCCGCTGGGAGCTGTCGTGCCCCTTTCCCGCCAGCCTGGGGGCTGGGACGGAGCAGAGCCTGGTGGCCCCCTTGTCTCTGGGCCTGTGCCCCCGGCTCACTGGCCTGCAGCTGGGCCCAGGGCGTGGGAAGCGGGCTGGGGGGGGGGGTTGCG
>NW_006300164.1:2568381-2569200 GCF_000327345.1 Myotis davidii | reverse complement strand
CCTTCTGAGGACGAGGACACGTAGGCCTAGCGGGGTTGGGTCAGACGCCCGTGGCCCCGCCCGCCGTGAGTCATGTGGCCAGGAGTCAAACCCCGGCCTGCTGGCTGGGGGCCGGGTGCACCTCCCCACCCCTGTGCATCACCTGTGGGCACAGATGCGGAAAGGCCAGCTTCGTGGCCGCTTCCCCACCACCTCCCAGCCACTTCCTCCGTCTGTGACATCTCTGCAGAAGAGGAAGTACAGGCTCAGAGAGGTTGTTGAACCTGCTTGTGGTTGCACAGCTTGGTCGTGCCTTGGGTCTCTTTGAAACCTGGTGCTTGCTCGGCTGGTTCTTAAGGACTCTGGTGAACCCAGCTCTCCTCCCCGCACCCTATCCATCCACTTAGTAGGCCTTTCTTTGGCACCTGCTGTGTGCCAGGCCCCAGGGATGCCCGATGAGCCAGTTGTGGCTCCTCCCCTCAGGGTCCCCAGGCCTTGGCAGCTTCAGACGGGCAGGCTGGGGGCACCTGCAGCGTGGCGAGTGCTCACAGAGGGTGTGTAGTAGAAGAGGCCTGTGTCTGGCTGGGGGGTCGGGAAGGCTTCCTGGAGGAGGTGTTTAAACTGCGTTGGAGATGCTTCGTGGGAGCTTCTGGCCCAGGAACTGCGTGTCCAAGCCTGGAGGCGAGGGAGCTGGTGTGTTCCTGGAAGTGACCCGGTTCCCAGGGCTGGGGCTGGCAACTGAATACAAATCAAAAGTCCAAGCAAAAGAATAGAAAAAAATAACAAAGAGGAAAGGAGAAATTTTAGAGTGACTATATATGTTTCCATAACTCCACTGAC
>NW_006300164.1:2566703-2567020 GCF_000327345.1 Myotis davidii | reverse complement strand
GGCTCGGCTCAGCCTTTCACATCGGCTTGTTAGATGCTCTGGGAGCCTGGCCTGCGAAGTGTGGGAGGCGGGACGAGCCTGGCGTGGCGTGGGCTCCACCCCGTCCACAGTGCCCTCTCCACTGCGTGGGTTCCGGGGGAGCGAGGAGAGCAGGAGAGGTGGCACCTTCACTCCGGGGCGTGATTTTTTCTTTCTAAGATTCTGTGTGTGTTTTAACCGGTCACAGGCTCCTCCTGTCCAGTCAAACGTGTCCTGGCCCCTCGTGGCGGGCGGCGACGGGAGCTGAGTGAGGTCCTGCCCCGTCGCCCGTCGCCCGA
>NW_006300164.1:2565361-2566576 GCF_000327345.1 Myotis davidii | reverse complement strand
GCGCGCTCCGCGGGGAGCTGGCAGCCGCCCCTTGTTCTGGGCATGACCAGGGAGGGGCAGAGGTGCAGGCGAGGCTGAGTTTCTGGGGCCCAAGGTGCCAGCCGCTCCCTTCCAAGGCTGTGCTGGATTGTGCACAGGGCCCCGGCCCACGCCTGGTGCGGACCTGGACCCCAGCCGTTGTAACGCCTGCCTCCCGAGCAGGCCATGCCATCCGCCCAGAGGTGGAGGAGGGAGAGTGGTGGCCTGCCCTGGGGGGACGGGGCGGGGAACCAGGATGCCTGCTGGCTTATCAGGGCTCTAGGGTGCCCTGCTCCTCATCCCAGGGGCAGGTGTGAGGGGGGCTCTCTCTGCCCCCCAGCCAGCGCAGGGCCATGGTTCACGGGGTCGGTGGTGGGAGCCTCTGCCCCCCACAAGCTCGCTCTGCCCAGCGGCCGCTCCTGGGCGCCCAGACTGACCGTGTATCCGTCTGCTCCAGGCGTGCAGGGGGCTCCTGCCGCGGGCGGCCCTCTGGCCTCACACTGCCCGCGGGAGTTCCTGAGCTGAGCGCGGGGCGAAAGCCAGGCTGCCCTTGGCTGTGACTTTGTTTTGTTTCCTTAAGTCAGATTGTCCTGCTCCATCCTGTGCCCGGAAGAGAGGCCTGCTCTGTCGTAGGGCGGGGCCGAGCCCCTCGCCTTCCCCTGGTGGGGGCGGGGCGGGCCTGCCCTGCCTCAGTCAGCAGATGTCCACGCTGCCGGGTCACTCCTGCTGACACAGCCCGGGGGCTGGGCTGGACGCCGCTCCCCTCCCCTCCCCACGTCTGAGCGTGCGGTTCCCTGCCCACCTGCTTGTTCTTGCGTAGCTCTTCCTGGTCCCTCGCCTGCCTGGTGGCCTTGCACCCGTCTCTCCCACTCCCGTGGGCCCCGGCTGCGGGGTAACAGGTGACCCGGGGGGCAGGAAGGGGTGAAGGGAGCACAGGCTGTCCCGAGGCGGGCACTCAGCACCCTGTGCTCCTGGGGGCTTCTGGCCATCTGTGGGACCACGGGGTGGTGAGCGGGTGGTGGACATCACTGCCCAGTGGCCTGGTGGCCCTTCTGTGTCGCAGGCCTGTGAGCCGAGGCGTGGCATTTCCCGCACTGACCGCTGTCAGGGCCCTGCCCTCCTGCCCGTGGCCCCGCTTGGGCCGCCCGGTTCCTGGGAGGTGATAAGACTTGCCCGCCGACAGCGAGGCCGTGGGCC
>NW_006300164.1:2564725-2565118 GCF_000327345.1 Myotis davidii | reverse complement strand
GCTTCAGCCTGAAGGGGCTCCTCCCCTCGGCCACCTGCCCAGCACGGCTCCCGCTCCCTCCTGGGAGCATCTCCTGGCGCCGAGCTCAGCCGGCCCCGCGTGTTGGGACACCCGTTCCCAGGCCCGTCCTGCATCCGCTGGCGTCAAGTCTTTTGCAGAGGCCCCGCGCCCCTCCTGGAGGTGGCCTCCCCGAGCGGCCTGGCCAGCGCCCGAGACCCAGGTGCTTGTGGCCCCGAGGGGACAGGCCAGATGACCTGCGCGGCCCGTAGGGTGCTGCCCAACCTCCCGTGGGAGAGGCAACACCCAGGCCCGGGTTGGAGGGGTCTGCCAGGTGCTGGTGTCCGGGCTGGGTGAGTCCAGGAGGGGCGGCAGCCAGGCCCGTGCCCACGGCGC
>NW_006300164.1:2563249-2564678 GCF_000327345.1 Myotis davidii | reverse complement strand
GGCCTGGGAACAGCGGGAGGGGGGCCAGCCCTCGGGGACCCCCCTCCCCAGGCTGAGCTGCCCCCTGGGAGGCTGGGTGGCCGGGAGGAGCAGACGCTGCCCCAGGGCCCACCTTCAAGCCGGGAAGGGAGGAGGGGCCGGGGGAAGGCAGAGAGGATCTGCATGTGGCTCTGTGGGTGGGGCTCCCTGGGCGTCCAGGGCGTAGGTGTGGCCGCACAGGGAGCCTGAGGGGTCGGCCTCCTTAGCGGCCTCCAGGCCAGGCCCCCCTGTGTGTGTCCCCAGGGCTCCTGTCCCCGGGCCTCGTCTCCCAGGCACCTCCTGCAGACCCTCTGCCCCTGGGGCTAGGGGCCAGCAGGCAGACAAAGGGCCTTCGCAGGCTCTAGGGCCGCCGGTCCTGTGTCGGGGCTTCGAGCTGGGGCCCAGGGTGGACAGCATGGCCGAGGCCGGCACAGCCTGTGTCCTGGGCCCTGCTTTTCGGGGGAACACTGACCTTCAGGAGGACAGGTGTGGGCTGGAGGATACGGGGGTCCTAGAGGGGGTGGGGCTGCTAGGATAGGTCAGAGGCTGCGGAGGCTTTGAACAGGCCGGGGGGCCGGGGCCTGCAGTCTGGGGTGATGGGCTCAGACCACGCTAGCACCCAGGGCAGGGTGGGGACCTCTTTCCTGCCAAGAGCCATTTGGAGATTTGCAGTGTCATTTGCGCGCCACACAAAACTATCAATTTAAAAATTAGCTGCTGTATTTGGTCAAACACTTGATCCCCTCACCCCTGATGCCTTGGCAGGGCCAGACCAAACGATTTTGGCCAGTGGGCCGGACGTTCCCCACCCCGACCTTTAGGTGGGGCTCGCTCTTGGGTGTTTTTTGGGGCGGGGCCTGGTCTGGCAGGGGCAGTGAGGGCTTCCTGGAGGAGGTGTCCGTCAGGAAGGCCCACAGGGAATGACCGTGCCTGCTCTGAGGGCCAGGGCTAGGGGCTGGGCAGGGCTGGACACGAGGCTTGCGCGGGACAGAATGCCCACCCCACCGTGGCCCTGGGCTCTCAGAGGGGGAGGCAGGGCTGGCCTTGCTGCGTGAGTGGTGGAGACCCCTGGGCTTATCGGGGTTTTTCAAGCTAATGGTCAGCAGTCTTGGGGGGAGGCCCCCTGGGTCTGCCTGTCTTTGACTTCCTGATCAGGGCTTGTGGGGGGGTGGTGACTTCACCTCGGATGAGCTCTGAGCTCCCTGGGGCTCTGCCCGTCTACCGATTCGCAGTGGGGGCAGTGGGTGCTGCCTCAGTCCTGGCCCCACGCACAGTAGGTGCTTGTGAAGGGCTCCTGCCAGCGTAGGGCCACCCAGGTGGACTCGGAACAGTCCGCAGGGCCCGCTGTCCGGTGTAGCTGTCAGAGCGACCTCCCCGGGCCCCTCCGAACCCTCCCAGACCAGGCACGTGG
>NW_006300164.1:2560961-2562155 GCF_000327345.1 Myotis davidii | reverse complement strand
CCTTCGGGGTTGGGTGGTGCTGGGGGAATGGGGGGTGTTGTGAGCTGGTCAGGACCAGCCCTGGGCCTCGCCCTGGCCCTGCTGAGGCAGGAGGTGGCCCCTGCGGTGCTGGGCTTGCTGCCGCCTGTGGGCTCGGTGAGCGGGGGCTCTGAGCACCGTCCGCTCTGGTTGCTAACGTGGCAGGAGGTGGCTGTCGAGGGGTGAGGTCTGTTGGGCACAATGACCTGACTCAGTGGGGTGAGGGCCAGGGGATCTCACGGGAGCCGCCCTGCCTGCCTCGCCCCGGGAGCGCAGGCCCTTGGTTATTTAATACTTTTAAATTATTTCATTACAAAATGTCATGTTACATTAGGTAGCGTGGCTGCCTTTCGGGAACAAAGCCTTCCACTCGAGGGCGAGGGTGAGGCGGGCTGGGCTGGGATCCTCACCCCGGGCAGGACCGCGCCAGGCCCCTGTCCATCAATGAGCTTCTCCAGGTGTGGTCCCGGGCGCCAAACCAGACGAGCCGGCAGCGGGGAGGGATCCCGGCCAACCCGGAGGAGGGCGGCCGCCGCCTCGGGACTGTCTGGCCAGGGTCTTGCTAAACTCAGGCCACGCAGAGGTGGTTCGTGTCGTCGTGATGAAAACCTGCCGCACACGGTACAGAACCGAGCCGGTCAGTTCGGGGGATGGCGCACCCCCCAGCCCGGAGCCGGAGTCCTGCCCCCCTGCTCCCAGCAGGGTCCTGGCGCGTCCTCCCTGCCGCGAACCCCCCCTGGAGTGGGTTCTGGCGTATGGACCTTTACGAGCAGGTGGGGTGAGTGGGGTACGAGGCCCCCGGGGAAGGCTGCCTGGGTCCCATAGCAAGTTGGGTTTCAAGTGAGAGGGGGGTGTGAGCAGAGGGGTGCCCTGCGGCCAGGGGCACTGGAGAGAGACCGAGGCAGCGCTGCTGCTGGGCCGGCAGCTGGAGGGGGGGGGGTGCTGGTCCTTCTGTGAGGGTCCTGCAGGCAGAGTGAGCCCCCACCCGCTGCACCAGTGCCCCATGGCGGCGCCAGGGCTGTCATGGGCAGCAGGGTTCCAAGTGCCCAAGAAGAAGTCTTGGTGCCAGTTCCCAGTGTTGGCTGTGGGCCTCGGGCCTGTGCGTGCAGCCGCAGCCCCTGCAGCCTGGGCAGGCGGCCCACGGGCCTCCTGGGGTGGGGATGGAGGACCCCCTAC
>NW_006300164.1:2560360-2560855 GCF_000327345.1 Myotis davidii | reverse complement strand
CGCCTGCTGCCCATCCGGTCCTCTCAGCCCTGCCTCCCTCGTTGCGGGCTCTGCTGTACCCGCCCTCTGCCCTCTGGGCTGCTGAGCGGGCTCCCACCCTGGACCCCGCCTCCCACCCTGGACCCCACTTCCCACCCTGAACCCCCGGTGCTGGGCCCGCACCTTCGGTGTCCCTTCTGCAGGATGCTCGGGGCTGGCTCTCAGGGCGCTGTGCACAGAATGCCTCCTGCCAGGGAGTGTGAGATAGCAAGGTGGGGCCTGACGGTGGCCAAGGGTGTGCGATCTCTCATAGCACCCCTTGGGCTTCTCCAGGGCCACCCCCCCGCCCCCCGCCCCAGGCCAGGCCCAGACGAGTGCGTTTAATGGTTGAGCGTTCCTGGGGCACTGGCTGGCACTGTTGGGGGGCGTGCCCCTCCCCCATCTTCACGTCAGCAGCCAGGCAGCTGGCCAGCGTGGCGAGGATTTGAGCTCAGGTCTGCCCGCCCGCCATGCGGG
>NW_006300164.1:2556880-2559374 GCF_000327345.1 Myotis davidii | reverse complement strand
GCTCCTGCCGGCAGCTCCGTGGAGGGGCCTGCGGCCTGGCTCCCGCGCCATGGGGATGGTGGTGGACACCACGCAGGGCTGTGCCACAGTCTCCGGGAACCTCGTGGTTGTGGAGCTGGAACCTGAAACAGGAGGCGCCGTGCGGTCCTGACGGGCAGGGGCGCCCACGACAGGCTTCCCGCTCTGTGGGTCAGGCCCCCAGGGTGTGGCCCCCACACTGTCCTGCGGCCAGCCCGGCGGGGGGGGGGCTGGGCCCTGCTGGGCTTCTCGGTGTAGTTCCTCCATCGGCGCTCTGCGGTCAGGATGAGTGACCGCGAGGCTCGCTCCGGGTCTGGGCTGTGAGTGTGAGGTCTCCCCAAGGCTGGGCTGGCCTCTGTCCTCCTGTTGTGGGGTGTTGGTGGGGTTTGGGTCCCATCCCTCTGGGAGCTCCTCCTTGTGGGCGAGAACCTCACACGCGTGCCCCGTCTCCCCGCCACCCGGGACCCTGACCGGCCATGTCAGCTCCTGGCCTTGGTATCCTTGTCTGTGAAATGGGCGCAGAGAGAGAAATTTCCAGCCAGGCTCTCAGTGCGACAGAGCGTTGCAGTCCTAGACTTTTACCCAGAGATAGGCTGAGCTATCAGGCCCTGCAGTGTGTGTGTGTGCGTGTGTGTGTGCATGCACCTGTGTGTGTGTGCGCATGTGTGTGCGCATGCGTGCGTGCGTGTGTGCGCGCGTGTGTGTGTGTGTGCGCGCGTGCGTGTGTGTGTGTGTGTGTGTGTGTGTGCGCGCGCGTGCATGTTGTCTCGGGCCCTTGGCGGCTGGGCCACACCCCCGGGTCCTGCAGACGTGCTGACTGCGTCCCTTGCAGGTGACCTGGGCGGTGGCTCCAGCCACGTGCAGAAAGCAGTGCCTGGAATGCGCACCTGGCTGCTTGACCTTGGGTGTGTCCCGTGATCCCTGCCTCTCACCTCTCGCTGCCACTCCCAGCTCTTTCCAGTTTATTCTCCGGGAAACCGCCCAGCGCAGCTTGTTATAAAGTCGCCAGCCACGAGCAGGTGTCTCCTGTGAGTCCCACGTGTGACATCGGCACGTGAGGTGTGCTCGCTGACCCCCGTCTTCGTGCGCGGCACCCGCGCCTGGCCGGGCTCTGATGGGTGAGGGAGTCGCGCTCGATGGAGTGAGGGTGTACGCGCTGTCCTTTCTCTGACACCCCAGTGAAAGCCGAGTGCCCGTGGGGCCAGGTGCTAAGGGTCCCCAGGCGTCTGGGGGCTGTGTGTCCCCTGGAGGGACTGAGTGTTCCACTCGGGCGGCTGCTGCTCCATGGACTGCGTGTGGTTCAGGAACTGGGTTTGAAGTCTTGAAGGCATGTTTCTGGGTCCCCACTCCTCTCCGTCCGATGCCAAAGGGCCCCCCACTCTCCGGAGGGTCTGAGAGCTGGGGGCTGCTGCCTCTGGGCTTGCTGCCCTGCCCCCAGGGAGGTGGCCCTGCCATGGGGGTCACTCACTGGTTGCTTGACTGGCCGGGGTGAATGCCCCCAGCCCTGCCCCATCCCTTGTGCCTGGGCATTCAGAGAGCAGCCAGCAGTGAAAGGTGCTTCCCGCACCCTCCCCACAGGGACCCTGGCCTTAGCCACCCCCGGGGGTGCTTGTTGGACAAGTGGATGGTGACAAGGCCGTGAGGGTCAGGATGGGGCACTGGGCAGGGACTGCAAGGGCGGAGGCGCCTACCCAGGCAGCCAGAGCAAGGTGCCAGGTGCGCTGGGGAGGGGACCCTGGCTCGGCCTTGGGCGGGTCAGGGCTTTGGGGTTTGGGGTGCAGTTGGGAACTGTGGGAGGTCCTGGCAGTGACCGAGTAGGCAGTGACCATCCTACCAAGTGACCATGGAGGGCTGGCTGTGGGGAGGGCATGCTAAGCTGGCCGTGGCCACTGGGCTCTCACTGGTACAGCGGGGGCTGTGGGCACCCCCGGGGCATGCTGCCTGGCCCTCCTGGGGTCTCAGTCTGCCCATCCCCTTCCGCCTGAGGTCCTGTGGGCTGGGTGGCTCGCTGGGTGCTGCCATGGTGCTGCTCCCTGCAGCCCCACCCCAGGTCCTGGGGCACCCCCATGGCTCGTGCCCACCCTCATGTCTTCAGGGTCAGCAGTTGGTTCCCTTTGCTGTCATGGCATCCGGAGACGTGCCCCTTGGCCGCCGCCCCCAGCTGGGTCAGGCAGGAGTGAGGCCTTGGGTTGGAGACTTGGGGACGTGGTTTGATGTCCCATGAGGACGGGGGTGAAGGTTCTGGGCCTGAGGGTGCACCCCTGGCCTCTGGACCTTCGCCTCCTCAGTGCAGAACGCCGTCCATCCATCCGCCTGCTCCGTTCCTGCCAGGGACCCCAGGGGGGAGGGGGAAGGGCAGAGCCTGGCACAGCAGGTCCCCAGGGTGGCTGCGTGGGAGGTGGGAGTTGGTCCTGTCACGTGGCCCCGCATTGAGGGCTCCTGGCCTTCGGGGCGGGGGTCTCAGGGCCATGAGGAG
>NW_006300164.1:2553084-2555459 GCF_000327345.1 Myotis davidii | reverse complement strand
GGGAGGGGAAGGAGGGTCTGGCCAGTGTGTGTGCCGCCCTGCGCCCCCCAGCACGTTTCCCTAAGCTGTGAGGCGCTGGGGAGTGGATGTGGCTTCGGAGCGGGTTCCTCACCTGTTCCTCCTGGCCACACCTTGCTCCTGGCTGGGCTCCCCGCTTCCCCCACAGCGCTGGGCTGTGGGCAGGCCCCCAGCTCCTGGCCACACCTTGCTCCTGGCTGGGCTCCCCGCTTCCCCCACAGCGCTGGGCTGTGGGCAGAGCCCCCCAGCTTCAGGGTGCAGCTGGGCCCCAGGGCGTCCCAGGCGCCTACCACAGGGATCTGGTAGATGCCGCCGGCTGGGTGGATGGGCGGGCAGCAGCGTCCACTGAGAATTGAGGGGAAGGTGATGCCGGTGCATTTGGTTGGCTATAGCTGGGCCTGGTGTGAAGGCTGTGGCCACAGCCCCCAGCGACCGTGGGCTTCTGTCGGGTGGGCACGGGTGGGGCAGCCTCCTGCAAAGGCCCTGGCCCAGTGCGTTGGCTCCATCACTCCTCGGCTCTTTCCTGAACACCTCCAGGCCCAGGCCCTGGGTGCCTGGTCACAGGTGGCCCCTCCTGGCCACACCTTCCTCCTGGCTGGGCTCCTACTTCCTCCACGGCGCTGGGCTCCAGCTGCACCTGCCGCCACTGGGCCCAACCACAGTGCCCAGGTTGTATGAGCGGCTGAGCGAGGGTGGCTGCTACCCTGGGCACCACTTTCTCGTCCTCCCCCTGCCCCTCACCAGCCCTGGCCTGCTTAGTATGGCCAGCAGAACCCAAAGCACTGTCCCTTCGCCACTGGGCAAAGCCCCTTTAGTATTACCATCAGTCTCTCTGGGTCTCATCCTTTTGTTGTGCAGCGGGCAGGGCAAGGCCTTGCTCAAATGATAATGGTGATGATGGTGATGCCTCTGATGATGGTGATGGTGATGGCGGTGGTGATGGAGATAATGATGGTGATGATGGTGGTGATTATGATGATGGTGAAGGTGGTGTGATGGTGATGGTGATGGCGGTGGTGATGGAGATAATGATGGTGATGATGGTGGTGATTATGATGATGGTGAAGGTGGTGAGAGTGGTGATGATGGTGATGATGGTGATGGTGGTGGGGGTGATGGTGGTGGGGGTGATGGTGATGGTGGTGGGGTGATGGTGATGGTGGTGCAGACATGCGTGTCCTTGCGAGCTCACTGGATGCCATTGCAGACATCTTGCTGCCCTGAGCTTCCTCCAGGACCGTATCTCCCTGGCTAGACCCTTTGGGCCTGATGGGGCCTGGCATCGACAGGAGCATCGCCAGGTGTCTGCCCGCTGCCCTGGGGAGGAGGCCGGCAGGACAGAAGGGCTTCGGGTGTGTCCCCAGGCTGGGACCTGGAGGTCGAGATGTGTGCGTCGCCGTGGAGGTCCTGGGGGCCCCGGGGAGGCTCTGGGTTAAAGTCCTGCCCTGCCTTTTTATCGTGTTTTCCTCGCGTTGGGGGTCCAGCCACCTGGTCCCTCGTTTCTGCTACACGCCCTCCCTGTCAGGGACTGTAGGCCTTGGGTAGAACCCAGGCCCCGCACCTTCACTCTACACGCTTCGTTTCCCTCGTTTCCCAGGCTCCTGCTGGGAGCCAGCCCCTGGCCCTGTATTGGGGGCTGATTCCGGGGGGCCTGGACGGGCCCAGTTCGTGGGGCAGAGGGCTGAGAGGCGGGTCTCAGGAGAGCGAGTCCGCTGTGCAGCTGCTCCTGGGGTCGGGACAGAGGGCTGCGCCGCCCCCTGTCACACACAGATTCGCAGGGTGATCAGGGGGCTTGGGCACGGCCCCCTGTCACACTGATCCTGGTGAGTCCTTTTCTCCTCCTCCCTCCCCCCTCCTCCCTCCTTCCTCCTCTAGGTCCTGGTGGGTCTGGGCCACCCCGGACTCCCATATGGAGTGGGGCCTGAGTTCTGGCCCCCGCCAGCTGACCGATTCGCTGGGCCTGGCAAAGGGGGGTGCCTGGGTCCCTTCTGGCCCGTTGGGGGCCTCTCCCTAGGGGCCCAGTGGCTGCCTGATTGCACCCCTCTGACCCTGCTTAAAGGCCCAGGCTCGGGGAGGCACCGCTGACCTGGGCTGAGATTTGGGGCTGGGGCCACTGGTTGGGCAAAGGGCACGGTGACCGCAGAGGAGCTGAAATTTCAGCCTGAGTGTAAACTGACCCGGCTGGAGGCTGTGGGTGAGCCATGCTCCTGGGGTCGGAGGGCCAGGCCTCGACCAGGGAGGCGGAGCTGGCACCGGCGGGTGTGAGGCCGCCCTGCCAGGCCCTGCCCGCAGCCTCTGCTGTTGGCGTTCGGCTCACAGCCGGCATCCCTGGCTGAGCCACTGGCACCAGGGCCAGT
>NW_006300164.1:2551361-2552716 GCF_000327345.1 Myotis davidii | reverse complement strand
CTGTACAGCTCAGGAATGTGGTCCGCGGGGACGCCCGTCCCTCTCCCAGGGGCCTGTGGGCCGCCGATTCGGCAGTTCCCGAGGTGGTTCTAGCTCTGCTCGCAGACAACCGTCGGGGAACACACCGCCCCCGAGGCAGCCGTTCATGTCAGTCACATTCTGAGCGAGGACATTCTGTACTTCCAGCTACTAAGTGTGACCCTCACCCTCACCCTCACCCTCGGCCCGGGCGAGCCTGCCTAGCGCTGGTCACCCGGCCATTTCCTCTGCTTCCCGCCTTCTGGTCTGGCCTCTGGGTATTTTGCATTTTAGAGTCAGTTTTGTGGCCTGAACTACTTTCTGTGCCAAGAGACCTGTCTACCGCCTCTTCCATGCTGCCTTCCGGGACTGACCCTGGCAGCTCAGTGAGGTCCCTTTGCTGGCGTCGGGGTTGCCAGGGCGGGACGGTCTGGACGGGGTCTGTCTCTTTCTGGGGGCCCCTTGAGTTCCCAGCCTTCTCCCCGAGTCCCACGGGTGCTGGTGGTCTCAGCGGAGGCAGGTGGGGTGGAAGGGGGTGAGGTGCCGGGGTTTGGGGCCTGATGAGGCCCCGGTGCTGAGGTCCCAGATGTGGCCCCTGGGCTTTGTACTCCACAAGAGGCCCCGTGCGCCCTCGGGCGGTGCTGGGTCTGGGGCTCTGAGCCTTGGAGGGAGGATCAGATAAGCGTGCGGGCGAGTCCCTGCAGTCCAGAGTAGGGCTTTTTCAGAAGAACCTTATCGCCCCATCGTTGCTGCTCATCAGAGGGCGGGGACAGCACCACGGGAGGAGGCGGAGCCGCGGCGCCGAGGGGTGGCCGGGCCCTGCAGGGCGGCTGGGCTGCTTTCGCCTTCTCTCCCTGACATTCCTTCCCTGGCCAGAGTGTGTCTCCGCAGGAGGCTCCAGAACACACGCCCAGCCATTGTCACCCCGGCTCCGGCTCCCGGCGTGTCTGCGTGGCGTCTGTAAACAGGAAGCGCCATGTGGGGCCTGGGGCAGCCAATCCTGCAAGGCGGGCATTGGGGGCCACGGCCCCTCCTGACACGGGGCCCCCAGGGCTCACACAGTCTGTTTGGAATAATGGCTGCAGCCTTGACACTGGGGTGCACAGGATGGGGCGCCCTGAGGAGCCAGGCACTGCATGTGGGGATGGGCTGCACCCAGAGGCCAGGGCTCCTTCCCATGCCCCCCCTTCCTCCCCGGCCCCTCCTCACGCCCTCTTTCCTCTCCTGCCCAGTACCCCTTCCTGCTCATTGGCTCCCCTCCTCAGGGCTCTGACTTGGGCTGGGTGCTGTGATGTCTTGGGGGGCTGGGGGAGCTTTGGGGTGCAGCCTGGCAGTCA
>NW_006300164.1:2550851-2551258 GCF_000327345.1 Myotis davidii | reverse complement strand
TTCCTGCCCTGGAGCAGCAGACAAGCAAACACAGTCCCTGCATGTGTGGCCGGCCAGCAGCCCCCTCTGCTTCAGGGCCTCGGTCCCCGCCCCCGGACTCCCTGCGGAGGGTGGAGAGAGGTGGGGAAGCTGTGGGAATCCAGGAGTGACCTCTCCCTCTTGGCCTTTCTGTCGCAGAGGCTGGGAAGGAAGATGGGCGTCTCCCCTCAGGGCAGCAGGCGCCCCCCCATGGCCAGCCTTTCCCCAGATACCCCCAGGGGTCGCCTTTGCCCCTCAGTGTGGGCTCTGGTGATGTCTGCAACCCAGGTCTTGCTTCCCTTTCTCTTGCCCCTGGACGTCAGCAGGGCGTGTCCGGCCCACGAGAGGGAGGGCCAGCCCATTGCCTCTGCAGAGCGCCTGCCTGTCCG
>NW_006300164.1:2549916-2550799 GCF_000327345.1 Myotis davidii | reverse complement strand
GGCAGGTGGGGTGGCCTGGGACACGGTGCCGGCCTGGGGGCGACTGTCGACTTCTGGGAGCGTGCCTCCCCGTGCCTGTTTCCGTGTCTGTCACAGGGAGATCGGGCTCTGCAGGTGCTTCTCAGGTCACGGCCTGTCCGCCGGGTCAGCCCGGGCCACACCCCCCTCTGCCATCGCCTGGGTTTCCTTAGGCTTCTGTTCTCAGGTTCTGTGCCTGCGAGGCTTTCCGTGGGCAGAGGAGGCCCCTTCGCTGGTGGAGCAGGTACCCGGCAGGCAGGCCCCGCCCGGCTTGAAAGTGAAATTTCCGAGGGGAAGCAAGGGAGGAAGTGCTCCCGGACGGGTCTGGCGGCCACGGAACCTCTGATTCCTGTGGGACCACCTGCTCGAGGGCGCCTGCACCCTCCTGCACGAGGCCCCGAGGAGGGCCTGGGCCTGGGCTGGAGTCGGACCTTGGGCTGGTTGGGGGTGGCATCCTGAAGCGCGATGCAGTGTCCCCCACGGCGACCGATGCGGGGAGAGGGCCCGGGGACCTGCGTGTCCCCCGAGGCGACTAATGGGAGGAGAGGGCCCGGGGACCTGCGTGTCCCCCACGGCGACCGATGGGGGGAGAGGGCCTGGGACGAGGCGCGCACCGCGATTCATCCCGCTCTGGGCCCCGTGTTGCTCTGAGGTTCAGGGAGTCGAAGTCGTCCCGGGTGTCAGGGGCTGCCTGGCTGTTGAGGGTGCAGCCAGGGGTGGACGAGCTGGGGGTGGACTCCCTGACCAGGGTGTGTGTGGAGGGGACTCTCCCTTGTGCCCACGGCCCCCAGGGCTTCTCAGAAGCGTGGTCGCTGCCGCCGGGCTGTGGGGAGGCTGAGGCCAGAGGGACGGGGCCCCGGGGCCT
>NW_006300164.1:2549223-2549778 GCF_000327345.1 Myotis davidii | reverse complement strand
TCGAATGGGGGGCCTCTGGGTGCCCCGCTGCCAGCCCTCGGATGGGGTGTCTGGGTGCCCCGCTGCCAGCCCTGGGGGTTGGGCGGGAGGCCTAAGGGGAGCTGGTTGGGCTTTGAATCCCTGAGATGAAAGGCGGGTGTGGGAGGCCCTGCCTCTTCCGTCTCCGAAGCTGCCCGAATCCAGGCCTGGCACACAGCTGGGCCCCTCCGAGAGGCCACCCAGCAGCCTGGCCCGCGGGGCCCTGAGTCAGGTCCTGGTGGTCTGAGCAGGCCCAGGCCTGGGATTGGGGAGCAGCCGGGCCCCGGTGCGGGCCGCGCTCGGCCAGGGCAGGTGTCAAACACAGGTCCCCGTTCTCCCTGTGAAATGGGGTGATGGCAGCTCCCCCACCTCTGCCTCACTCCAGGCACTCATCTGCCCTGGGCAGGGAGTTGGTTCTGCTCCACAGGGGGCGCTGTCTCCCCGGACCCCCTGCAGTATCTGCGATTGTCCCAGACCTTCCGTTGGACCCCCGAGCGCTTGGGAGAGGGGCTGGCGCTCCCGGCTCCCGGCCGTGCC
>NW_006300164.1:2547717-2549142 GCF_000327345.1 Myotis davidii | reverse complement strand
ATGGACGCCTGGGCCTGGCTCTCCGTGGTCTCTGGCCGGGGTAGCAGGCCCATCGGTGGTCCTGACCGCCTACCGTGCTTCTTGTCTTGCAGACTTCTCCACCCAGGTGAACTCCTCCCCCCTCACCTCGCCCACGGGCCGGGGCTCCATGGCCGCCCCCTCGCTGCACCCCTCACTGGGGCCCGGCCTCGGCGCCCCGCTCGGCTCCCCGGGACAGTTGCACTCGCCCATCAGCACGCTGAGCTCCCCCATCAACGGCATGGGCCCGCCCTTCTCCGTCATCAGCTCCCCCATGGGCCCCCACTCCATGTCCGTGCCCACCACGCCCACACTGGGCTTCGGCACCAGCAGCCCGCAGGTAAGTGGGGGCGGGAGGCTGTGGCGTCACGTGGCCCCGGGGCCCCCTCATCTCCGGGAAGTGGAGCCTCAGAGAGGCGGCCTTGGCCTGGGTTCGAGCCTGGGCCTGGCTGACCCTTGAGCCCGTGGCCCTCAGAGGTCACCACTCCAGCACGGCCCCCTCCTGTCGGGGGTGCCCTGCTCGCGTGGCTTGGAGCTCTGCAGGGTGGGGAGTCCGTGTTCTCAGGCTGACACCCACCTCCCTGGGGCCCATGTCCTCTCAGCAGCCCCTGTGGCCCCTTCTTGGGCTTGTCCTTCCTCTCCCGTCTCTGCTCATTCCCAGGCCCTGTGGCCTCAGTTCTCCCGCCCAGACCCCGCCGGGCAGATGTGCCGGGTGCAGTGCAGACGTGTCCCTGCTGGGGCGCTTGGCCTCGGGCCTGTCTAGGCGGGGCTGGCGGAGCAGCTCGCTGGCTTTCCCGGGGCGACCTCGTCACCCCTGTGCACCTGGGGCTGGGGGTCCCCTGGCCTTCCGGAAGCTGGCAGAGGCTGCGGGATGGAGGAGGCTGTTTGGTGAAGCTGCCACCCCCCTTCTTGCTGGCTGCCGGGGCACACGAAAGGGCAGCTGAGACTGCAGCCCGGGCAGTGGGGTGCCTACGCCCTCAGAGCCCCGTGAGCTTGGTGCTTACAGACCTGCCGCCCGGCCTGGCACCCCGGAGCTGTGCACTGGGGGAACCTGCAGTGGGCTGTCAGGGGTGGGGCCTAGGGTGCCCGCAGACCTCGGGGTGCCTGGTGGCCCCTGACCCTGTTAGCCTGCCTGGGGCAGGGATGGGTGGAACTGGTGGGGGTTCCAGGGCCGCCTCTGCTCTGCCCTCTGTTCCCTGCACGCCCCGCGTTCCTGGCGCGGACGGTGCTTGTTGAATCTGGACTGTGAGCGAAGGGCCCAGCCGCTCCGGGTGGACGAGGGGTCCAGGCAGGGGTTGGGCCAGGAGGGGGAGGGGAGAGCGACCGTGTGCCCAGAGGGTCGCCGCTGTCCTGCTGGTCGGCTGTCGGTCTGTGTTTCCAGGCGGTGGGGCTGCACTTGGCTTTGTG
>NW_006300164.1:2547269-2547604 GCF_000327345.1 Myotis davidii | reverse complement strand
TGGCAGGAGCAGTTGGTCCTGGAAACTGGGGCTCCCCGTATCCATGGGGTGTGGGTGAGTTCCAGGGGCGTGCCCCCACCCCTGCTCCAAAGCCACAGCATTGAAGGCGGCGTCGCCGGGACCAGCGCGGTTCTGTCTTCTGCTGCCGTCGGGGGGCAATCCAGTCCATGAAGTAACAATCCTCTCTATGAAGTGACAATACAGTCTATGACCTAACATTACTCCTTATGAAGTCACAATACTGTCTATGATGTAAAAATACAGTGTATTAAGTAACAATCCTCTCTATAAAGTCACAATCCAGTCTATGAAATAAAAATTCTATGAAGTCACAA
>NW_006300164.1:2543518-2547165 GCF_000327345.1 Myotis davidii | reverse complement strand
GGTGTAGGGGAGAGGCCGGGAGGGATGAGCAGGGCCCCGGGGCGTTGGCCCGGCAGCGGTTGTCTGAGTAAGTCCCATCGGCTCCGGCGGGAACTGAAATAAAGGCCAAGGATATGAAAGGGGAAACGGGGACCGCACCCGGCCACACTGAGGAGGCTTCGGGCTCTGGGTCCCGTAGGAGACGGGTGGCGTGGAGGTAGGGGCTTCGGGGCCCAGTGGGGGGAGTTGGGGGGCAGAGCGAGGCCCCGGGCTGCCTGCTCTCTTCTGGGAGCCATGACCAGCCCGAGGCCTGGGAAGGGGAAGGACCGCTGGCTGAGGGCCTGCCTGTGGCCGTGCCGGACCGCCTGGCAGTTGAGATAAAAAGCTGAGTGGGGTCCGGCCAGTGCGGCTCAGTGGTTGAGTGTCGACCTATGAACCAGAGGTCACAGTTCGATTCCCGGTCAGGGCACAGGCCTGGGTTGCAGGCTCCATCTCCAGTAGGGGGTGCACAGGAGGCAGCTGATCCATGATTCTCTCTCATCGTTGATGTTTCTATCCCTCTTCCTTCCTCTCTGAAACCAATTAAAAAACACATGTACGTAGATGTGTATACATACATGGGGTGGGGGGGAGAGGGAAGCGCGCGGGCAGAGTGGGTGGCCCAGCCCCTGTGGCTCAGTTGGATGCCATCCTGAGCCCCTCAGGGTTGCCGGTTTGATGCCTGGGTGGGCACACGCTTGGGTGGCAGGTCCGATCCCAGTCAGGGCGCCCATGGGAGGCACTGGATTGATGTCTCTCTCACATCGGTGTTCCTCTCTCGCCCTCCCTCCCTGGGGCCGGCAGAGGGGCTCCAGCCCAGCTCCTCTCCCACGCGGGCAGGGTCTCCGAGGGCTCCCCAGCTCCGGCCAACTCTGTGCCCAGGGGACGCGGAGCCCGGGAGGGCAGGGTGTGCGCCACAGCCTGGGAGTCAGTGTGCCACGGCACTGACCGAGACCAACCTCTCCGTCTGTCCTGCCTGGTGGGGCCTGGCCAGCCTTCCTCCAGCGCTGCCTCAGTTTACCTAGGGCAGGCCCCAGTTCAAGGACCTGCACGTGGGTGGCCGGGAGACAGGACAGGTGCCCCCTTCCCACCCAGCATGGTTTGGGCAACCACAGGAGGGGGAAATGGTCATTCTTGTCCCCGGGATGCCAGGCTGACCGAGCCGCGGGCATGGTGGCCGGTCCCCCCTTGGGGAGGGCTGCAGCCGGGAGGGGCCCCCTCACATCCTCAGTGGCTCCCAGTTGGCTCCTCGGGACCTGCCCTTGGCCGCTGGTGCCGTCCCCCCACTTCCAAATGTTTGGTCGGGCAGCCCCTCCCTGGCCCCAGGCCGGGCGGCGGGCTCTCCTTGGGGAGAGGTGTGGGGTGCAGCTGTGCCTGTCGTGCCTTAGCCGGGTGCTGCTCCCGCCCGTGGCACGTGGGGAACCTCGGGCTTGGAGGGATGACCTCCCCCAAGGCACCGCGGAGGCGGCAGGGTTGGAGGATAAGCTAGGTCCTGTCCCTGGCACCTGGCGGCCAGCTGTGCGGGTGCCCGGGTGGGTCACTGGGGGGCCTTCTGCAGCGAGCGGGGTCATGCCTGGGGGCAGGGCATTTCCCTGGGCTTCCCACGCCGTCTGCCCGAGACCAGCCTGCAGAGCCCGGGGTGCAGCAGCCCTGGGCACGCAGTCGGCGCCTTCTCGCAGCTGTGCGTGCCCCTCCTTGTCCCCTCTCATCTGGGACGCACCCTGCCCCCTGCAGACAGCGCAGGCCGCCCTGCTCTGCGGTGGGGGCCCCGGATGCTCACCCCGTGGGCTGGCTCTGGCTCCCTGCAGCCCCCCCGCACCCCGTGGGGGCGGTGACCGTCCGCATAGAGCACCTGGCCTGCCTGGCCGAGGAGGGACTGGGTGGAGGCCCGTGGAACGCCGTGGGGGCGGTTCCCGTGTGTGTGCCGTGAGCACTGCGCTCTCCGGTCCCGTGAGAAAGGGGGGTGGGAGTTGGGGGTCACGGGAAGGAAGAGGATGAGGTTCCTGTGTGGGGAGGCGCCCAGGGCTACCAGGGGGCAGCAGCTGCTGCCGCCCACCCCCGATTTCCGCCTTTGTCAGGGGTTTGCAGAAGTGGGGTGCTGGGGCGCTGCCTGGCCGGGGTCCTGGCGCCTGGGAGGCGGGCTGGCTTGGGGGGTGCAGTGGGCAGCACCGCGGGCCCTTGGTGCTGACAGGAGAGCCGGGCAGACGCAGCGGAACCAAAACTGCTGTGTCATTGCCGCCCCGGCAGCTGTTGCCAGGGTGACGGTGAGTTTCCCACGCTTCCTCTGGCGGCGGCGGGCTGCCGTGCAGGGCGCAGGGCTGTGAGGAGGGCAGGGTGTCCCTCGCAGTGGCTGCCCGAGGGGTGTCTCTGTCCCCCTCTCCCCCAGACACGCGATCGGAGACCCCGGGCATGTGGCCTCGGGGTGGACCCCAGCTCTCCCCCCTCCTCGCTGTGACCAGGCCTCAGTGCCCCTCTGTGTGCTGGGGATCCCCCAAGCGCCTGGCTCACCGGGGTCATGGGGCTCACACTGTCCTGCCGAGGGAGTGCCCAGTAAGGGAGGCGGTTCTTGGGCGGGCGAGGGGCAGGGGCTGTGCGGGTCCCCTTCTGAAGCCAGCAAGTGGGGGGTCGGCACGCAGCTGGTGCTCCGTGGGCTCAGCCCTGCTGTTCCCCGGCTGTGGCCTGGGGTGGGCAGAGCCCCCTCTGAGCCTCAGTTTCTCTTTGTAAAGTGGGGTGTGGCAGCGCTTCCCTGGCTGCAGGGCTGCGGGGGGCTGTGGCCAGGCTGAGCCCGTGTTCCCTCCTCAGCTCAGCTCGCCCATGAACCCCGTCAGCAGCACGGAGGACATCAAGCCCCCGCTGGGCCTCAATGGCGTCCTCAAGGTCCCGGCCCACCCCTCAGGGAACATGGCGTCCTTCACCAAGCACATCTGTGCCATCTGCGGGGACCGCTCCTCAGGTAGGGGGGCAGCGGGCACAGGGCCCTCGGGTGGGGGCGGGGCAGGGTCGGCCAGCAGTGAGGGGTGCCCGGGCTCTGGACCTTCTCGGGTTTTCACATCGGGGAGACCATAAGTGGGGCGCCCATGGTGGCCTGGGTGGTCCGGAGGCCCCGGAGAGGAGGCAGCTGGTGGTGGTGACGCTGGCACAGGAGGCGGCAGTGCGGGCTGTGCCTCTCTGGGCTGAGCTGGGGCAGAGGACCCCTCGCATTCACCTCTGCACCCCAGTAGCCCCTGGGGAGGACACGGACAGGGCCAGCCCCCGCGGGCCTGGGCCTCACCCCAGCGCTGGAGCCCGGAGGCCAGGTGGGGCCAGGGCCCGGGGGTGCAGGGGGTGCAGGCGCTCACGGCCGCCCGCCCGCAGGCAAGCACTACGGCGTGTACAGCTGCGAGGGCTGCAAAGGCTTCTTCAAGCGGACGGTGCGCAAGGACCTGACCTACACCTGCCGGGACAACAAGGACTGCCTGATCGACAAGCGGCAGCGGAACCGCTGCCAGTACTGCCGCTACCAGAAGTGCCTGGCGATGGGCATGAAGCGGGAAGGTAGGCGCCGGGCCCTCCTTCCTGAGCCGCCCCCAGCCCTGCACCGGAAGCTTCGCCGCACTCTCGTGGCGGGTGGCTGCTTGCATACCTCTTGT
>NW_006300164.1:2542808-2543383 GCF_000327345.1 Myotis davidii | reverse complement strand
TCCCACCGCAGTCCCTGCCGGGTGGCCACTTCTCCCCTGGGCGGCAGGGGAAGCAGTCCTTCCGGAAGGTGGGGGCTGGCGGTGGGCGTCTTCACTGCAGCGTTTCCGTTCCGGGGGCGCCAGGCAGGGGCACAGAGATGCAGGGGTGGGCGGATGCTTATGTTCCAACCTGTCCTTGTCTTGGCTGCTGGCTCTCCGAGAGGGTCTTCTTACCCCTTTGTGCCCGTCTCCCCTCCTGGACACCCCCTTTTCTACTCCATGCCCCTCCTGGAAGCTCCTGGCCCACTTCAGCCACGTGGGACCCTCCCCGGCTCCTGTATGTGGACCCGGCCGGCTCTGCCCGCTGGGCTCCCTGCCCCGCCTGGGCTCTGCTCCTGCAAACTCAGAAGGGCCTGGGGGGCGCTGAGGTCCCCTTTCCAAGAACTAGGGGTTCCCTGTCTGCCGGGAGGGGCTGAGTGTGGGGCTCCCCCCTCCAGCAGCCTGAGGCTGGCATTTCCTGCCACCTCCCACCTCCCCCGCCTGCCAGGCAGAGGCCGGAAGGGAGCTGGTGGGGGTTCCCCGGCTTCCTGCTGCGG
>NW_006300164.1:2531503-2533775 GCF_000327345.1 Myotis davidii | reverse complement strand
GACCTGACCTACACCTGCCGGGACAACAAGGACTGCCTGATCGACAAGCGGCAGCGGAACCGCTGCCAGTACTGCCGCTACCAGAAGTGCCTGGCGATGGGCATGAAGCGGGAAGGTAGGCGCCGGGCCCTCCTTCCTGAGCCGCCCCCAGCCCTGCACCGGAAGCTTCGCCGCACTCTCGTGGCGGGTGGCTGCTTGCATACCTCTTGTGACGGGACGCTCACTCCCTGTAGAGGCCGCTGCTGCTGCTGCTGCTGCTGCACTATGGGCAGCATGTCCGGGCCCGGGAATCTCACCCACCAGATCCCTCCTGAGCGCCTGCTGTAGGCCAGGCTCCGGGACCCCAGGAGGGCAGCCTCGGTCCCGCATGGTGGCGCCCGGTGCCGCGGGGACAGCTCTTGCTCGACCCTCTCCGTGGGGGTAGTGTCCAGGGCCAGCACGGGGCTGCAGGGACACAGGCAGAGCCCGAGGACGGTGAGGGCCCCGGCCGGAGGTGGGAGGTGGGGCGGGAATGGGCCGAGGCTGGCACGGGACGGGGGTGCACATGGGTCCTGAGCTGTGTCCCTGCTGTCCAGTGGGGACGGTTGAGGAGGCCGTAGTGGGGGCAGCGCCGATTGGAGAGTGGTGGGGGGCAGGGAGCTACAGAGGCCATCAGGCGTCCCCAACCTGCTGGACGCCGGGGTCAAGCTGTGCTCTGTTCCCCCTGCAGCCCTGGCGGGGTGACCCCAGCTCCGGGGCCTGGAGCAGTGGGCTCCAGCCGCCGGCCTCTTGGCCTTGGATTTGTGGGCCCGGCTTACTGACATTTGCGGGGGGCGGGGCCGGCAGGGAGCACGAAGGTCACTCCTCTGAAGTCACTGCAAGGCCCGGCGGTGCAGCCAGGCCTGGGTCTGGGCCCTCAGCCCTGGCTCGCTGTGGCCTCCTCCCGCTCCTGGCTGTCCGTGGCTCAGTTTCCCCATCGGCAGGTTTGGTGACCCCTGCGCTCAGAGTCACTCTCTCCAGAGGGTGGGCGCCCTGGGGTTGGGGTCTCGCCATCTGTTCCCTTCGTCAAAGTGGCTGGCCCGGTGTCCTCTCCTTCCCACTGCCTCCCGACTGCCCTCTTGTGGCGGCTGCAGGTTTTTCCAGTTTCTTTCTTTTCTTGTTTTCGGCTCCTCAGCCCCAGTTCTCGTTCAGAAATCGAAACCTCAGCGGGGCCATGGTGTCAGCGGGATTCCTCCCTGAGGCTGCAGGCGCGGGGCGCGGTGATGCGGGCGGGGCCGGCTCCTGCCGCGGGCACACTCCCCGCGAGGGCAGGGGGAGCTCGGGCTCCGGTGCTGAGCTGGGGGCCGGCCGGGGCCTTCCTGGTCAGTGCATGTTCCATGTTGTGCATGGACCGCCCTTCCTTGTGCAGGTGGAAGAACTGAGGCCAGGAGGTCGGGGCTTGTCCGAGCGCATGCGGGGCGGAGTCGGCCTCAGGCTCCCTCAGGACTGATACCTTTAGGCCCCTGGGGTGGCGTGTGCCCGGCGATTGCCCCGGGTGCCCAGTGCAGTCAGGGAGGCTTGCTGGAGGTGGTGGGACACAGTGATGCTCCTGAAGAATGGGGTCGGGCCGGGATGAGCCTGAGGTGGGCAGTGGATTGGGTTGGAGCCGGGCCAGGTGCTGGGCACCAGTGTGCCAGGGGGAGGTGGGCACCTGGCATGAGCCCGAGGCTGCAGCACAGAAAGGCTTGGAGCGTGGCCGAGGTCTCTGACTCTCCGAGCCCACCACTCTGGGCGCTGGGCCGGCAGCAGTGAGCTGTGGGTACCCTTCTGTTGAAAGTGAGCGTCACATAGCCACGCAGGGGAGGCACCACCCCAGCCTTGGGTATCGGGCAAGGCTCGGGGTGGGAGGTGGCCAGGCCGGTGCCGAAAGAAGGGGTATCAGGCAGGCCGCTTGCCCAGCCCGAGAGTGTTGGGAGATGTGGCACTGGGCGGGGCATGGAGCACCCTGCGCCCAGAGGGTGACCCTCCACAGGTCCCTGGGCCTGTCCAGCTGTCCCCCTCGGGCCTGGGTGTCCTCACCCTCCAGCTTCCTGTCCCCTCGAGGCCCCGTATCACCCAGTGGAGCTGCAGTTGGCAGGGAGACCCCCCCCACCCCCCGTCTGACCCGCCAGCACCTGTGTCTCGTCCCGAGCAGCTATCGGAGCGCCTTCTGTGTACGGTCTCTCTGGCATCGCCCCTTCTCCACACGCTGTCCCAGCCGGTGCTGTGGGGCTGTCCCCACACCCGGCAGACGGGTGCCCGCCCAGGGCTGCAT
>NW_006300164.1:2530724-2531365 GCF_000327345.1 Myotis davidii | reverse complement strand
GCAGCAGGGCCCTCGTGCCCGGCTCACGGAGCAGAGCTGCCCCGCCGGCCGTGCTGGGTGTTTGAGAGCCGGGTGGGCGCTGCCCTGGGCATGTGCTCCCCACGAGGCGGTGGCTTGTCATGTTTCCTGGTGCCAGAGGGGCACAGTCCTCGGGAGTGACGTGTGACCCCCGTGTGGCCTCATGGCTGTCCCCACAGGGCGCTCCAGGGTCCCCCAGGATGAGTGGCCAAGAGGGGCCGGGAGGCATGCCCCCCCAATCTGTCCTGCAGCCCCGAGCTGGGCGCTAGGCACGGCCCCGTCCCTGGAATGGTCCCGACACAGCTCCTCTCCTCTGCTGTTCTGGGCAAAGCACTGCAGGGAGGACTCCCAAGTGGTGGGGGCGCTGTTGGCCACACAGCTCAGGGAGTGTCGGTGCCCAGGGGAACGGGCGCCAGGCGTGCCAACCCACTGTGCCCGTGGCCAGGAGCTTATAGGAGGTGAGCTGCACCCTCAGATGAGGAGCCTGAGGCTGGCACAGGCGGCACTGCCAAGGGCTGGTGGGAGGGGCAGCTTGGGGCTGGCACTGGTGGGGTGACCCCAGGGAGAACCCAGGGGGTTAAGCTCCGGGCGGATGGGACCTACCTCTTTGGCTCACGAGGTGC
>NW_006300164.1:2529552-2530492 GCF_000327345.1 Myotis davidii | reverse complement strand
GGGGGGGGGGCAGGCCTCCTGCCTCCTCCTCCAGGAAGGCCTCTCCCTGTTTCCTCCTCCCGACCTTCGCTTCCTGTGCCCGTCTCCGGACTCTGAGGGCTGAGGGACCGGGTGCGGAAGGGGCAGTGTCTGGTGTGTGTGCATGCGCGTGCATGTGTGTACATGTGTGTTCATGCGTGTACATGTGCGTGCATGCACAGGCACGTGTGGCCCCACACATTTCTCCTGTAGAGGAAGAGCCGGCTGGGTCAGGTGCCTCTGACCAGTGACTGCTCCTCTGGGCCTCGGGGTGCCCTGCGGGCGGCGAGGCCATCGGCAAGGGGTCCCCAGGGCTTGCCCTGGGAGTGTGGCAGGTGGAGCACGGTGCCTGGTGGGGCTGTGTGCACGTGTGTGCATGTGCGTGTGTGTCCCGTGTGTGCACGTGTGTGCGTGTGCGCACGTTGTGTGATAACTCAGTGCAGACTGTGTCCTGGGTCGCGACCCTCAGCTGAAGGCGGGCGGTCCTGGGCTCAGGACCCCCAGTTCGCTGTGCACCGCGGCAGCGCCCCCTCAGGTCTCGGTTCCGGCCCTTAGGAGAGGGGGTTGGGCCAGAGCCTTTGGTGAAATCCAGTCCTGCCTCCCAGGGGTCCCGTAGGGGACAGACGGGCCCAGCTGGCAGCGCCCACGGCGCCCACAGCAGAGGAGGCAGCAGGGCCCGTGCCCGCCAACCCGGACGCCCCTTCCCACATGCTCGCCCTCATGTCAGCGGGCCTCCTGATGTTGGGGTGAGCCTGTGTTGGGGTGAGCCCCCCTCTGGCCGTGTTGGCTGCTGGGGGAGGGTCTTCCCGGGGATTCCCAGCATCCTCTGCCCACTGTGCTCAGACCCCGTCCTCCCAGACGCCTCCCGCCCGAGGCTCCTGGCGCCGGCGGGAGCGCCAGTCAAACAGGACCCCACCTGGGG
>NW_006300164.1:2529036-2529463 GCF_000327345.1 Myotis davidii | reverse complement strand
ACAGAGCTGTGAGCATCTCGAGGCACCGCCTCACCCAGCCTGCAGGGGGCGCCGGCGCTCAGGGCGGGGCTGAGTAGGGGGTACAGAGGCGAGGCTGCCCGGCCGCACAGCTGTCGTGGGAGCAGGGTCAGGGCGGGCTGCGTGCCTCAGAGCTGCCCCCCGTCCTGAGAGCTCAGCCGTGCCCCTTGGCTGCCTGTGCCTCAGTTTCCCCACCTCGAAAAATGAGGTGGCTGAGCTAAGACACGTGCTTCTCAGCTGTGTCCTGCCTCTGAGGGTTTAGGGTTCTGCCCAGCGGACAGACCTTGGGGACCCGTCCTCAGGGTCTCAGGGCCCCCGTCACCCCGGATGCTGGCCCGGTCAGCTTGTGTGGCTGCCTCCGGCCGGGTCGGCCTCGCTGGCTGTCACCCTGTTTGGTGGGAGAGAGGGT
>NW_006300164.1:2527785-2528846 GCF_000327345.1 Myotis davidii | reverse complement strand
GAGAACCCCACTCCAGTCAGCCCTGGGGTGTGGGAGAGCGCAGCCCCCGCAGGGCGGCACCCAGCCGTGTGTCCGCAGGGAGGGCGCAGGGCGCACCCATGGGCCCAGGCCCGGGAGGGTGGGACGGGTCCCGGCATCTCTGCGTGGCCGGCGGTGGGGCTGGCAGGAAGCGCTTGGCTGTGGGTGGAGAGGTGATGACGGACTGTACCAGCTCTGGGTGGTGGGACGGGGCCCTGGCAGGCCTGGGGACTCCCCAGCACAGCAGGGAGCCCGGCACCCCGGCCTGGGGGATCTCCCAGTTACCTCCTGCTAGGAGCTGTGGACGGGTGGCCCCTGAGGTGGGCCCAGCTCTGCCTGCCCCGGCCCTCAGCCCTCCCCCGGGTCTGCAGCCCTGGGCTTAAGCAAGGGGCTACTTCCAGGCCCTTCCACCAGTGGGGGGGGGAAGGGGGGTGCACAGGAGTGTTCGTTCAGGACTCTGCGTGTCACCCAAACTCCCCCAGTGCAGTGGGTCCCCAGGGACCCCCAGAAGCCAAGCGTCTTGTTTGGGGTGGGCCCTGAGGAGGCTGTGGTCCCCAGGGGCCTGGGGTGGTTCCCTGGCTCACCCCGGGAGGGTGGGCTCAGGTGGGCTTGGGGGAGGCCGCACCACAGTATCTGGGGCGTCCCGGGGAGGCCCGGCCCTGACACACCAGCTGGCTTGGGCCCTAACGGTGTGGAGTGGGCAGCCCCTCTGGCCCCATAACAGGCCTCAGGCTCCGGCCTCTCCCCTCTGCCTGCTCCCCCCCAATCCCCTTTTTAAGGCCCTTGGTGCCCCCACCAGAGAGGAGGGGGTGGATGTGGGCGTCAGCCTGCTGGCGACTCCCGGGGCCCGGCCCCTCGGGAAAGGGCGGCCCGAGCTGTGGTTCTGAAGCCAGAGCCTCCCCGCTCCAGTGTGGGGAGACCGGCCGCCTGGTGTTCTTGGGGACAGGGTTCATGTGAACCCCGTCTTCTCGGCTGCCTCCCGACCCCTCATCGCTCCAGCCCTCCTGCTCTGGCCCCGGGCCCTGCGCGCCTCTGCCCTGGAA
>NW_006300164.1:2526147-2527585 GCF_000327345.1 Myotis davidii | reverse complement strand
CGCCAACGAGGACATGCCGGTGGAGAAGATCCTGGAGGCCGAGCTGGCCGTCGAGCCCAAGACGGAGACGTATGTGGAGGCCAACATGGGGCTGAACCCCAGCTCGGTGAGTGCCGCCGCCCACCCTGCCTCTGCGAGGGACCGTGGGCCCCGGCGAACGCCTCTGGGGAGGACCCATCTGCCGGGCCGCCGAGGCGGTGCAGCCGGGCCCGGGCGCTGCCTTTCCGATTCCTGGAATCAGAGCCGGGACTTTGCCCTTAACCTTCATGCTGCACGGGGGTCTCTGGCCTGTCGCCCAGTGGGTGACGGGGACCCCGCATCCGGCCCAGGTTTGCAGGCAGCATTACTTCTAGACTTCTGTGTCTCCCCTGGGCCCTGGGCTCAGGGCTCAGGCTCTGGGGCTGACCCCGAGGTTGTCCAGCCCGCCCTGACCGTTCTTCCCCTGGCTCAGTGGCCCAGGTCCTCCCACCCAACCCCAGGGCCTTTGCACATGCTGCCCCTGCTGACTCCTCAGGCTTCAGTCTCAGCTACGGTGTCGCTTCCTCAGGGGGTCCTGCTCCTGCCAAGGTGGGCCTGGCCCTGTTAGGTGGGCTCGGCCCCCATCTTTCCCGCACGGCCCTGGCGCTGGCTCGGTGGTGTGTGTGAATTCCCCCTCATCGCCATGAGGCTGGGGTGGCCTCGAGCTGCTCCTCACTGCCCACCTTCGGTCAGGCACAGCGACACCTCTGTGCGGCGGGCGCGCACGCATGGCCCTCTGCCCCAGTCTAAGAATGT
Organism: Myotis davidii; assembly: GCF_000327345.1. Classification (NCBI taxonomy): domain Eukaryota; kingdom Metazoa; phylum Chordata; class Mammalia; order Chiroptera; family Vespertilionidae; genus Myotis; species Myotis davidii. The sequence goes on along the minus strand of NW_006300164.1, from coordinate 2,526,811 downwards.
GGGGTCCCCTCTTACCTGCTCAGGAGGCTCCGGCAGGCTGAGGCCCCCAGTTCCCTGCACTCCGTGACCCCGTGACCCGGGGTAGTGCGGCCTGGCCCACCTCTCCAGTCCCGGTGAGGGGAGGGAGGCAGCTGTGAGGGTTTCAAGCAGAAACCCGTGTCGAGCAGAAACTCCAAAAATACCGAAGGCCCAGGAGGGCGGCCAGCACCTAATTCTGTCGAGTCGGCGTTACTTGGAGAGAACAGATCTGGCACCTGGTCTCCCTGTGGTTTCAGAGGAAGGGGGTCGAGGCTACAGATGGGCAGCTGCCGGCGGGGGGCACCTGTGAGCCCATGCAGAGCGCTTCCGCGTCTGTGTGACCTCGCAGCCGGGGGCCTCGGGCCTCTGCTGGGTCCTGCCACTCGGGCTCCGGGAGCTCCTGGGGCCGTGCTGTTGAGGCTGCTCATTTAGTGGGAGTCGAGGCTCAGAGACGTTGGGTGTTTGCCGGTGGCCACACTGCTGGATGGAGCTGGATCCCCTCGCAGCCCCGCCCCCGAGGGACCCCCTCCAGGCGCCCCACCTCAGACCCCTTCACTCGATCACGTCTGCAAAGCTGCTTTGGCGGTGTCAGGCCCCAGCCCTGAGTCAGGCTCCGGGGACGCGGACGAGGCGTCTTTGGGGGCCT
>NW_006300164.1:2525296-2525887 GCF_000327345.1 Myotis davidii | reverse complement strand
GGGGGGGGTCACCCTGTCACTGTGACAGGGCCTGACTGGACGGGGGTCACCCTGTTGCTGTGACAGGGCATGACCAGGCGGGGGGTGGGGGTCACCCTGTTGCTGTGACAGGGCCTGGCCGGGCGGGGGTCACCCTGTCGCTGTGACATGACAGGGCAGCCCTTCCTCTCCTGGGCCTCGGTTTCCCCGTCTGTGAAATGGGGCTAATGCTCGCTTTAGGACTGTGGTCAGGTCACATGGGATCCTCCATGTGATGTCAGCCAGCAGCCCCGGCGTGCGGCTGTGACCGGTTACTGCTCTTAGGGGCTGCCTGTTCCCCGTTGCAGGGGGCACGGAGACACTGAGCACAGAAATGGTTTAAGGTTTTCTTCCTGTGCCGCCCCCACCCCCCCTTTGTTGCCTGTTCTGGTTTCCCTGCCCGCGGGGAGAGCGCAGGTTGGCCTACGGCTCTAACGCGCCTCGTTTCAGATCCATGGTTTACTGCGTGGGGCTCCACGTAGCGTAGGTTGACCTTTGAGAGTTTGCTGTTGGGACCAGACTGGCAGCTGCTGCTCTGGGGCCGTCCCAGAGAGGATGTGGGAGCTCTCCCAG
>NW_006300164.1:2503352-2505292 GCF_000327345.1 Myotis davidii | reverse complement strand
GCCCGAGCTATTCCGTGGCCATCCCAGAGAGGAGGTGGGAGCTCTCCCAGCTGTTCTATGACCTGAGCTGTTCCGTGGCCATCCCAGAGATGATGTGGGAGCTCTCCCAGCTGCTCCATGGCCTGAGCTGTTCTGTGGCCGTCCCAGAGAGAATTGTGGGAACTCTCCCAGCTGCTCCATGGCCTGAGCTGTTCTGTGGCCGTCCCAGAGAGAATTGTGGGAGCTCTCCCAGCTGCTCCATGGCCCGAGCTATTCCGTGGCCATCCCAGAGAGGATGTGGGAGCTCTCCCAGCTGCTCCATGGCCCGAGCTATTCCGTGGCCATCCCAGAGAGGATGTGGGAGCTCTCCCAGCTGCTCTATGGCCTGAGCTGTTCTGTGGCCGTCCCAGAGAGAATTGTGGGAGCTCTCCCAGCTGCTCCATGGCCTGAGTTGTTCTGTGGCTGTCCCAGAGAGGATGTGGGAGCTCTCCCAGGTGCTCCATGGCCTGAGCTATTCCGTGGCCGTCCCAGAGAGGATGTGGGAGCTCTCCCAGGCGCTCTGTGGCACAAACATCCTGCATTTGCAAAAAGAGACTTCCCTGGGCACACGTGTTTGTGAGGACTTGCCAGGGCCTTTACTGTACCAGTGTGCACCGCAGAAGAGAGCCATTTCCCAAACGTAGGTGCTCGGGAACCTCTTTTCAGGGGAACATTCATGGAGTTAGGGTTCCACATAGCCCACTTTGGGAACCTGAGGTTGGGTTCCCAGGGGGAGGGTGTGGGACAGGTGGCTCACGCTGCCTTTGAAGGGTGAGAAGGGTTGGGCAGGGCTGGCTGGCGGGCCCCGGAGACCGCTGACTGATCGCTCGCCTCCCCCAGGCTGGAACGAGCTGCTCATCGCCTCCTTCTCGCACCGGTCCATCGCCGTGAAGGACGGGATCCTGCTCGCCACGGGGCTGCACGTGCACCGGAACAGCGCCCACAGCGCGGGGGTGGGCGCCATCTTCGACAGGTGGGTGGCCGCCGGGCCCGCGTCACGTCCGGCGTGGCATTTGTTCTGTTCACGAAGGTTGGAGTTGGGGCGTAGAGGAAGGTGCAAGGTGAAGGTTAAACCCTCACGAGTCCAGTGTCGGGTCCTCGCGGCCGCGGCCCACGTGGTGCACTTCCCTCCAGCTCTTTTTAACCCTGTGTGTGGGGAGGAACGCTGCTCTGAAAACAGACGTTTTTATTGACTCAGAGAGGCAGGGAGAGGGAGGGAGAGAAACATCAATGATGAGAGAGAATCGTTGATCAGCTGCCCCCTGCACGTCTCATGCTGGGGATGGAGCCTACAACCTGGGCGTGTGCCCTGACCAGGAACTGAACCGTGACCTCCTGGTTCATAGGTCAGTGCTCAGCCACCGAGCCACGCCAGCCGGGCCACAGCTGCACTTTGTAACAAGCAGAAGTGGGTTCCTCCATAGGCGCCGTTTCCCTGTGCCCGTTGAGTCAATGTGTGCTGTACCCGAGTGCAGTGCGGCCCACGTGTGCCCTGAAGGGCCTGCCCCTGACCAGCTGGCTGGGTCTCAGCCGTGGCTCCTGGCCGCCGGTGGAGCCTGGGCTGCGCCCGTCTACCTGGGCCCCATCTCTGCAGCCCACCCCGTCCACAAGCCCTTGGACCAGAGGCCACATGATGTCAGGACACGCTCTCTCCCACCTGCCCCCCTGGGTCTTTTTCCAGCTGCAAGAATGCCCCCCGCCCCCACCAGCCTGCAGACCTCAGGGCTCCTGGGGCCACAGGGAAAGGCCTGGGCTCCTGGCGGCTGTCCAGGCCCCTCCTGGACCACCTCCCTTTGCTCCCCGTGGCCAACTCCCACCACTTGCCGCTTCCTGGATATGCTGTCAGGTTGGGGCGCCCAGGCCGGGTGGGAGGCCATAGCTGGTCCCGGGGTCAGGACACTGCCACTCGGGGACCAGGACAT
>NW_006300164.1:2502689-2503311 GCF_000327345.1 Myotis davidii | reverse complement strand
CCCCCCCCCCCCCCCACAGGGCTCTGGGGCAGCCCCTGTTCCATGAGGTTGGTGGGTGGCTCTGCGTGGAAATACATGTCTGGTGAGGAGGGGAACAGGCCCCTCTGAGTGAGGCAGGGCCTCGGACGGCCCGTCCTTCCCCGGACTGGGGGTGTGGGTGATGCTGGCACCCCAGCGCTGTGCCTCAGGCTGCCCGCGCCCGCTGTCTACAGCTCAGTACCGGTGGCCCGGGGCCTGGCCCCGTGTCCAGGTCCCTGGCTCATCTCGGCTCGGCCGTCACAGGGTCCAAGAGAGGGTTGTGGGAGCCCCAGGTTTCCAGAATAAAGGCACATGCAGACTCTCCAGGCAGAGCAGGGAGCCCGCGGCGGAGGGGACCGGCCTGGCGTGACGGATGTTGGGCCTGGGCTGGGCAGCTGAAGCTTGACCTTCTCAGCTGTCTTCTGGGGCCACGTGGGCTCCCCGAGTCCTGTGTGTGTTTCTGGGGGCCCAGCGTGGGCACAGTCTGACGTGGCCTTGGCGTTGGCCCGTTTCCTCGCAGGGTCCTGACGGAGCTGGTGTCTAAGATGCGGGACATGCACATGGACAAGACGGAGCTGGGCTGCCTGCGCGCCATCGTGCTCTT
>NW_006300164.1:2500667-2502434 GCF_000327345.1 Myotis davidii | reverse complement strand
CCCAACCACAGCACCCCCCACCCTGCTGCCCCCCATCCCGCTGCCCCCCACCCCAGGGCCCCAGCCACGGTGCCTCTAGTTACCATGGGGCCGGGCCGGGACGCCCCTCCTCTGGCCCATGTGAGGGGCACATGAGGTGGTGTCCATGGCTTCCAGGAGGTGTCCTGGGGGGCAGGCCTGTCCCGCGTCCCCTGAGCCAGCCTGCCCCCATTGCCCGTGCTGCCCGAGTGCACGGCTCCCAGACGGCTTCGGGGAGGGGCTCTGACCTGCGCCCCCTTCCTCCTCAGACTCCAAGGGGCTCTCGAACCCGGCCGAGGTGGAGGCGCTGCGGGAGAAGGTGTACGCGTCCCTGGAGGCGTACTGCAAGCACAAGTACCCGGAGCAGCCGGGCAGGTGAGCAGCCGCCCTGCCTGCACCTGCGGCCTCGCCCCCGGGCGCTGCTGTGAGATGAGAAGGTGGCCCCTCCTGGGTGGAGGGCAGCCCGGGGACACCTGGCGTGTCCGGAGCGAGGACGGGGCTCCGGGCCCAGTGCAAACACGCTTGCACACCTTTCTGTAGCCCCACCAGGAAGATGGGCCCCGCGCACGCCGGCACGCAGTAGGTGCTTGTCTCTGTAGAGAACGTAAAGAAGGCCGTGCTTCCCCCACCCCCGAGGGAACCACTAGAGGCAGGGCCTTGGCGCTCACCCTGGCAGGGACAGACGCCAGCGCATAGTAGGTGCTTTGTCAACACATGCAGGGTCGATCGATGGGATGGTCTTGGGTCGCCTCATTTCCAGGTCCGTGGTGCTGGGGCACAGTAGGTGTCAGGAGAAGGACGGGGCTAACTCTGTCCCGGTCATACCCCCTCCCTCCAAAAGGCCACTCCTGGTGGGGTCCTGGGCAGGCCTCCCTCTCCCGCCCGCCGGCTGGCGCGCACACGGTTAACCGTGGCCGAGCCCTGGCCCCATCTGGTTTGGTTTAAGTGGAGCTTCCCGGATGGAGCGGCAGCCCCTGCTTTTCCTGGCGCCTCGCCGCAGCCGTCCGCCAGCTCAGCAGAACGGCTCGCCCTCTGGCCCCGCTCCAGCTCGGGGGCCGCATGTTTTGCCTAGAAAATGCGGGCTGTGCAGCAGCCAACCACAGGGCTTTCGCCCCCAAATACGTGGTGACTGAGTTGTGAGGTCCCACAGCCCTGCAGCCCCTCGAGGTCCGAGTGGAGACCCGGGCAGCGCACGGAGGGGCCGGGCCGGCGTGGGTGTCCCTGCGGGGACATTGGGCCCAGTTGGCTGAGCCTGATGTTTCTGCTCTGAGGCCCCCCCAACTTCTGCACCCCCATCCGGGACTCAGAAACTCCCCGGGCCGGGCAGGGCCTGTTCCAGCAGAGCTGCTTCTGGGGGAGGGTGGGCCTGGCGGGCGCACGGGTGGGTCTTACCAGCTCAGGACCAGCTCCTCCGCCTCAGGCCCCCCTGCACCCAGCGGCCTTGCTGTCGCTCAGCTCTCTCTCCTGCTGTGAAGCCCTGCTGGGCGCCTCTCGCCCTTGGGGAAAGCCCGTGTGTTCTGAACTCCCCGCTCAGCCCTAGTCGGCTGACCCGGCCTGGCCACTGGCCCTTCACCCCGGGGTCTCCGTGCCCACCTGGGCTCCTGTCTCCATGCCCTGCAGCCTTGTTTCCTCTACCCAAGGGCCCCCCTGGCCCCCCTAAGCTCAGTGCAGGCAGGTCTCATGCAGGTTTGGGGGATTAGGCCTGAGAGTCAGTCCTGTCCCAGGAGGCAGCCAGGCGCGGGCGGAGGG
>NW_006300164.1:2498762-2500558 GCF_000327345.1 Myotis davidii | reverse complement strand
GCAGGTTCGCCAAGCTGCTGCTCCGCCTGCCGGCGCTGCGGTCCATCGGCCTCAAGTGCCTGGAGCACCTCTTCTTCTTCAAGCTCATCGGGGACACGCCCATCGACACCTTCCTCATGGAGATGCTGGAGGCCCCGCACCAAATGACTTAGGCCGGCCGCCCTTCAGCCGTTCTCCTCGGCTGAGCCCCGTCCCCGCCCCTCTGCCCGGCCTGTGTGGACTTCGGGGTGCAGCCTGTCACTGTTAAGCCTAAGAGATGTGTTGCCACCCCCTCCCTGTCAGTGCTGCTCGTCTTTGGACCCCGCAGGGCACTGCTTTCCCAGGGCGGAGGCCGGAGTGGCAAGAACTCGCGTGGCCCCCGCGGCCATCAGCTCCCGGGAGCCTGGGCGGCTCACGGCCTCGGGCCCTGTCCCCCGGCCCTGTCCCCGGCAGCAGGCGGGAGGGTGGCGTTGGGGGGTTTCTGAGCCTCCCTCCGCTCTCCCGCTTGGAGTGCTGGCCCCGCCCACGATGGGGGGCGCAGGTGGGGCTGGTGTGTCTTTGCAGAGGACCCCCCTCCCGGACGATGAGAGGCTCTGGGCGGGCGGGCTTCTCCGTCAGTGAAGGGGAGCAGCCCCTTTTCCAAAGATGACTGCGGGGTCCCCTTGCCCATGCCGGGGGCTGACCTCTGCGGGGACGAGGGTTGCCCGCCCACCTGTCTACTCTTTGCATCGTTTCAGCTTCGCCCCGCCTGCCGTGGCCGCCTGACCCGGGGTGATCAGACGGGGTTCCCGGTCTCTGCTTGATCCCAGATCGTCTCCGTCTGTGCGGAGGCCCAGGCCGGCCTCGTGCCCACGCCTCTGTGTCCGCCCTCTCCCGGGCAGAGGTTGCCCCCAGGGGGCCCACAGGGATGCGAGGGGAGGAGGCTGCCTTCCCGGAGGGTCTCCATCCTTTGCGGAGCCCGGGGGACCTGGGGGACCAGAGCCGTAGGAGGGGCAGGTGGGGCCGTGGCTGGAGCTCCCGGGAGAGGCGTCTGTTCTGACTTTAAGGCTCAGAGTCGGGAACCCCTGGGCACCAGGCCCTTTGCACAGCTCGACGCCCCCGGGAGCAGCCAGGCTGGCCTGGGGGTGGAGCAGGTGTGGGGTCCCCATCTGACAGTCCTCTGGGTGGAGCCGCCCCGCTCAGCCCCGCACCCACTTCTGCAGCGTTCGGACCCAGCCCAGGCGGTGGCGCTCAGGGCCTGCAGGTGGGGGCTTGCGGGTTGAACTGGCCTCATGCATGGTCACCCCTCCCTCTGGTCTGTGCTGCCCATTCTTATGCCCACATCCCACGGACCCAGCACTGAGCAGAGGGGAAGATGGGGGTCCTGCCTGCTCAGCCCCAGGGTGTGTCTGTGATGGCAGCGTCCCTCCTGCCGCCCCCACCTGCAGTCCTGGGGAGGGTGTGTGTCCGGAGGGCTGCCTTCCCCAGTCTCCCCGAGGGAGACTCAGAAACCCTGCAGGGTGCCTGGGCAGGGGCTGGGCGGGAAGAGGCTGGCCCTCGGGGAACACAGTCCATTCTTTGCCTCCCAGAGTCCCCCACCCGGGCTGAGCTGAAGGCCCCTGGTCGAGGCCGCCTGCCCCGGGCACTCCTGTGAGGGGTGCCACAGCCTGCCTACCCGCCCCGGTGCCTTCTGCAGCCAGACGCACCCCGTCGCCCATGCCCAGCTCCCTCCTGCTCCTCTGGCCTCTTGGGGACCTGGGGGCCCTCTGGTGGGGGGTCGGCTTCTTGGGGACGTCACCGTTACCAGCTGGCAGCCTGCAGAGCCCTGAGGCCGCCAG
>NW_006300164.1:2495069-2498359 GCF_000327345.1 Myotis davidii | reverse complement strand
TGATGTTGCCCCCATCACGGAACTCGGGTGCGTGGCCTGGCCCCTGCCCGCGGGAGGGTGGTGGACGACGTGTGTGTTGAGAACCGCCCGGAGCTGACGCCGTCCGCGGACATGCGCGGTGCCCGACGTGTCCTGTTCGCTTTAATTGAGACTCCCCGTCCATTTGCTTCGTGTGAGCAAGTCCCTGAGGACCCTCTGTGACCGGGTCTGACGGACTCCAGGCCAGGACGTGCATCTATTTTAAGATGCTTTGGCGCAGACAGCGCCGGCCGGTCCACCCTCAGCCATGCCTTAGCCGGGACGCGAGCTGCCGCTCCAGAGGTGAATGAAGAGAGAGGAAGCGAAGAAGTGTCTCCGCAGCGGGAAAGGTGAAAAAAATCTATTTTTGTACAAATGTAATTTTATCGTCATGTAAACTTGCTGATACGCGGGAGGGGCTTGCTCTGTTTCTGCCCGGATCGCGAGGTGGCCCTTCAGGGATTTACTGAGAATGAACAAGGAAAAGTTACAATGGTCTCTACCATCTGTGCACCTTAATATTAAAATAAGTTGGTCGGGCTGTCCCTGCCGCCACGCCTCCCTGCGCCGACTGTGAAACTGCTTCCGACGGACTGTTCTGCAGCGCTAGCCGCGGGCCGGGTGTGCGAATCGTGGAAAAGAAAGACAAGCGTGGGAGGAGGAACAAAACATGAGCGTTTAAAACATCCTGCCCTCCAGGCCTCGTTTGTTCTGCTGGGTTTCCTGTTCGGGTCCGACGGCTGCACAAGGGGGTTCCGGGGCTTTCTGCCACCGGGGGGCGGGCGGCCATCCTCAACCTGACCCTGCCAGGCCGGGGAAGGCACAGCAGCGGGACCCTCCGGCCATCTGGGTGCCCACAGACGCCTGGATGACGCCCGTCTGCTCCTTCCTGTGTGACCAGTGCCCTTCGGTCCTCGCTGCCCGGCCTGGGCTGGGCCAAGCCCTCCCGTGTCTCTGTCTAGCAGGCCCCTTGGGGGAGGCCCTGGGCACCCCGGACAGATGGCACTGAGGGTGAGAGCCACTCCCAGCCGGGAGGGGTAGACCTTATAAGGGCCTGAGAGGCAGGGCTCCCCTGACATCCCCCCCACAATGGGCTCACACACTCAACCTGTGTACACACGCTCACACATACAGGTGACGCACGCACACACACTGAAATGCACAACATTCACGCTCATCTATGACACCCCCACCTGCTGCCCGCCCGGGCACGTGGACTGTGGCTGGTGGGGGAGTGGTGGGGCGGAGGGGCCTTGGCAAGCTCACAGCAGGACTGTCCAGGTCCCTGCAGAGCTGGCACCACACCCACTATCTCCTTCCCAGGGGGGATGGGGTGACGGCCCCACCTGCCTCTGAGCTGCTCTCTGGGCCCCCGATGGCCTGGACGGTGGTGCCCAGGGGACCTGGAGCCACAGGAACGGTCCACCATCTACTTAAGACCCGTGGCCAAGCCCGCTGCGGAGTGCCCGGGCCAGTGGGTCCTCATGCCCGCCCCTGGCAGGGCCCTGGCCTCGCCCATGGCACCCATCCGGGACCTCCTAGACGGGGGTGTCTGAGGCCCTGGCCCTGCTCACCCAGTACAGCCCCCCGCTGGCCTCTGGGCCCTGCTGGGAGCGGCTCACAGGTTCCAGCCGGGGGCCCCTTCTTGAGGGGCCTGGAGAATTTGGGGGCTGCCTCCTGCTTGAGGGACCCCGTTCTGCCGCCCACATGCCCAAACCCTCTGTGTGGGACACTGGGCCCCCGCGGTCCACTCCCCAAGCACTGGGCATGGCCTCCAGGGCATGAGTGGGTGAGCCCAGCGGGGGGACCGCAGCAGGGTGGGGAGTGCAGAGGGCGGGCTGGTGTGGGTGTCCCCTGTGGAGAGCCGGCTGGGCAAGGAGGGGCCCCCGGGCCCGGGGAGGTCCAGGAGCAGGAGGTCCCTGAGGTCCCGCCCTTGGTGCTGGGAGGACGGAGCCTCGAGCAGGGCCTGGGTCGGGGACGCCTGTGACCGTCAGGGGTGGCCCAGGCCAGAGCAGGATGGTGGCCAAGAGCCTCTTGGGGAGCTCACCTGGACGGCGTGCTCACCTTCGAGAGGGGCCTGGACGGTGTCTAGGTGGCAGGGCTCACACCTCTTCCTGCGGGGAGCCCGCCGGAGGCCACCCCTCAGGCTGCCCTGAGCCTTGCCAGGCAGCCTGGCCTCGGCGATGCCTGCCCAGGGTTGTCCCCCGGGACCGGGGACGCTGAGCTCCAGGCGGTGACAGCGGTCGCAGGGTTTGGGGTTTGTAACCTGAGCGCTGAGGGTGGGGTGGGGGCATCTCCAAGGCCCTGCTGGGTGCCAGGGGCCCAGTGCCAGGCAAGGGCCAGCCTTGCCATCGGCCGGCAGAAAGGGCATGTGTGGCAAAGGGGCATCAGAGGGCTGGGGAGAGGCCTTGGGAACGGGCAGAGGACACGGTCAGGAGTGGGTGCCATGGCTGGGGCAGCAGCCTTCAGAGGGGAGGCCCTGTGGAGGTGGCCGGAGGGGCGGAGCGTGCAGGGCGTCAGAAGGGCCCACGTAAAGACCTCAGTCCCCAGCCCTCTGATGCCCCCAGTCCCATCTGATCAAACCCGGGGCTCCCGTGGGGTGAGGACCGACCCTGACCCTGGTCAGGACGGGGCGGCTGCTGCCCTAGTGTTATGGGCCTGGCAGCACTCCCACGCCTGGCACAGAACCTGAGGACAGTGCCAGCCCCGCCCCAGGGGGCATCCAGCCACTGTGACCTGTCGGAGTGGACTGGCCATTCAATCTAACATCCCCCCCGCCCCCCTTCAGCAGTGGAACCTTCTACACGGACGCCCAGGGAGAACCCAGGGCAGGCGGAGGGCCTAGCCCCCGGTCCCCCCCCTACTGGGATGGAGCCCGCAAACCAGGGCATGTGCCCTTGACCTGGAATTGAACTGTGACCTCCTGGGTCATAGGTCCACGCTCAACCACTGAACACGTGGCCAGGCACCAACCCCTTGGTTTTGATGGACCCCCAGGCTGCCCGGGTGGGGTGGGGGGTACACCGGGTCCCTCAGAACAGCTCTAGGGGAGCTGGCCAGCCCGAGGCAGCACTGCCCCCTGCTGGTGACACTGGTGCAGAGCCCACCCTGACCCCCCCGTCCTGTCCCTTCCTGTCCTTTCCGGTCTGTTGGTCTCCCGCAGCCCTACTGCAGGGGGCCGACTCCCTGAACATTAGAGGCACCGGGCTCCAGAGACCCTGACCCCCAGGCCGCCGCCGGCCGATGAAGTCGGGGGCGTGGGGCTGACCGGC
>NW_006300164.1:2494169-2494684 GCF_000327345.1 Myotis davidii | reverse complement strand
AGCGGGTAAAACCCGGGAGGGGTATCCGTGGTCCCCGCCCTGGAGCCCGCGCTGGGGCCCTGGTGCTGGGGCTGGGACCCCTCACGGTTCCGGACCGGGACGGTGGCTCAGCCTTTCCATATTTTTTCAGTTTTCTTTTTTCACTTGAGCTGGGCTTGGAGGTGCCGAGGGGGGAGGATATGGTGGGCAGGACTGGGATCTGGTGCCAGGAGGGGCTGATAAGCGACCTGCTCCCTGACTGGCTCTCGTCCCTCTCCCCCTCCCTCTCTCCCTCTCCCCTCCCTCCCTCCAAGGTCAGGCTCACTAACCAGGTCATTGTTGCTATGCCCGAGCCTCAGTTTGCCGAGGAGTGAAAGCCAGTGGGGATGGGAATGACCCCAATCACAGAACCGCCTGCGGCCGGTGTGCGCGGCCTCCACAGCTCCGTCTGCAAGGCCCCGCAGGCCAGCCAGGCAGGGGCAGCCTGGTCCCCAAAACACGGGCGAGACTGCAGGCGGGGCCGGGCTGTCAGCTCC
>NW_006300164.1:2492727-2493960 GCF_000327345.1 Myotis davidii | reverse complement strand
GGCGGCAGCACCCGGGGTCCCCTCCCAGCTTCCCTGCTTGCACCGGGGCCGAGGAGCCCTCCGTGCCCGTCTTTCCCACTTTCTGCCCGAAACCGAGGGAGGGGCAGAGGGCGAGCTCGCATCTAGGTGCGCAGGCAGAGAAGCCGGGGACCGCCCGGCCCCAGAGTCCCTGCGTCCCCTCACTCCCGGGGGACGGCCTCCAGAGTCCACCCGAGGTGGCCTCGGGGACCCTTGACCTGAAGTCAGTGAGGGAAAGGTGTCTGTCCCTTCCTGTCCCAGCCCATGGCCGGCAGCCTTCTTCCCAGGAGGCCCTGCGGTACGTGTTCAGACCTGCAAGTTGCTGGGGCGTCCCTGGGCCCTGGACACCCCCTCCACCAGTCTGCCCACCGGGCATGCACCTGGCACCCCAGAGTCCGCAGGGACAATGAAACCAGTGCAAGTGGGGGCGACCTGTTGATTGAGGTGGGGGACGTGGGCCACCCAGCTTGTGATTTAAAACCTACATTTGTATCCATTATTCACCCAGCACCTATGATGTGCCAGTCACTGGGCTGCCTGTCAAATTTTGGTAAAAGATGATCCAATTTGAAATTAGGACCATATTTTATTCGCCTCGCAGGAGGCGTGGCCTCGCAGGAGGCGTGGCCTCGCAGGAGGCGTGGCCTCGCAGGAGGCGTGGCCTCGCAGGAGGCGTGCTGGCTGGGTGGGCCTCCAGAGGCCGGTTGGGGATCTTCCTCCTCTGGGCCTCTGGACACCTCCATACTGCCCTCACCAAGGCCTCGGTAGCATCTGGAGACCCTGGGCGGCCTGGACCCCTTGCAGCCTCTCCGAGGGCCCTTGGGTGCCAGCCCCCAGCGGTGCCTCTGGCCTAGCTGCCAGCCTGCCGGCCCTCTGCTTTGCTCTAAGCATGGCCCCTGCCTAGGACCCCTGTCCTGCCTGCGGAAACCTGGGCCGCCTTCAGGCTCCGGTGCCCGTTCTCCCGTGAGCCTCTGTCCTGCCCTCCCCGCTCAGCTCCACACCTGCCTCCAGGTGGCGGGTGGAGGTGAGGCCTTCTGATGCCAGCCCTGGACAGGGGCTGCCTTAGTGGAAGCTCCGCCTGGAGACGTGGCTTCTCCACGGCCACACGTGTGATCAGCGGGGCTAGGAGTCGCCCCAGGTCCGTCCGTCCGAGCCCAGGCCTGGCCTCAGTGCCCTGCGCTGCCCTTGCCAGGCCAGGCCTCTGCTCGGCCCACG
>NW_006300164.1:2492149-2492614 GCF_000327345.1 Myotis davidii | reverse complement strand
GCCCCGCCACCCCGCCCTGCCACGTCGTCTCTCCGCCCGGCAGGCAGGAAGCTGCAGGCCCTCGCTCTCGTTTTGTGAATTTTTGGAAGGTTGTTGGTGAAGGAAACATCTGGCTGGGGTCCAAGGAACATAATAAAAAAAAGAGGGAGCGGGGGAGGCTGGGAGGAACCATCTGATTTCACTTTGCAAAGACAACGGCAATTAGGCCGCCAAGGGTTTTGCAGTCACTTCAGATTCAAACCAGCTGGTGACGTCAGTGGGAAAGTATGAGCGGGTGGTTTGTGGCAACACAACACGGAACGGTCCGCGCTCCCGCCCGGGGGCCGGCGCAAGGAGCGCGGGGCTCTCCCAGGGGCTGCGTGGACGTGGGCAGAGGGGCCCCTAGCTCTGTGCTTACTGCTGCGGGGTCTCAGACAGGCCTGGCGCGGGTGGGGGTGCGGGGAGGGGAGGACCCTGCTCCTCGGA
>NW_006300164.1:2489218-2491095 GCF_000327345.1 Myotis davidii | reverse complement strand
GGTGCACTGACGCAGGGACGGAGCTGTGGGGCAGTGGTCTGTGCGGTGGCCCGTGGTTCAGACTGTGGCTGTGGCACCGCGGGTGGGGCCTGGCGGGCAGGCCGGCCTACGGCAGTGAGCGGGTCTCCAGCCTGGACGGCGGCCTCCTGGCTGGGTGCAGCAAGCACAGAACCCACGTGGTCTTAGCAACTTGGCCCTGGGGCTCTGCCACCGTCCCAGCCCCACCCCTCCTCCAGGAAGCCCTCCTGAGTTAGTTTCTCCTTCGGACCCTGCTGGGCTCAGCACGTGGACCACACAGTCTGACCTCCGAGTCTTCTCTCCAGAGAACCAGGGGCAGGGCAGGGCCACGGCTCGGCTCACGGAGGGCTCTCCAGAAGCGCCAGTTGTGCTGACTAAGGTGGGAGCGGCATGTGGCCTGGAGAGGGGGCCGTGCTTTGCAGGGAGACGGGCCTGGGAGTGCCTCCTCGCTTTGTCACCACAACCTGCCTGGCCTTGGGGAAGTTGCCCATCCCTCTGAGCCTCAGTTTCCCCTTCTGTGAAATGGGATCATAGCAGGTGGGAAGGGCATGGGGGGAAGATGGAGGCAAGCCCTGCCCCGCCCACAGAGGATGGGTTTCAAGAGGCGGCTCCATGGTGCTGCCCTGGGATCCATGCTCTCACATGCCGGGCTCCTCCCGCCACGTCCAATGAGCAGGGTGGTCCGAGGTGTGGGAGCTGAACAGCCCCGGGCCCTGGCTGGCCTTCTACAGGCTGATGGAGCCCTCCCTCTCCCTGGAGGGCCTACATGGGCCGTTTCGTGGGCCGTGGGGTGCAGCAGCGTGGGGGGCCCAGCTAGAGGCGGTGCATTCCAGCCCTGGCTGGTGGCCTCGGGCATGGCACTGAGCTCCGGGGGCTCGGTGTCCTCACCTGTGAAATGGGGTGATAATGGGCTCCCCCTCCTCTGCTGGCCGAGAGCGCGATGGGGGTTGTTACACCGGCAACTTGGACAAGGCCAGGCTGTCGGTGCCCCCGCTGGGCCGGGGGCTGCAGGAGGGGCTGCTGGGAACAAGGGCGGGGCTGGAGGCAGAGGGGCGCTCACTCCCTCGCTGTGGGCTGTGGGCAGTGGCCGTGCATTGGGGTGATGCCCAGGGCCCGTTGCTTGTCTGGGAGGCGTGTCTGTGCCTCGATGGGAGGAGGGAGAGTGAGGGGCAGGGCGGGCAGGAGAGAGTAGCCGCACCGCCGAGCGCCTCGCCGAACCTGGGTTTCCCTTGCTCTTCCTGCCTCTTCCTCGAGGGCAAACGCCGCTGCCTTCTCGCTCGGAGCAGCCGGACACTCCCAGGCCCCGGCTGCCCTTTCCTGCCCGACAGACGGCGGCTGCAGCACGGGCATCGCAAGGGAAAGCACGCCCTAGCACAACGGGCGGGAGCTCGCCCGCTGGCAGAGGCGAGAGGCTGATGAAACGGGAGACGCTGGCGGCCGCCTCTGGTCCTCCTGGGCCATCTGGAGTCCGTCCATGGGCGTGTCCCCGGCCTGCCCCACGTTCCAGAAGGTTCCACACATCGGTCCCAAACATCGCCATGGCAACAGCCTCCTTCCTGGTTACTCAAGGCTTCTTTTTATTAAACATGAATAAAAAGGCTTTAGAAGGAGAGCGGCCGGCGTGCGCCCAAGGCCCCCTGGCACCTGGGCTCCCAGGTGGGAGGTGCAGGTGCCCCAGCCCCCGGGCTCCCCGAGGAAGGGCTTGGGGAGTCTGCGTGTTCGCTCAGCCCTCCCCGGGGTTCCACCTGGGGCTCCCCTGCCCCCTCTTCCCCGGCCCCTTCTTCCTCTTCCTTCAGTCATGGCTGAGACCCCGAGACGCCTGGCTGGGCTGTGGGCCCGCTCTGCACGCCCTGGGCCCC
>NW_006300164.1:2488701-2489141 GCF_000327345.1 Myotis davidii | reverse complement strand
GTCCCCGGGCCAGGCCAGCACCGGTGTCCACAGCTCAGGTGACAGAGGAGCTGTGGGGGGAGGGGTGCGGCTCTGACACGGGACGGGCGGCTGGTGGGCCAGGTGCGAACAAGCGAGGCTGGCGCTCACAGCTGTGGCGCGTGCAGCTGCCGCCCTCGGTGGCTCTGCCCCAGGTCTTGGCCCTGCTGGTTTGGGGTCCCCCCATGTTCCACCTGCCTCTCCCCGGGGCACAGGGCGTCAGGAGCCGTCCTCGGGCTCCCCGAGACCCTCTGTGAGGACTCCCATGCCCACCCCGGCCTGGAGCGGGAGGTGAGGTCATAGGGTGCTGGCCCCCTGAGGCAGGGCCAAACCGGGGGACAGGAAGTGGAGGTGCGCTCTGGGTCCTGCCGCCCTCGCTGGATGCCGCCCCCCCCCCGGTTCCGGTGCCAGGAGGCCGGTGT
>NW_006300164.1:2487037-2487632 GCF_000327345.1 Myotis davidii | reverse complement strand
CGGCCCCCCTCCCCCAGCCCCCAGCTGGCCCAGGAAGGGCAGCTCCGGCCTCCCCGGGCGGTTCTGATCGCCCTCTTCACAGACCCCTCCTCCCACAGGCCCTGTGCTCAGCGTCCGAGCGTCCAGCTGGGCCTGGCCGGGCCCCTCTTCGGAGGGTCTGAGAAGCCGCCTCAGGTTCCCCGGGACCAGGGGTGGCCTGAGTGGGCGTCCTCCTCGGAGAGGATGAAGCGCGAACAGCATCTGGTCACGGCTGGGGCCGGGCTGCCGCCGGCTCTGGGGCCACATTAACGCAGCGCCCGCTGTATACGTGCCAGGCTATGGCTCCCACGTCCCCCGTGTCCTCCCTGCCTGGGTGGGAGGGGCTGTCGGAGCATCTCCTGTGAGCTGGTCGCTCTCTCTTCCCCGCACCCAAACCAGACACGCGTGTTCTGTTCTCTGGCTGTGTGCCAGGTGTGCCCGGGCGGGCCTGGCACACAGAGGAAGAGCAGGGCCGGGGCAGGGGAGCAGGGGGAGCCTGCTGCTGTGGGGAGACCCGCAGGCCCCTGCCCCACGGCTCCCTGGGCCCTCCGCTTCCTGGGAGAGGGTGGCCCCCTGG
>NW_006300164.1:2486409-2486815 GCF_000327345.1 Myotis davidii | reverse complement strand
GGCTGCTCCTGGGAGCCCCCCGCCTGTGGGGCTGAGGTTGGGGCTGAGCCGGGAGCCCTCGATGCCCCCACTGCCCACCAGTCCCAGCGCTGGCTGCACCCCACTCTGCCACCCGGAGGAGCCCTGTCGCCCAGGGCATGTGTGGGTGTGCTGGGCGCCTGGGTTCGGGGTGCAGCCCACCTTCTGAGGGTGGGGTCCCTGGAGACCTGGAGAGCCCTGGGTTCCCCTGCACCAGGGCTGCCTGGTGACTTCCCCTCCAGGCCTCAGTTTACCCATCTGTGGGAACTGGCACCCAGAGGGCCGGGGCGGCAGGATGCGTGTAGACGAGACGTGTGGGGCCAGACGCAGGCTTCGGTGGTGGCAGTCGGGGGACGGCTTGGCCCTGTCTCAGCTGCAGGCCCGAGCC
>NW_006300164.1:2484024-2485560 GCF_000327345.1 Myotis davidii | reverse complement strand
AGGGATAATTGACATATAATATTATATTAGTTTTAGGTGTTACAACATTATGAATCAATATTTGTATTTATTGCAAAATGATCACCAAAATAAGTCTATTTAACATGTGTCCCCACACACAGTTTTCTTGCCAGTCACGTGGGACCCAGACAGATGGTGTGGGAAGGGGCTGTGCCCCAGCAGAGGTGCCAGGGGCCGGCACGTGCACTCAGGCCTGCTCGCTGGGAACCAGAGGCACCGCCATAGGACTGCG
Organism: Myotis davidii; assembly: GCF_000327345.1. Taxonomy (NCBI): domain Eukaryota; kingdom Metazoa; phylum Chordata; class Mammalia; order Chiroptera; family Vespertilionidae; genus Myotis; species Myotis davidii. The sequence goes on along the minus strand of NW_006300164.1, from coordinate 2,485,307 downwards.
CAGGTCCGTGGGCAGCTAGCCGGGGCCCACGCCTGCGCTGCCGTGGGCCTGAGCTGGGAAGGGTCTCATGTGTCTCAAGGACCACATTTCACGTGGTTCCATACACGACTGTGTCACCTCTTCCACGTCGCCCCGTGGCTCAAACAGCTTAAAACGGCAGCTGCCTGGCTCGTGAGGGAAAGCGTGTGGCATCTGCTGGGACCACCCCGGGTCCCCTGAGAGCAGCTCGGAGACCTGGAGCGAGGCCGAGTGGTAGATTTGGGGGTGATCCCGGGATGCACTGGCCCGGAAGTGGGGAGATGGGGCAGGAAAGGCCCGGGAGGTAATGCAGCCTACCACTGTGAGAAGCTGGGGTGCAGGCCGCCGGGGACCTCGGGTGACGTGGCTGAACACCTCTCTGGGGTCCCCTTTGAGGGGCGAGGGGGCTGGGTGTCTCCCGATGTGAGCCGCCGGCACTTTGATTCCTCCCGCGTCCTGGGCCGGGCTTAGCCTGCTGGCACGACGGGTATCACCTCCGTCCAAGGGTGTCAAGCTGGAGAGTGCCTGGGGGATGGCTGGCGTCAGCATGTTACCTTAACAGATGCACCCATTTGACAGATGAGCAAACTGAGGCTTCGGGAGCCTAGGGCGCATGCTCAAGGCATAAAAGCAGAACAAGGAGGACCCTGGCTGACGGCAGGTCCTGCCTCGCGGGGCTCCCCTGCTCTGAGGGGCCCTCCCACCCCAGAATGCACAGGGGGGCGGGCCCGGTTCCTGGGCTCCTTCTTAGGAGGGAGGCATGTCATCACTTCAGGCATAAACTCACTGGCCTGAGACTTCATTAAACTCCACTCAGACCCGGGCCACAGCCTAACGAGTCCCAGATGCCCGTGGCCTTTGGATGGGATTTTCCGTGTCCGGCCGGTGGGTTCGGCGCCGCAGCTGAGCTGAGCTGACTGGCATGAGGGGGGGGAGGGGGGTGACCATCATGTCCCCACAGAAGTTCTGGGCTCCGGAGTGAAGCCCTCAGCTCACGGCCTGTGGGCTGGAGGGTTTATCCCGGGAGACTAACCACGGGCCCATGAGATCATAGGATCCTGGGCGGGGCGGCCGCACGCCCTCTGCTCCTCCTCCACGTGGGACAGAGCCGGAGAGCGGCGGGGAGGGTGGGGTGGGACTGACACTCACTCGCAAGGGGGTGCCCTGCCCAGAGCCTCCCCCACCTCCAGGCCACCCCATGGGGAAGGACCCAGGGCCGCCTGCACTTGGGTGGCTGGGACAGTGCAGGGAGGGGCCGGCCAGGG
>NW_006300164.1:2483632-2483902 GCF_000327345.1 Myotis davidii | reverse complement strand
AGACAGCTCAGCAGCCAGGCCGGGCTCACCCACAGGGAGGCAGCAGGCCCCCATCTGACCACCGGGCGGCCCCACCTGAACCCCAGGCCTAGACCAGCCGGGGAGACGGCCTGGTGGGGCCGGCGGGGCCGCTGTCCTGCCCAGGCTGGTCTCTGGGCGCTTCCTGGGAGCCCCGGGTCCCCGAGTCCCGCACAGAGAGAGCGCGGCAGCCCCTGCAAGCCCCCACCTTCCCGAGCTGACAAGTGGTCACATGGCTCCACCAGCTGCAAG
>NW_006300164.1:2483032-2483277 GCF_000327345.1 Myotis davidii | reverse complement strand
CCGCCCCCCCCAGCCCCCCGCATGCTGGTCAGCGGGCTCCGCTCTCTCCACAAACGTGGGGCGCCTGCTGCGTGCCGGGCACAGTGTGACACTGAGTGCTAACTCCACGGACGAAGACTGCTCCCCCTTATGTGACAGGGAACCGGGGCGTCCTGACAAAGTGACCAGCCGGGGTCATGGGGCACAGAGTGGGGAGCCAGGACTCGGGCCGCGTCCACTGCCAGGGGCTCCCACTTGACTGCTCA
>NW_006300164.1:2482209-2482795 GCF_000327345.1 Myotis davidii | reverse complement strand
GGGGCTGTGAGCAGCAGGCCTGGTGCCGCCAGAGCGTTCCTGAGAGTCCAGAGCGATGGCGAGGCCTGGGCTGCTGGCCGCGGCCCCGGGGAGCCAGCGGCGAGGAGCGAGGGTTCCACAGGAGGGCACCTCTCCCTCCCTTCCTTCCGTTCATTCGTGTCGTCCTTTCATTCATCCACTCCATCCTTCACTTGTTAATTGGCTCTGGCTCCTGCTCAGGACAATGGAGAGAAAGAACAAAACCACCAGCCTGATCCCACCCCGAAGAGGCTGGTCACACGGAGAGGAGAGGTTACGCCCAGCGGCCTGCGGCTGAGTGTAATGACCGGAGAGAGAGGTGCCGAGAGGGCGGGCGCATCGTGCGGTGGGAGGAGGTAGCAAGCCGATCTCCTCCTGGGGATCAGGGAGGGCTTCCTGGAGGAAGTGGCCTTTGAGTCAGATTTTGACACGTGAGTTGGAGTGAGTGAGCTGGTGGGGGCAGCCAGTGCCCGTGGCAGCAGAGAGGGGGGCAGGGGCAAGGTGCAGAGGAGGTGAGCGAGGTGGCGCCCAGGGAGCGAGGAACAGGGACTGTGTGTGTGTGGGGGGG
>NW_006300164.1:2480890-2482077 GCF_000327345.1 Myotis davidii | reverse complement strand
CGAGGGCACGAGGACCAGGGGCAAGACCGCCGGCTGCACCCGCCGTGTGATGACGCGACACGGGGCAGCGGCAGGAGGAGCATTCACACAGGATCCCCAGCCGGCTGTTTTGTTCTTCGAAATTAATTGTGTGCTTATTTATTTTAAAAAAATATTTTTTAAGTTAAATTTTTTGTTAATCCTCACCTGAGGATATTTTTTCCATTGAGTTTTAGAGAGACTGGAAGGGAGGGGGGAGAGGGAGAAAGAGAGAGAAAGAGAGAGAGAGAGAGACTGGTTGCCTTCTGAAGGCATGGGCTGGGGAGTGAACCTGCGACCCTTTGGTGCCCAGGCCGACGCTCTACCACTGAGCCACACCGGCCAGGGCGTAATTCCACTGGTTTTTCTTCCACTTCCAATTGAGCACGTGCTGTCAGGGCCTCGCAAGCCTTGAAGACGCCTGGCTCATGTCAGCAGCAGTGTGAGACATCGGGCGTGGATCCAGTAAAATAATAAAATGAAATGAAATGAAATAAAATAAAATAGAAACCTTCAACGCGGACACTGTGCTTGTCTGACGGCGATCGCGGGCAGGCAGGTGCTGGAGGGTCGGCCTGTGGAGGAAGCGGAAACCCCTTAGTGCGGGAGCGGGTGGGGGTCGGCACGGAACCCCTAACGCACTCAGAGCAGCGTCACGGGCGCCGGCGGCCACAGAGGAGCAGCTGGCAGAACGCAGTGTTTCTCTCACACACAGGGCGCTGAGCTGCCGGCTTGGTTCAGGGGATGGACGCGTAGAGAGGGCCCTCCCGGAGCCGCGCTCTGGGCCTGTCGTCGCGAAGGTGTGGGCCCCTGCAGGCACTGCGCTGGGTGGCAGGGCACGGTTTGAAAGCGCATCTCTGATTCTGGGTGTGTTTTATTTAAATTCCGTTGGAGACGTGTTGTTAATCCTCACCCGAGGATGTTTTTTCCATTGATTTTTAGAGAGAGTGAAAGGGAGGGGAGGGGTGAGAGAGAGAGAGGGAGAGGGAGAGAGAAACATCCACGTGAGAGACACATCAATTGGTTGCCTCCCACACCTGCCCCAGTCGGGGCTGGGGATTGAGCCTGCGAGCAAGACTCGTGCCCTTGACCGAGAATCGAACTGGACCCTTCAGCCTGGGCTGGCGCTCTAACCACGGAGTGGCATCAGCTCGGGCTCACTTGGAGAG
>NW_006300164.1:2462746-2463391 GCF_000327345.1 Myotis davidii | reverse complement strand
GTTGATCTTTTTTTTTTAAATTGATTTCAGAGAGGAAGGGAGAGGGAGAGGGAGAAACATCAATGACGAAAGAGAATCATGGATCGGCTGCCCCCTGCCCGCCCCCTAGTGGGGGGCGAGCCTGCACCCCAGGCATGTGCCCTGACTTTGAATTGAACCGGTACCTCCTGGTTCACAGGTCGAAGCTCAACCCCTGAGCCAGGCCGGCCGGGCCGTTTGGAGGGTTTCAACCAAACCATTGGCCCGGGAGCAGCGAAGCGCTTGAGCGTTTGAATCTGACGATTTTAAGCCCAAAGCGAAGTCTGCCGAGTGGGATCAGCGACACTCATCCCCACGGAGCGGGGCGGGGCCGGAACCTTCCACGGCCGTCCCTGCGCTTCGGGGAGAAGGTGGGGACGGCGCCTTCGGTGTCACGGGGTCCACTTTTGTCCTAGACCGAACGGCCCGGGAGGGAGGCAGCCACAAGGGCCTCTCGCAGGGACAGCCGATTCGGGTTTTGCCTTCGAAACGGACTTGCTGAAGAGACAGGAAGAGCACACCCGGGAGGCCATTTGGGCTGAAACATTGAAGTAAAACAAAGAGATGAACACGCAGAACCCGGATCGCGCCCCTCCCCGCGCCGCAGCAGGACGCGCTCCGAGCTCC
>NW_006300164.1:2460683-2462462 GCF_000327345.1 Myotis davidii | reverse complement strand
AGCCTCTGTCACCTCAGTCCTTGTCCGCAGGTTCAGAGGGGCCTGCCCTGGTGGACCCCGGGGTCGCCCAGCTGGGGCGGTGGCTCCGGGCCAGCTCCTGACCGCTCTGGGCTTCCGGTGACAGATGAGCAGGAGGGTCTCGGGGAGGGAGGGGGACACAGGGAGAGGCCGGCCAGGCCTGAGGCCCACCTTCGACCGTCTCCTGCGGGTGGGTGGGGGGTGCCCGTGGATTTTCTCCTGGGCACCGACTAGGCCCCCAGACCCCTGCGAGGGTGGATGAGGAGTGTGGTCAGTGGGCATGGCTGTGGCCTGGACCCAGCTGGGCTCTCTCCTGCCTCCCAGACCCCAGAGATCCCTGGGCTCCTGCTGCCACTTCAGGTGGTGGACCAAGCCAGGAGGCAGCTCAGGCGGGGCCCTCAGGAGGCACGGAGCTGCTGGTGGAGGCCGAGGTGGGGACGTGGCATCTCAGCCCCGGGGGCTGGTCTGTGGGAGGCCCGGGCTGACTCATCGGGAGCTGAGCAGAAAGGGGCCCAGCTGTCCGCAGCCTCAGCCTCGGGGATGTCCCTGGGTTGTTCCGGGCCGGGATGGGGAGGGGCGGGGGGACGGGGTTACTCACAGGACAGGCCGCCTGCTGAGCTCCCTGGGAACGGCCGCCTCGGGCTGGGGGTGGGGGCGGCTGGCGGGCATGGCCGTCCCACTGCCTGGACTCGGAGGAGTTTCCGGGGACCTGAGCCTTCGGTGCTGAAGCCAGGAGTGTCCTGGGCACAGGGGGTAGCTGTCTCCCTAGTGGGGGCTGCCCAGCTGGGCACCATTTGTGGCTCCTCCCGGTACAAGGGCCTGGGGTGGGGAAACCGAGGCTCCCAGGGATTAAGTAACAGACCCCGGGCCCCACAGCCCCTGGGCCCCACGCCCGGAGCTTTCTGTGCAGACACTGCAGCTTCTCCTGTGAGCGGCAGTCCCGCCCGGGGCCAGTGCCTGGCTGTGAGCCAGTGCAGCACACACACACACACACGCACACATGTGTACACACAGGCATGCACATATACACACACGTACACACGTGCACAGCACACACAGCGACACACATGTGCATGCCCACCCGTGCACAAACATACTTATGCACACATGTATACACATGCATACTGTAATCCACACACATGTGCATGCCAACCCCGACCCATGCGCACAGTACACACATGCACACACCATGCCCAGTGGTGCGTCTTCCCACCGAGTGGAGCAGCCTCTGGAACCTTCTGCTCCCGGTGCCCGGCAGGCATTCCGTCCGAAGGGCACTGGGCTGTGCCATCGACCTGATGAGGGCGTTTAGAGGCGCTAACCCTGCCGGGCACCAGGATCCCCACCCCCGCCCGCACAATCCGAGTGCAGCCCTGGGTCCCAGGGGTCCCTTCCCACCTCCCGGCCCCCTCAGGGGCCCTCCCACAGCTGACCCCTCGCCAGCTCCCGGGGGCTCCAGGCACAGGCTGCCGGCTCCCGCCTCTGCCTCAGTGGCCCTGCGGCCTCTCCCTCGGTCTCGCCTCTTCTCATGAAGTCATGGGATTGAGGGCACCTCCTCGCCATCCTGAGCTCAGTACATCGGCAAAGACCCTGATTCCCTGAGAGGTCTCAGCCTGAGGTTCTGGGGGGGCGTGCATCTGGGGGGGGGGAGCGTGCATTGGGACACTCTCCAACCTCCTCCGCTTACGAGAGGCAACGTTGGTCAGGGCGGGCAGAACCCGAGCCCAGCCTCCTGTGTCCCGGCTTGCAGCTGGGGGCGCG
>NW_006300164.1:2459088-2460522 GCF_000327345.1 Myotis davidii | reverse complement strand
GGGGGGGGGGAGCGTGCATTGGGACACTCTCCAACCTCCTCCGCTTACGAGAGGCAACGTTGGTCAGGGCGGGCAGAACCCGAGCCCAGCCTCCTATGTCCCGGCTTGCAGCTGGGGGGGGCACCTGGCTGGGCGCTGGCCCTGCTTTACGATCAGGCACCCTGCCCGTGGCCACCCGGCATCCCCGAGTTCGATTTCCTGAAGCCCGCACGCGAGTGGGGTCACCGGCATTTCCCTCCTCTGCCGGCTTATTTCACGGAGCAGATGCCCCCCGGGCCGTCCATGTTGCCCTCAGTGGCAGGACTTCCTTCCTGTTTATGGCTGAGTGATGTTCACCGTGTATGGGCCGCGTTTCTGTACCCGCTCACCCACCAGCAGACGCCAGGCCACCTCCGTCCCGGCTGCTGCAGGTAGCGCTGCCCCGCGCCCGGGGATGCGGACACGTGCGAGTTAGTGTTTCTGTTTCTCCAGGTAAAGACCGGAGTGTGACCCCGGGGCCTGAGGCAGTTCCGTCCTTCATTTGTGAGGAACCCATGCCTTTCCCCACAGAGGCTGCACGACACCTGCCCACCGACATGCAGATGGGCGCCCGTTTATATTTGTCCAGTTCAGGAACGCTGCTAGTTTAAGCAGCCATGCTTCCCCCTCTAGAAAGATACCAATGAATTATCCGGATGGCAAAAAAACCCCAAAACATATTACTAAATAGCTCAGTATATTTCCTATGCTGTCTGTGAGTTCTATTTTTATGCATGTCTGGTTTCTCAAACAAATAAATACAATTATACAAGTTAATTTTATGTTTGCTATTTTGCATGAAAATAAATTATTAATTCCACATGGAATAATGGTCAACAATTGGCAGATTGCTGGGACATTTGAGTTTTACATTTGGTAATCCTGCCTCTGACACTAAAGAGCCTATGACCCTGAGTAAGTCTTTTCTAAGCCTCGTTTTCCTCATCTCAGACTGTAGGATATAGTCTATTAAGGAGCATGGTTATGGCCCTAGTTGGCTCCTCCCCACGGACCGCCCGCGCCGGGCTTTCGGGAACAGCCGTTCCCACTGTGCGGGCGGTGACTCGTGGTCTCGGTTGGCACTGCCTTGGTGAGCGCCTTCCGTGTACCTGTGGCCGCCTGTGTGTCTTCTTGAAAACAGGTTTGTGTCCTCCCCTGCTCCCTTGTCCTTCCCACGCCCTCCCCTGCACTAGCTATTTCCAGTCTTTTCTGTCTGCAGATGTCTGTGCTTATTGGCTACCTGAGGGGCTGCAGCAGGAGGGGTGGGAGGCCCCACGCCCTGCTTCCCCGGCTGGTCGGCTGGCAGGTGATGGGCACTCGCCCAGGCTGTGGCGCATCTCAGCCTGATTCCCTGGTGAAGGCCTGCAGGGCACGCCCACCACGCAGCCTGGGCAGCAGGAGCGTCACCCGCAGGTG
>NW_006300164.1:2456308-2458731 GCF_000327345.1 Myotis davidii | reverse complement strand
CATTATTTCCCTTCCTTCTAATACGTTATTTTTCTTCCACATTCTGATGGAGTGCAAGGAGCTGAGGAACTGATTTTATTTCCTGCTTACGTTAGTTCAGTGGGAGGTAGGTTTCTCTCTCCCTCTGCCCATTTTACATGGCGTGTGCGTGCGTGCATGTGTGTGTGCGTGTGTGTGCGCGTGCATGTGTGTGTGTGCGTGCATGTGCATGTGTGCGTGTGTGTGTGCGTGTGTGGTGTGAGGCAGGGGTCCAGGGCCAGCCTTCTGCCCGTGGCTGTCCCCACCTCCCCAGCATCCCTTATGGAGTGGATTCCTGGCCCCGCGGCACGTTCTCCCTCGCCTCCTTCGTCACGGCTTCATTGACGACATACGTGTGGGTCCGTTTCTGGGCTCTCCCGTCTGTCCTGTCGGTTGGCGCATCTGTTTCTCTGCCGGCGCCATGCTGTTTTGATTACGATCGCTTGGAAATCTAGTTTGAATCCAGGGCGTGTGATGCCTTCAGCTGTGTCCGTCTTCCTCCCGCTTGCTGTGGCTCCTTAGGGTGCTCTGTGGCTCGGTGAGCGTTTTTGGGGTTCCTTGTCTGTTTCTGTGAACAATGCCTGTGGGATTTCGAGCGGGATTGCACTGGGCCTGTCGTGTGGGCACTTTAACAACCGTAATTCTTCCGACCCAAACGGAACATCTTTCCATTTGTTCGTGTCTTCAATTTCTTTCAAAAATGTAAAAAAAGAAAAGGATTCAAAGCTTGAAAATAGGGGGAAATCCCCTGTTCTTTCTAATCGTCGGGGGGCGTGGAGTAAGGCCCGGAGAAGCTGCCGTGTGTGCCCTCGTATTTAATATTGACGGGGACTCAGCGTGCGGAGTTATGTCACCGGTGGGCGAGTGTCCGGTAGACAAGGTGATGCCGCGTTTCACCGCCACGCAGAGCCCTAATCAGAGCCCCTCTCCGGCCTCCCGCTGCTGCGGGCGGGCTCTGCCCCTGACTGGCTCCCGTCTGACGCTCATACATGGCCGGTTCGTAGTCGTTGTACATGTCGGTGACGCCGTGCTGTAAACTTTTGAAAATTATACTCTGACCACCTCTAAGGCTGGTGAGCAAACCCGCAGCTGTTCTCAGTGCCAGGCCAGGTGCTGGCATTCAGTCTGAGGCCACACCGGATGCCGGGACCGGCTGTGCTCTGTGGGTCCCGGGGCAGCCCGCCTGGCCCCTCCGGCTCCCCCGGACACGTGGGCCCCTCCTACCCCGCGTCTGAGCTTCCTATGGGGACCGCGTGGGATCGAATGAAGCTCTGCAGACAATCATGGTAATAACGATCAGCTGCTGTCAATCTCCGGCGCCCACAGGGAGGCCCCACTTAAACCAGGGCGTCGAACAGACACCCCGCCCCCACCCGCTGGGCCCTTACAAAAGGGGGTCCTCAGAGCTGCTCCCCGGTGCCGCCGGCCCAGCCCGGCTTCTCTGCAGCCGACTCTCTGGCTGTGGGTGGGACGGACCTCACGCACCTGCAGCCCACGCAGTGAAGGGTGCGACGGGACGGCTTAGGTGTGAGCGCCGCGGCTGCTCCCCATTTAGGGCATCTCTTCAGCTCCCTGAGGCCCCGCCCCGCGCCCCCAGCCCCTGCTCATCTGCTCTGTGGCTACGGACTTGCCTCTCTGGACATTTCATTTGAACGGGATCATCTGTCAATCACGTGGTGTGGTGGCTGCTGGGGGCCATGGTACCAGCAGGAGACACAGCAGTGGCCCCACCAGACTGGGCTGCCCCCCGCACGCCCCCACCCAAGCTGGGGACGGCCGGGTGGCCTTTTATTCATCGGTCTGCCTTCCTGAGCACCAGTCAGGCCTTCTGTTCAGACCCCAGGGGTCAAGGACTTCACGGTGCCCGCGCTCCTGGCTGTGCCCGGCGGCCCGTGGCAGGGGGCAGTGCGGCTCAGTGGGGCGAGGACCGTGACAGGCAGCCGTCCTGTCCCCTTGGGCACACCGGGCGGTGGCTGCCCTCACGATGCTCCTGAGGCAGGTCCTAGCCCAGGCCTCTGGTGTAGGTGCTGTTATTAAGCCCATTTTACAGAGCAGCAAACTGAGGCTCAGAGATGCTGGCCGGCCTGCCCGGGGCGGGGCACACAGCCGGGGAGAGGGGCGCTGGGTTCTCAGCCAGGCCTGTTAGCCCCTGGCGATGCTCTCCGCCCTCCTGCCCGGGATTTCAGACACGGTGTAGGGGGTGGGGGGTGATGTGGGTCCCTCCTGCCTCCGAGTCTGTTTCTCTCCTCCCTACATTTGGGGGTGCCTCCTGGTGCCCCCACTCTCTTGCCCTCAGCCCCTCCCGTCCTTCCACGCGGCTTCCCCAGAACCGGGAGCCGTGTCTCCTCTCTGTGCCGATGAGGTAACGGCTCCTGGCGCTAAGCAACCAAAACACAACCCTGAGC
>NW_006300164.1:2453700-2454284 GCF_000327345.1 Myotis davidii | reverse complement strand
GGTGACACAGTGCGGGGGAGTCCCCTTCTGTCCCAGGCTCACGGGTAAAATCAAGGTCAGGAGCCACCGCCATCTCTAGGGCCTCTCCCACGCACTCCATCTCCCTCCACCGCCTCCTCCAGGGAGCCAGCCTGGGTTCAGATGTGCAACAGAGAAGGCAAAGCTGGGGCCTCTCCCCCGAGACCTCGCTTCTCTTCCCAAAGCTGCGAGAGCCCCGGCTGTGGGGGCTGAGTGGGTGGGAACCTTGTCCTGTGCACTGCCCGAAGGCTGTGGGTTCGATTCCGCTCAGGGTGCGTACAGAAGGCAACCGATCGATGTTTTCTCTCACAGCGATGATTCTCGTCTCTCTCTCTCCCCCTCTTCCTTCCCCTCGGTCTAAAATCAATACCACACCCTCAGGTGAGGATTAAAAAAAAAAAAGCTACGGAGAAGGGCGGCTGAGGCGCCGACCAGGAGGCAGCCGAGCTGCACACGAGGACAAAGTCATGTTCGCGGCCCAGGCTTGACGCGCAGCCAGCGTCTCAGATGTTTCCACTCCGTGTTTGGCAAAGAGGCTGTGTGGGGAACAGCAGCCGGAAGGCCCC
>NW_006300164.1:2453358-2453578 GCF_000327345.1 Myotis davidii | reverse complement strand
CCGGGGGTGCTGGCGCTGGCCCTCCGCTTGGCAGAGCCCGGCTGGTATTACACAGAGCCGGGTGCCGAGCCAGGGGACCAAACGTTTGTGTGTAACCCGGGCAACGGAAGTGCTCCGTCCACGGCGGCTCTGGGAGTTGCCCCACCCCCTCCAGGACCAGGCGATGGGGGGCTGGAGCCGGTGGTGTCCAGGGAAAGGGGCCTGGCATGGCCACCACTCA
>NW_006300164.1:2451079-2453229 GCF_000327345.1 Myotis davidii | reverse complement strand
GGCCAGGGAGACTGGCGGGGGCAGACACGGGAGGGAGCCGCTCCCAGACGGCCCGCCCGCCCGGGGCCGGATGGAGTGTGGTTTGCACTCTGCACGTGGGGAGCAGCCAGAAGGAGGAGTCCTGCTCATCTTTGTTCTGCGTCCCTACTGTGCGCCCGGACCGTATGGAGGACACGGCTGATACGGAGACCAAAATGGTCCCTGCCCTCGGGGTCTGCCCCACAGGCGGGGGGAGGCCAATTCATCCCTGTTTAGGAGGACGGCCTCGGGAGTGCCAGGGGGAGGGGCCACGGGAGTGCCCCAGGGTGGGGGAGGGGCCATGGAGGCCACGGGGCGGGTAAGGGCTCTGTTTGGGGCAGTGGCCTTCCCGAGCCATGCCACAGAGGGGACAGGGAGCTATTGGACCATCTATGGCAGAACCGAGCACCATGCTCTGTGGACGAATCAAGAAACTCAAATGAGAGGTTGGCAATGACACTAAAACACACTGAGGTGTGGGGGCTGGAAGAGGGCGAGGAGCCTGGAGAAGGGAGGAAGCAGGAGACTGCAGAGGTTCCGGAAACTTCCGGGAGAAGAGAGGATGGGAGACAGTTCCCACCTGCACGGCCTCCTCCTGTCCCGGAGGCAGGACCACAGACGCAGGAACAGGGGCTCCAACCCACCTGCAGCCCCGCCTCAGCCCCGGGCAGGGAGGGCGCCGCTTCCACTGCAAGAGGCGGGCAGAGCGGTTTCTTGGGGGCGTGGCAGGCGCCATGTGGCGGGAGAAGAGGGGCTTTTTTCCCCCGTGGAGACCAGGCCAGGGGTATAGGGCAGGGGGCAGGCCAGGGGGCAGGGCTGAGCCAGCTGCCCTCCCCGTGGTGGCTCAGCACAGCTGCTGCAGGAGTGTTTGCTGAACAAATAAACAGCATGTTCACGAAACAGGAAAGGCAGAGGTGGTTTGTGGAGCGTGTTTACAGGACCAGGCCCCGCAGGTGCCGGAGAGGGGACCGCACACAGCCGAGAACCGGGGCCAGCGAGGAAGGACGGCCGCGGCTCAGCCATCAGTGCCGCCCCCACTGCGGCCGGAGGGCGTCCACGGCCGGTGCCTACACCACGCACGTCTGTGTTTTCACGTGCTGGAGCTCGAGTCCGAAATCACCCCAAGGGAGCGAGGTCCGTGCCAGCCCGGCTGCTCCCCTGGGGGCTGCTCCTCTGGGGGCGCCTCCCTACCCCCCAGGACGAGAACCACACACTCCTGGGCCCGGCCCCTCCCGCCAGCATCCCGGCAGCGGTGTCTCCTCCTCCAGCCTCTGCTCCATCCTCACCTCTTCTCTCTGACTCCGCCTCCTGCCCTCCCGCCCCCGGGGGGGGCCCTGGGATGGCAGCTGGTCCCACCTCTCGCTCCTTTTCGTGGCCGAGTAATGTTCCTCGTGTGAACTTGGGTTCGAGCCCTGCCGTCACTGCTTTTGGGGGAACCCCGGGCGCGGGGGGGGACACTCTCCGCCCTGGTGGCCTCCCGCCCCGGCTCCTCCCCCACATCTCTCCATCCCCCAAACAAACGCGCCTCTAATCCGGTCTCAGGCCCGTTTCTGGGAAAAGCAAAGCTCCCGGGCGGAGATGCGTTGCCCCTGAGTCACCCCTGAGCTGAGCTGCTCCGTATGGCGGCCGTCGCGGGCTGAGCGCACGTGCGGGGACGAGGATGGGTGGGGCTTCAGGTGCGGGGCCTCGACATTTCCCGAGCCCCGTGGCCACCAAACGGGGGGCCAGGTGTACAGCAGCCGGCATCACAGAACATTCGGCCGGACGACGCTGCCGTACGCGGTTGGGTGTGCGATATTTTACACTTAAAACCTCTGCTGGCGGCGTGCTCAGTGGTGAGTGTCGACCTAAGGACTAGGTGGTCAAGATTCAATTCCTGCTCAATTTCAGGCCCGGGTTGTGGGCTCGATCCCCAGTGGGGGGTGTGCAGGAGGCAGCCGGTCAGTGATTCTCTCTCATCATTGATGTTTCTCTCTCTCCCCCGCTCCCTTCCTCTCTGAAATCAATAAAGAGATTTTTTAAAAATGCCTGAAACCTCAGCCAGCTCTCCAGGCGCTTCCTCCTCGCCGAGCCCTCCCTGGATGTCCCGTCCCAACTTCAACCAATGTTCCTGCAAGTCAGCGCAAACCAAC
>NW_006300164.1:2450221-2450729 GCF_000327345.1 Myotis davidii | reverse complement strand
GTCGGCACACAGGCTGCGCTCACACCCCGCGTGTTGGAGCAGGGGCCGCGTCTGCGATCAGAGCCAGGGAGTCTCTGGGCCACGGGGAAGCTTCCCTCCGAAGCTGCCTGTGGTGGGAGGAGAATATCCAACTATAAAGTTGTGTGACTCTATCAAGGATGTTTTTTTCAAGTCAGTGTGAGGTTGGATAGGCCAAGAAAAAGTCTGGAAGAACACACAAACTCATATTGGTTATCTGGAGAGAGGGAAGATAGAGGACTTAATATTTTTTTAATATATTTGTATTGATGTCAGAGAGGAAGGGAGAGGGAGGAAGAGAGAGAGGCATCAATGACGAGAGAGAATCATGGATCGGCTGGCTCCTGCACGCCCCCCACTGGGGATGGAGCCCACACCCCGGGCATGTGCCCTGACCGGGGATCAAACGGAGACCTCCTGGTTCATAGGTCGAGGCTCCACCCCTGAGCCAGGACGGCCGGTCCCAGGTGGCTTCTGACCACACTTCCGC
>NW_006300164.1:2448083-2449883 GCF_000327345.1 Myotis davidii | reverse complement strand
GGGGCTGTGTCCGGGGAGGGTCCATGCCCTGTTCCTGCTCCCGGGGCGGGGGCGCTGTGCTGGCCCAGCTGCTGGCCCTGCCGCAGAGGGTCTGGTCCCAGGTGGCTTCGTTTGCTTTTTAATATATTTGTATTGATGTCAGAGAGGAAGGGAGAGGGAGGAAGAGAGAGAGGCATCAATGACGAGAGAGAATCATGGATCGGCTGCCTCCTGCACGCCCCCCACTGGGGATGGAGCCCACACCCCGGGCATGTGCCCTGACCGGGGATCAAACGGAGACCTCCTGGTTCATAGGTCGACGTTCAAACACTGAGCCTCGCCGGCCGGGCCAGCAACAAGTCCTCGCACTCTCAGTCTGTGTCGGGGGCAGTCCTGGCGGAGATGTTACAGAAGGAACGGGCACGGGCCGCGCCCCGAAGCCCCGAGCCCCGGCATTCCCGACAGAAACCATCGGCCCCTCCGGCCGCCGGGGCCGGGCTCTCCTCCCCCTCCCTGTGGTCTCCTGCGTGGCACCCACACTGCCAGCCGCCCGGGGCCCACCTCGCTACACGCTGCAGCTCAGTGCGTCCCGATGCCCCCAGGAGACACGCACTGAACGCATCTCACTTTACAGACGGGGAAAGGGAGGCAGGCAAGGTCACAGGTCACATGGGGGCGGGGGGTGGCGCTATCGACGGCAGAGACAGAGCCGGTGCCCCAGCTCCGAGGGGTCCCCAGGCAGCGGCCGCCGTTCTGACCCTGCTCGGCCCTCCCTCACCCCAGCTTTACGGGGACCCGGGGAACAGAGACGCCCAGCGCCTGGGCCGCACATGTGTGTGTCCGGCCAAGCACACTCCCTCGCACGCCTGCGGTTCTGCCTCGCCCACCGGGCGGTCTGGCCGTGCGGTGGACGTGCGGGGGAGGCTTGCTGTCCTTTGTGGGGTCCTCGTGCCCCCGAGAAAGCCAGCGTGACTTTTTCGTCCACTCGCTCCTGTCCTCTGGTGCTGGTCACACCACCGTGTGGGGACACAGGCCCAAGTTGCCGGGTCCTGCGGGGGGAGGGGTGGTCCCCCACCCCTACCCCCTGCCCCCCACCAGCTCTCCCGGGCCCATCACGTGGAAACTAAAAGTCTTCCAAGAAATTAATGAAAACCGCCTTCCTGAGGCAGCTGCTCCGGGTGTGACCTTTGTTAGGAGCCAGCGGGCAGGGGTGAGCTGGGGGGCCCCCTCGCCCAGCCCATCTCCCCTTGCAAATGAAGCCTGGGACGTGCCGGCAGGGCAGACCCGGCAGACCCGCTGGGGCTCCACTCGGTTTGTTCTCGGAGGAGACAGTGTTCGGGCCACTGGGAGGGCTGGCCTTACCTGCTTGGGCTGTCAGCAGCCGAACTGGCATGGACACATCGTCCCTGAACAGCCGCACCCACGCAGGAGCTGCAGAGAGAGCACCTGTGAAGAGGAGCCTGGGGCACCTGGGATGCTGTTACAGGGGCTGCACTGTAGCAGGGGTGGGGCTAGTGGCCAAATTGGGCCCTCCACCTATGTTTGTTAATTCTCACCCGAGGACATTTTCCCACTGATTTTTAGAGAGAGCGAAAGGGAGGGGGAGAGACAGAGGGTGAAGCACGTCGATTGGTTGCCTCCCGCATGTGCCCCGACCTGGGGGCCTGCCACCGAGGTGGTGCCCTTGACCGGGATCCAACCCGGGATCCTTCCTCACTCACAGGGGGAAGCAAGGACCAGAGAGGGGCTGGGACCTCCCTGGGGCCCCCCCAGATGGGAGCCAAGCCCTGCGCCCCCGCGGGGGAGGGTCAGAGAGCCCAC
>NW_006300164.1:2447265-2447667 GCF_000327345.1 Myotis davidii | reverse complement strand
GTCCTTTGTGGGCTCCCCGCGCCCCCCTCCCAGCCCGGCTGCCTCAGTTGGCCTCCACCCGGTTCCTCTGCGGCCCTGTTGCAGCTGTCCTCTCCCCCCCACGTACCCGCCGCCCCACGGGAACGCCAAGGCGCCCTCGGGGGCCTGAGGTCCAGCAGAAAGGGCCCCCGGGGTCCCTCATGCAGGCAGCCCCTCATTTGGGGAAACTGAGGACTGAGTGGGGAGAGCAGCCGTGTCCGGGCTGTCGAGGCTCCCTGCTCCCACCCACCACCTCTCACTGCCCCTGTTTTTCCGAAGGGACGTCACCGCGGCTGCGCCACGTGGTCACGGCCGAGCCACGCGGCCGACTGATTCCCCATCGGCCCAGCCTTGTGCTCTGGCCTCCTCCTTCCCCACTGGGCA
>NW_006300164.1:2445708-2446308 GCF_000327345.1 Myotis davidii | reverse complement strand
CCCCCCAGCGCACGGGCCTCTCTCCTGGGAGGGAGCCTGCCACCCTGCCTTGGGCTGAGCCACGCCCACCAGCGCCCCCAACGTGGCCCCGGTGGCCTCCCCTTCCCACTTGTGAGGATCCGGGGGTGGCCTGGGTGCTCCAGGGGAGGCGGGAGCCTGTGGCGGGGAGGACTGTGGCCGTGGGTGTGTGAGGCGTTTGTTAATGTCTTATCCCAGCTGCCCGGCCGCCGAGACCTGACCTCCGGGCCCTGCTCCCCACGTGACCCCAGACCTACCGCCTCAGCTACGGGACAAACCCCCATTGATTCTCTGGCTCAGCGAGAGGGACCAGCCCCCGAACCTCCGCCCGGGGTGTGGGGCGGAACCCAGAGAGGGAAACAGACATTTAGGGCGCTCTTCCCCCAGGTCGGCCGGGCGCTATCCGGGCGGGAGAAGGGTCACGCTGCGTGTCATGAGCCCGCGCTCCGGCTCGAGGCTCCTCGCGGGACCTGGGACCGCTCTGAGGCTCAGGAGGCGGCCGTCTGCCGGACACGGCAGTCACCCATCCGCCCGTGGGACGGCACCGCTCACCGTGTGCACCCTCCCGCGGGGCCGCCCGTG
>NW_006300164.1:2443440-2445608 GCF_000327345.1 Myotis davidii | reverse complement strand
CCAGCACTGGCTGCGGGATCCCGCCCAGTGCCGGGTTCCGGGCACGTCCTCTGTGTGGCCGTTACCCAGCTTCTCTGTGCCAGCCTTGTCTGTGGCACCAGGACGATGAGGTGCCGCCTCGCCGGGCAGCTGCGCCCCTTCCCAGAGCAGCGTCCCTGGTGGATGCCTGAGTGTCGGCCACTCTCCATCCGCCTCAGCGTTTGCCTTCAGAGCAGCGGGGCCGCGTGCCTTCTCCTGCGGGCATGTGCCCGCCGCTAACCATAAGCGAATTCAGCCCGGCAGGCGTGGTTCAGTGGTTAGCGTCGACCTGTGAACCAGCGTCCACCTATGGTTGAGCATCGACCTGTGAAACTGCGCCAGTCGGTCCCGGGTTTCCCTGCCCACGGGCTCACCAGCTGGCACCACCAGGCCACCAGGGCTGCCTCCCCCCACCACCCCCCATACCCTCGCCAACACCAGGTATTGAAAACTTTAAATGTTTGCCAACCTGATGGGCTGGGGGTCATGTGAGCTGGCCGCGAAGCTTGGGGCCTAGTGACGGGGGCTACTTGCTTTCTGCCTGTGCGCGGGGCCTGCCTGTGTGTGACGTGGGCAAGCCCTGGCTTAAGGACCCGGGCTGGGTCCACCCATAGCAAGGCCCTTTTTGCCGCTCACCTTTGTGTCTGAAGATGTCTGTGAGGCATTTGCATACATGTGCGTATCTGTATGTGCTCATGTGCCTGCCGATAGTACCTCAGTATTGGTGTTACACAGCTCTACACGCATGTACACACGTGCATGTGATGTGCAGGACTCCCAAATTGTATGTATTAAAAATCAATCGATGTTTTCTTCTTAAAAAGATATATTTTTATTGATGTCAGAGAGGAAGGGAGAGGGAGAGGGAGAGAGAAACATCAGTGATGAGAGAGTTACTGACCGGCTGCCTCCCGCACGCCCCGCACTGGGATGGAGCCCACAACCCGGGCCTGTGCCCTGACCAGGAGTTGAACTGTGACCTCTTGGTTCCTAGGTCGATGCTCAACCACGGAGCCGTGCCAGCCGGGCTAAATCGACCTTTGTCGGCCCTTCTGGAATGGTCTCTCCTCCTCCAAGCGTGTATTACAAACCCACCTGTAGTTTCCCTGCTTTTCATTCTCACAGTTAAACTCTCCTGGCGTGTGATCTGGTGGGAGGGGGAGGCAGGACTTCAGTTCTTCCTGCGGCTTCTTTGCTCCGAACGAGCTTCCTTGGCCACAACTTCCGGGACCTCCGCCTTCTCCCTCCGCCTGAGCATGTCCGAGGGCCCCACCTGGCTGTCTGGGCTTGTCCCGGGTCCGCCCGGGCCCACCGACGGGCTGCAGTGGCGGCGCCGGGCGGTTTGAAGCGCAGTGGCTTCGCGTCAGCGGGGCTGCCAAGGGCCTTGTCATGGGCAGACTCGGGTCCGATCTTGGGAGTGAGGGGTGTGTTTGAGGAGGACTCAGTCACATTAACAGATCACTTAGGAGGAAACGAAATTTTCATATTTAATACGCTTCCTGTCCACGGGGAAGCTCCTCTCCTCTCTCCTGCTTGTCTTGTTGTTAATCCTCCAAGGATATTTTTCCCACTGATTTTTAGAGAGAGCAGAAGGGGGGATAGGGGGGCATCAATGCGAGAGACACATCAATTGGTTGCTTCCTGCATGTGCCTGACTGGGGGTGGGGATCGAACCTGCAACCCAAGTACATGCCCTTGACTGGGAATCGAACCCACGACCCCTGGGTGTGGGGCAGCGCTCTAACCACTGCGCACCGGCCAGGGCCTGCTGGTCTGGATGCTGCCTTAGTGTTCCCCTTCCCCTGTGGATTCCTGGCGACGTCGGGGTCCTTGTTAAGTTGCCCTGCGCTTTGGGCCCTTTCGTGTTTTGTGAGCGGGTTCCGCTCGCCCTGTGCTGGCTGGTTCTTTCCAGGCTGCCGATGGCGCATGGGTTCTGTGTGGCCGACAGCGGGCCCAGCCCTGACCCTGCGGAGGCCGGTGGTGGGTGGGGTGGCCGCGCTCTCGGGGAGAGGAGAGTGTTGGGGGGACACAGGAGGGGGGGCTGGGCTTGGCGCCTGGCCCCCGGCACTGAAGGAAGAGGGAGAGTGGACGGCGGGACAGAAGTGCTGGCTTGGGGCGGGGCCCCTCGGAGGGGGAGGGGGGTAGGGGGG
>NW_006300164.1:2441665-2442929 GCF_000327345.1 Myotis davidii | reverse complement strand
CTCGCCTGCGTCCCGTTAGGAAACGGTGAAGACCATTCGGGGCGTTTGCTGAGGCGCCATCTGAGCCCAGGGTCTCCGTGGGGCACCGTCGGAGCTTCGGTCGCAGACATTGCAGGCTGCGTCCCGAGTCCCAGCAGCACGGCCGCCGCTTCCACAGGACGGAAACGGAGCGTGAAGAGCCCCCAACCCCCCTCCTTCCCTTGCAAAGCCCAAGGCACTGCTCTCAGCATCTGAAACTCACCTCCCTCCTGGGTCTCAACTCAACGCCGTGTTGCAAGAACTGAGTGTTTGCGAACCTGCAACCCAAGTAGTGTATGTGAGTGTGAGAGAGTGTGTGTGTGTGTTAGTGTGTATGAATGTGTGTCAGTGTGAGTGTGTGTGTGTGTGTGAGGTGTAAGAGTGTGTGAGTGTGTGTTAGTGTGTATGAATGTGTCAGTGTGAGTGTGTGTGTTACTGTGTATGAAGTGAGTGTGTGTTAGAGAGTGTATGTGAGTGTGAGTGTGTGTGTGTGTTAGTGTGTATGAATGTGTGTCAGTGTGAGTGTGTGTGTGTGAGGTGTAAGAGTGTGTGTGTGTTAGTGTGTATGAATGTGTCAGTGTGAGTGTGTGTGTGTGTGAGGTGTAAGAGTGAGTGAGTGTGTGTGTGAGTGAGTGAGAGTGTGAGTGTGTGTGTATGTGTGTGTATGTGTGTGAGTGAGTGTGTGAGTGAGTGAGAGAGTGTGAGAATGTGTGTGACTGAGTGAGTGAGAGAGTATGTGAGAGTGTGTGTGAGCGTGAGTGTGTGCTCCCGGAGCCCAGCTGAAGTCACAGAGAGCTGCCGTGGCCTCACCCAGCGGGAGGAGAACCCTCAGCAGGGCCGCGATGGGGGTTGAGTTTGTCCTGACGCTGAGCGGGGCTGGCTGGGACGTGACAGCCTCCGGACCCGCGGCTCGGTGAACGCCCCTCCCGTGGCGAGGAGGACCCCGGCGGGGAGACCCCCGGCTGGCTTTGTGGGTGCATCCTGGGCCAGGGCTCCGGGCCGGCAGGGCAGGCAGCAGCCCATCCATCACCCCGGGCGGGGGCTCCTGTGGGCTCTGCATTCCTTCCGAGTGAAGTATGCGCGGAGCCCAGAGCACACGGTCAGCATTCTTCCCAGAAACGGCAGCTGTGCTGTGGGAGAATCGCGCCTGAGGCCTGCAGGGTGGCCGTGCTCCCCTCCCCACGGGGCCCCCACGAGCTGCCCACGTGGAGCGGGGCACCGGCACCCAGGGACACGGGGCCCCAGA
>NW_006300164.1:2440767-2441646 GCF_000327345.1 Myotis davidii | reverse complement strand
TGGGGGGCCTCTGCGTCCTGAGCCACAGGCCCTCGGCCCCACGACGTCATACGTGGGAGCCCCGGGTGTGAAATAGACGGTGATGGGGCGCCCGAGGTCAGGCCCCCCTCGCCCTGCGTGCCCCTGCAGGGCAGTCCCCGAGTCTTCCTGGTCACCTTAGGGCTCAGGAACACGGTTTGGAAACAACCGTACTGTCCAGGGTCTCTCCCAGAGGACCCCCCCTTCCCCTCAGTTGCACCCCAGAAAACGTATTGGTGCCTGGGTGAACCAGGGTCTGATTTTCCCTGAAGGGAGTCCCGCTGACCCATTTCCCGGAGCAGCTCAGAGCTTCTGCAGGAGCAGAGGGGGCTCCGGGTCATCTCTGCTTTATTGATGAGCAGAGTGGGGTGCAGAGCGGGGCGAGGGGGCGCCTCTCCGAGCCGCAGGTGTGTCTGAGTGTGGACCGGCCTTCCTGGCCCTCACTGCCCGTCTGTGCGCATTCATGGTTCCCTCTGCGCTGGCACCCACGCCCTCTCCGACCTTGGAGTTCAGGGGTCCCCCCTCTTCTGGGCAGCTTCTTGCCTCTGGAGGGTGAGCCTGGGCCTGGGCATCGGAGGGCACGGGCGTCTCGAGGTCTCACTGGTTTGCCCAGCAGCCTGGGTCCCTGGACCCCATGTGCCGCTGGCCAGCCTGCAGGAGGGAGCCCTGTGGCTCAGGGGGTCTCTCTCTGGGGGTTCCGCCAGGCCAGGGGTGCCGCTCCGTGCCAGCCTGGGCTGGGGAGGGGTGGAGAGGAGGGCCAGGTGCTGGTCCCGGGGGAGTTGGGTTGCTCCCCGCAGTCCCGCTGCCTGAGAGTCCTGGGGGTCGTCTGTGGGAGACGCTGGCCCCAGCCCCGTGCTCGGC
>NW_006300164.1:2438568-2440416 GCF_000327345.1 Myotis davidii | reverse complement strand
AACGTGACCATGGAGGGCGGTCTGAGGTGGAAACGTGCTCCCTCAGCGCAGCTCACGGCGGCTCGTCCAGGCCCAGGCGGCTGCTTGCCGGGCCAAGGCCAGCCTTCGCCTCAGCTGAGCCGTCTGTTGCTGTTTTGCATCGAACAGAGACTCCCCTTGGAAGGTCAGGGTGGCCTCCTTTCTCTTTCTAAAACGTATTTGTATTGAGTTCAGAGAGGAAGGGAGAGCGAGAGAGAGAAACACCAGTGACGAGAGAATCAGGGATCGGCTGCCTCCTGCACGCCCCCCGCTGGGGATCGAGCCCACAGCCCGGGCCTGTGCCCCGACTGGGAATCGAACCGTGACCTCCTGGTCCGTAGGCTGGTGCTCAGCCCTGAGCCCCGCTGGCGGGCTGATTTCCTTTATTCCCGACCAGGGCAGAGCCCAGAGGTCCCCTCAGTGTTACTGTTCTCTGTTAACTGTTAACTGTAACTACCCTGCCCCTCCGGCGCCCGCCCCCCACGCCCCCCGTGTAAAAGAAGCACGTGTCTATCATTTTACTTTTTGTCCAATCCCAGGGCCTCCCGCTGGGCTCTCTCCCGCCTCCCTAAAGTCAGGGGTGAGTCCCGCTCTCCTCTCCGCAGCTTCTCTCCATCCGTTCAGGTTCTGCTTCCCGGTGGTTGTCGTCACTTTGGCTCAGATAAGCTCACAACAATTCTCTCTGGTTTAAATCTTTCTTACGTGGACGGGGAGTTCCCTTTCCCCACGTTTCCTGCTTTGTCTTAATCACCCTCCACCCCCTCGAGGCCCGGCTCAGGCCGGCCCGCAGTCCCGGCTCCTGTGGAGGTTTGGTTTCCGTCGTCACCGCGTGTGTGAGGTCACCGCCGGTCAGAGCCCGTGGGGCTGCACGTGGCCCCGGGGCTGATGGGACAGGGGAGTCTGCCGGCCCTCATCTCGGGGGCCCAGGCTCCTTGTGGGGGTGGGCCTAGAGGTCTGGGGGCTCCCTTACCCCGTGGCAACCCCCCCACCCCTGCCCAGCGGAGGAGAGCCACAGGCCTGCCTTCCTTTGGTGACTGAACGGCCACCGCTAGCGGCTGACTCACAGTCTGACAATGTGCTCCGGCCTCGCTGTGGCCACTGGCCTGGCGTGGGGACCGGCCGCGGCCTCGCTCGCCGGCCTCTCTGCAGAGGCCCGTCCTGCCCTGTGCGTGCGGCCCAGCGCCTCCCCCGCCGTGGGTGCGGCTGAGACCCGGGTGCAGGCAGCAGAGGGAGGACGCATCTGGTGAGGGATCAGTGTCCCGATGAGAAAGGAAATTGCCTGCGATGATTGATAGGGCGAACAGAGGGGAAGCTGGACAGCAAGTTAGATGGAGGGGGGCGGGGTGGAGCGGGCGGGGTCATGACCCAGCAGGGCCCTGGGCCCCCCGCCCCCACCCTGCTCTGCTGACCCTGGTGCCCGTGGGCAGGGATTGAGGGGCCACCCACTGCCTGGCCAGTGGCGTCCTGGGTCAGCGGGCTGGGCAGACCCCGCCAGGGACCTGGACACGAGGAGGTCCTCCAGGGGCAGGTGGGGAGGCCCAGGTGCAGGGCCAGGCCTCTGCCCCGTGCCCGGCGTGCGGTGACCTGAGACAGTGCCCATCCTCATGGGTGATTAAGTCGCCCACTCGGGGGCCTCAGAGAAGATGGGCAGGTGGCGGGTCCCCAGGGAGACGTAGAGGGAGCTGAGGCTGATAGAGAGCCAGGTGTGGGGGGCGGTGGGTCTCCAGGTGACTCAGGGGGCAGGTGCACTGTGGGCTGGAGGAGGGGGCACTCAGGTAGGAGGTGCACTGTGGGCTGGAGGAGGGGGCACTCAGGTAGGGGTGAGGGGTG
>NW_006300164.1:2436657-2438372 GCF_000327345.1 Myotis davidii | reverse complement strand
AAGCATCGATGGTTGAAAAGTCTGCTCCTTCATGGAGCCCCTTGACTTCGTTGTCAGAAATCAGTTAAATGGCGCCCAGAACAGCGAGCTACGCGGGTGCGTGTCTAGCAGGCCGCGTGCAGGGCCTGTTCGAGGGAAAGACAAGACACGGGGGAAGGGAAGGAGCCTGACGGCTCAGAGGAAGCGGGGCCTGGGAGGTGCTCGCAGGCCAGGGCCGGGTCTATGGGAACCCTCTGCACGGTCTTGGCTGCTTCTCTGTGAAATCCGAACTATTTCTCTCTCTCCCCCTCCCTCCCTCTCCCTGTCCCTCCTTCCCTCCCTTCTACTCTCTTAAAAGCAATGGAAAAAATACCCTCAGGTGAGGATTAACAAAACAAACAAGCAAACACAATCTATTCTAAAATCGAAAGTGCATTTCACAGCCCTACTGGCGTCCCTCAGTGGCTGAGCGTGGACCTATGAACCAGGAGGTCCCAGTTCCATTCCCGGGCAGGGCACAGGCCTGGTTTCAGGCTCGATCCTCAGTGTGGGGTGTGCGGGAGGCAGCGATCGGCGATTCTCTCTCATCATTGATGTTTCTATCTCTCCCTCTCCCTCTTCCTTCCTCTCTGAAATCAATAAAAATATCTTTTAAATAATAAAGTGCCTTTTTCAGAGCGGCTGGGAGTATTCTGTTTGTGTGGCTCTGTTTCTGGGCTCCCCACTGCATTCTATTGTCCCCTGAACCTGTCCTTCTGCAATCCCATGGCCTGTAGCTGTGTCTCACGTGTCCTGCAATTGGCAGCGTGGGTCCAACGGGAGGGAGGGGCTGGGGTGGGGTCCGGGTCCCCTGAGCACGCGATACTTGGAGAACCACAGCCCAGAGCGTCTGCCTGGGTTGGGTCCCTGGTCCCGCCGCCTGGGCGCTGTGTGATCCCGGGTGACCTACTTAACCTCTCTGTCCCCTGGAGTGTCTGCCTGGCAAACGGGAGCCTTGCTGTGCCTCCCTCGAGGTGTCGCAGGCGGATTACACGTGCGAGTGCAGTGATGCCGAGGACACGCCCGGCACACGGTGGTGACGGCTCCAGCGGGCATCTCGCTTTTCTGCCGCTGGCGAGCCATGAAGGTGCTGCAGGAGGAGGGGCGGGTGACTGCAGTGTCTGACTCCTGCTTTGTCACACACACCGTTTATCAGAGGACCCGGCCGCAGGTGGTGAGCAAAGGGGGGCGTGCCAGTGGGTGCACCGGAACGGTGGCCCTTGTCCTGGCTCACGTCTGTGGGCGGTGTGGCCATGCTGGCCGGGGTCAGCCCACAGGGCTGTGGAGGGCAGGGGCAGGGGCAGAGGTCAAAGACTCGGGCGTTGTTGTTCAATGCGCCCGGGGGTAACTCAGAGCCTCCTGAGCTGGGCAGCCTTGTCCTAAAAGACAGACGTGTCCGGCGGCGTGGCTCCGTGGTTGAGCGGTGACCTAGGAACCAGGAGGTCACAGTTGGATTCCTGGTCAGGGCACAGGCCCGGGTTGTGAGCTCGATCCCCAGTGTGGGGCGTGCAGGAGGCAGCTGACCAATGAGTGTCTTTCATCTGTGATGTCTCCATCTCTCCCCCTCTTCCTCTCTGAAATCAATAAAAATGTATTTTAAGTAAATCTACACTAATAAAAGAGAAACATGCAATAACCATCACTTAACCATCACTTCGTTACTCCGAAACACCCACAAGCCACCCCCCCCAGCCAAT
>NW_006300164.1:2435757-2436509 GCF_000327345.1 Myotis davidii | reverse complement strand
AAGTTGACATTTTGCATGGTGAAGGGACTGGAGTTCATGTTGGTGAAAATACCTCAGCAGCTGTGGCAGCTGGCAGTGGCTGCAGCAGCAGGGTGATGGGAGTGGCGCCTTCCTGCGGAGGTGATCAGCCAGCTCCAAGGGGAGCAGGGAGTGGGCCTAAGCTGTCAGTAGGACATCCCCTGAGGGCTCCCAGTATGTGAGAGGGGGCAGGCTGGGCTGAGGGACCGCCCCCGCCCAGTGCACGAATTTTGTGCACTGGGCCCCAGTAAATAAATAAAGTGCAGAGCATTTGTGTAGCGAGACCACATCCAGCAACATGAGGCCGCCAAACCCACACGCATGCACACGGATGGACTGACTCCATGACACAACATGGATAAACCCCCAAAACATAACTTATTTGGGGGTGGAGGGGGCCTGGACATGAAAGAATACTGTGCTGTAGGACCCACTTAGGTAACATGGAAACACAGACTCCATGATTTCTGCTGTGAGGGCTGCGTAATGAGGGCTCAGGAGGCCAGAGGGGGTGGTCACCTACGAGTCGGGGGTGGTTATTCCAGGGGCGCGGGGCTGTGGGGGTGCCAGCAGCGTCTGTCGCGCGTGGCCTGGGTGCTGGAAGCATGGGGTCTGCTTCATAATGATATTTTTTGGTTAATCCTCACCCTAAGGTATTTGTGCATTGATTGGTCTTTTAGTGAGAGTGGAAGGGAGCGAGATGGGGAGAGAGGATTTTCCCTTTTGCTTTCCCA
>NW_006300164.1:2435151-2435720 GCF_000327345.1 Myotis davidii | reverse complement strand
TGAGGGTCGGCAGCAGCAAAGGCCGGCAGTCCCTCGGCCGCCTCCTGAGTGTAGAGCCTGGCAGCCCCTGAGCGAACCCACTCCCTGACAGGCGCCGGGTGTGCACCGGAGGCCGGGAGGAGGGGTGGGACCGGGCTGAGCACAGTGGGCCCTGAGGGCAGCAGGGGGGCTCCCAGAGCAGCCTTGGGGGTCTCCCTGACCCTCACTCTGGCCTGGGGGTCTGACTTCCAGGGAGGGGCTGGCCGGCTCTCAGGTGCGTGCACCTGTCCTCAGGCATCCGCCCTCAGCGGGTGTGGCTGCCCCGAGAGGAGCCCGGCCAGTGCCCAGCAGTGCCCGCCTCGGGGACCCTGCCTCCTGGCTGTTCTCACTGCTGTGGACGAGCCCATGACCTCGGCCTCCACAGCCCCCAGGATGGTGGCCAGGCACAGCCGGCGGCCAGAGGAGGAGGAGGAGGAGCAGCAGCAGGAGGAGGAGGAGGAGGAGCACGGATGGGCCGTCACTCAGATTCATCGGGAGGCTGGCCGGCTGGGGTCCCAGAGGTCGGACCCTGTGGCCGCGGGTACAGTGTC
>NW_006300164.1:2433476-2434960 GCF_000327345.1 Myotis davidii | reverse complement strand
GCTGGACGGGGGTGGGGGTGGAGTGGAGGCGCCAGGTGTGGAGACGCCCTCGGGCACCCCTTTGAGGTCAGGCCGACTCCGCAGGTGGGAGGTGTGGGTGCCAGGCTTCCGCAGACGTCCGAGGCGGGCGCTGGCGCGGGCATGACTCAGGGAAGAGGGTGCGTGACGAAGGGGCCAGGTCTTCCAAACAGGAGTCGTGTTTCCCACACTGGGGAGTGCGTGGGGTTTGTTTTGTGGCAGTGGAAGAGCAGAGCGCTCGCCCCTGGCTCAGGTGGTGGGAGCAGCGTCCTGCTCACCAGCAGGTGGTGGTGTGATCCTGGGTCGGGCACATACCCAGGTTCCGGGGTCGATTCCTGTTCGGGGCACGTACAGGAGGCGACGGATGGATGTTTCTCTGGAGGGTGGGGTGGGGCCTGGGCGGCCGTGGGCATCACCATCCCTGGTCCCTGTTGGAAGGTCTGCCCCGCAGTCCCTCCCCGTTCAAGCCCTCGGCCATCCTGGGCCTCCCTCCTCCCGGTCCGGGCTGGGCGGCCTCTTGGGCGGACGGGGAGGCGGTCGGTGTCTGTGCCAGCTGGAGCCCTGCCTGTGCTGCCCGGGGACTCCACGCGGCTCCTGGACGGTGACCTCTCCCAGTCCGGGCACCTCTCTGACCTTTAGGAGGAAAGTAACGGGCCGGGAGGCCGGGCAGTGGCCCTTCCAGCGCTCTGAGGGGCCCTGGCCAGGCACCGCGGGCACAGTCACTGGGCACCGGGGACTGTACCCCCTGGTCACGCTGGGGAGAAAGGGCTCTGAGGAGCTGCGTGGAGATGCTGCCCTGGGCTCCAGCAAGATGGTGCTGGGTCCAGGCCAGAAGGGGAAAGCCCGGGCTGGGGGCAGGTGGGGCTGTGGATGGGTGGGGCGGTATGGACAGGGCACGGCAGAGATGAGGACAGCCTGGGTCTGGCTGGGCCGTGAGAGGACAGAGCGCCCGTCCACAGGGACAGAAGGCACAGGGAGACGGCGCGGAGGCGCCTGGAAGGGGCCTGGGAGGGCGGGCAGGTGCTGTCCCTCAGGGAGCTCACAGGGCCCTGCAGCCTGTGTGGCCCAGGAGGCACCAGGCACAGTGTGGGAACACCGGCCAGGAGGCCCAGGAGAGGAAGCGCCCCGGAGCCCCGCCCTCAGGCGACTCCGAGGATGTGAGTGGCGGTGGCCGTGCTGACCGCTCTGGAGGGGACCCAGCTCCAGGCCAGAGACCTGTCCCCTCCGGCCTTCGTCGTGCTCTTTGCTTCCGTCTTGGGGACCTTGCTGGCCGGGGAGAGACTGTCCCTCCCGCGACTGGAGCCGATTCCTGGAGACGGCAGGAGACGCACTTTCTTTTCTTAAATTTAATTTTATTTATTAAGTCGATGGGGGTGACAATGGCCAACATGAACACACAGGTTTCAAGTGTGGGTTCTACGTTACGAGATCTGCCCACCCCCCGAAGTCAGATCTTCTCTTGTCCC
>NW_006300164.1:2432471-2433279 GCF_000327345.1 Myotis davidii | reverse complement strand
CACAGTCAAGCGTCCGGGCCGTGTCCCCCTCTCCTGCCTCTGCCCCCCACCCTGTGCCTTCCCATGTGGCCTGTGTGGTGTGGCCCCTGCCCTGGAAAACTAAGTAGCAGATGGCGCCTCCATGTCACTGAGCTCCCCGTGTCATCACCCGGTCACCCCTCTAAGCTAAATCCGGACACAGTCACGAACTACAGCCCCTCCTGGGCATCTGAGCGCCTGCCCCCTCCCAGCTCGGCTCTCCAGGCTGCGCTGCCCAGGACTCCCAGCCTCGGGGGTGCTGCCGGGAGCCCAGGCACTGACCTGCTCTTTCCTGGTTTCGTTCCCTTAGTCTTTTGGCCAAAACCTGCCCAGGACAAGGCAGAGCTCTGGCCCAGTAGGATGTGCGGGCGGTGCCTTCCGGAGCGATCCGCCACAGGAGGCCGCAGAGCTGGTCTTTCTGTTCCCGAAACAGGCAGCCGACGTGGGAACGAGCCGTCGGCAGGGCTGTCGGAGTCCCTGATGCTCTGGACCCACTGTTTTTTCATGTTTTTTTTCTTAAATATGTTTTATTGATTTTTAGATAGAGAGGAGGGGAGAGAGAGAAACATCAATGAGACACACTGATCGGCCGCCTCCTGCACATTCTCTGCTGGGCATGGAGCCTGCAGCCCAGGCACGTGCCCTGACCAGGAATCGAACCCCATGACCCCACGGTGCAGGGTGGTGGCCGGCGGCGGCTGGTGGACTATAATCATGGCCGCGCCCGCGGGACCGCCCCACCCGGAGCGGTTATTTATATCTGCTGCTGGCCTCCCCTGCTCAGATGCTC
>NW_006300164.1:2431153-2432196 GCF_000327345.1 Myotis davidii | reverse complement strand
ACAGCGCTGAGCGAGGCGGGGCTGGCTGGGATGCGGCTCTGGGAGACCCACCTGGTCGGTCTGACGTCCAGGCATGGCCGCCTCTGCTGGGCCCAGCTTCTCCCTCACATCTGCCCGGGGAAGGACAGGCTGGCTGTGGGCACATCCATGTTTAAGCCACTGTCCCCTGCACTGTCCCCAGGCCCCTGCTCTGTCCCCACGCCCCCTGCACTGCAGGTGTACCCCGCCTTCGCTGGGCAGGCCCCTCTCACTGGCACCCCAGGGGCCCCAGCTCTCTTCCTGCGACCCTGGCACCCTCTGTGCTGACCTTCCCGTCCCTGTGGTCACCATTGCAGCTGCCCATCCACTGGTGCGTTTAGGCTCCACCCGCCACCCATGTCCGGGAGCAGGGGTAATGGGTGCTGTCCTGCGGGTCACTCGGCCGGACTCCACTGTGAGCACCTGCTTGTGCGCTGGTCTCTGTGCGCCCATTTCCTCCACCTGCCACCGAGGGGACAGCCAGCGTCCTGGGCAGGGACTGTCCCTCCTCCCTTCCACCTCCTTCCCCATCTCCCTCCCTCCTCCCCCTTCCCCTGTCTCCTTCCCCCTCCCCCTTCCCCTGCCTCCTTCCCCCCTCCCTTCCCCCCTTTCTCCCTGTCTCTTCTCAGTCCCTCTCTCAATGTCCCCTTCTTCCATTTCTGGTTGGGTTCCTGGCGCTCGGCATAAGGGGTGACATGTGAAATGAGCTCCGTGGTTTTGCTGGGAGACTGCTCAGCGAAGGGGCCTTGCACAGCCCCGTGAGGACCCGGTCAGCAGCCGCTCAGGCCGCGTCTCCCAGTGCTGGGCGCACACGTGCTGTGCTCTGGGGGCCAGGCCAGTGCTGCCCTCCAGTCCCTAGGGCTCCCCCATGTCCATCCCAGAGAGGCCGTGGGGGTCACACAGGGGCAGGTGGGGGGCGTGCTGGCGTCAGGAACCTCCTGATGTGTGAGGCTCTGACCAACTGCTGGTTCTAAAGGCCGCGGGCAGCAGTGGACACTGCCCCGGCCGCTCTGCCCAGCGCCGCA
>NW_006300164.1:2430080-2430754 GCF_000327345.1 Myotis davidii | reverse complement strand
GACCCCCGCGGCTCTGCCAGCTCGTTCGTTCCCGGGGCTGCGGCCGGGGAGACCAGGAGCCTTGGGGGCCCTCTTTCCACCAGCAGGAAGGTCCCGGCTCCCAGGGCGCCCAGCTGGGTATGTCAGGGGTCTGGGTGCTCCAGTCCAGGGACCCCCAGACGTGGCCGCTTCTCTCCTGTTCCCATGAGGAAGGGGTAGATCTTTCCTAAAACCCCTAAACCCCAGGACCCTTCAGGCTTACAAGCTGGCTCGGGTCTGCTGGTTACATCATCCCTGGCCGGCTGAGGGAGGGAGGGGGGAGGGGGGAGGAGGGGGAGACAGAGATTGAGAGACAGAGAGAGACAGAGACAGAGAGGGAGGGAGAGACAGGGAGGGAGGGAGAGACCACGCTGTTAGGCTCCAGCCGCCCTCCACGGCCTGGCTGAGACGCACCCCCATTCCCTGGGCTTCTCCAGCCCGAGCCCCATCACATGTGAGGGTCACGTAAAAGCAAGTTGCTTTTTAAAGACCCAGAGAAGCAGGGGTGTAGAGCCAGCACGAGCCTGTCTTGCCAGCTTGCGACCCCCTTCCTTTGTCGAGGGGTGTCCGTGGGGACCCCGAGCTGCCTGAGGTCCCGGGGTCCATGGAGCAAAGGGAGAGGGGGAGACAGATGCCCTCAGGCTGCTGGGGAGTCC
>NW_006300164.1:2427734-2429750 GCF_000327345.1 Myotis davidii | reverse complement strand
AAGAGCGTTTCTGAGCAGAGGCCTTGGGGGGCGGGCTCTTGCTTCGCTGCCTGGGGACAGGCGACAGTCAGCGGCCTGGACGCCTGTGCAGGTGTCAGGACACACTTCCTTGTTCTAGACCAGCCGTGGGGAACGTGCGGGCCGCGGGCCCTGCCAACACAGCAGGGGTGAGTTAATTAAATGTCTGACGAGATAGAGCAGGCTCATTTCCTTTCTGGTGTTTTAAAAATACATTTTTACTGATTTCAGAAAGGAAGGGAGAGGGAGAGGGAGAGAGAGAGAAACATCGATGATGAGAGAGAATCAATGCTCCGCTGCCTCCTGCACGCCTCCCACTGGGGATGGAGCCCGCACCCCGGCGTGTGCCCTGACCGGGAATGGAACCGTGCCCTCCTGGTTCATAGGTCGACGCTCCCCCACTGAGCCAGGCCGGCTGGGTGCAGGCTGATTTTCAAGTTGATAATGTTGTATGGCCCACGGATGATGTGATAAATATCCGAATGGCCCTGGGCAGAAGAAAGGTTCCCCACCCCGTTCTTGACCATGAAGATGTGGGGATGTTTGTTTCTCAGCATAACTGAGCCCATGCTGACAGATACAGGAAGGCAACCTTCCCTTCTAGCTCGGAAGGGGTGGCATGTGCCTTAGAAAGGTGGAGGGACGCCTCCAGGTCACCAACCAGTTAGTGACAGCTGCATGAGGCCAAGATGTCTGACCACGCCTGACCCTTGGCCCAAAGTGGGACCCTGGCAGCCGAGGGCTGTCTGGGCCGATTTGCTCTTCGTTTCTTGTGGGAAGAAGAAGGCCCCTGCTCACGGCTGGCCCTCAGGGAGGGAGAGGACGCTTATCCGCAAAGGGGCAGACATCGAGTTGGCCTCACGATTTCTCTGCAACAGGAAGTGCCCGGGAGCCACATCCCGGTGACCTTGAAAGGTGAAGGTTGTGACCCCACATTCCACGCCCAGCCGGTCGTGTACCTCGTGCAATGTGAACAGGAAGGCGCCCTCCTGCGGGCAGCTTGCTCTTCTAGAACATTCCTGAGGGGTGCACGCCAGCTGTGCGGGACAGCGAGGGGCGCCATGCAAGCCTGGTCCACGCAAATCCTCGCGTATTTGATTATAAAATTAAAAAGGGCAGCCCGGCCGGTGTGGCTCAGTGGTTGAGCATCCACCTAGGAACCAGGAGGTCACGGTTGGATTCCCGCTCAGGGCACATGTCCGGGGTGTGGGCTCGATCCCCAGTGTGGGGGGTGCAGGAGGCAGCCGATCCATGACTCTCTCTCATCATTGATGTTTCTCTCTCCCCCTCCCTTCCTCTCTGAAAGCAATGAAAATATTTTTTTTTAAAATAAATGAAATTGAAAAGGGCATACATGCCTCAGGAGGCACCGAGGAGTGAGCCTAATGAGGGAAGTTTCTAGAGGAGATGAGTGGCCGGGGCCTGTGCTGTGGGGCCCCCGGGACCCGCCAGGAGGGTGTCCTGTGCCCACTCGGCCTCATTTCTCTGTGGACAGAGGGAGACTCAGCCTTCTATCCGGGGGGTCTCCGCTGATCCCCGTTGATCCCTGGGCCACCACTGACCATTGGATGGCAAGACCCCCTGCCCCCTCCTGGTCTCCCCGCATTCTGCAGCTCTGTGTGCTGTTGCCACCGGGTTTTCGGGTGCTGGCGCTGGGCGTTCCAGGACCCCCTAGCGATGGCCCGGGAGGCGCAGGGCTGTGGGCGGCGGCTGTGCTGTGGTCGGAGACGGTGATGGAGCCCGGTGAGGCCAGGCTTCTGGGAAAGTCAGCCAGCCTGTGACTAAGTCCCGTCTGAAGCCTGACCACCGCCCCCGCCCCCCGATAGAGCAGATAGGGCTGCGCCTGGCCGCCGCCACGTCCGGGGCCCTGACGGTCCGCTTTGATTCCGCAACGTTTTCCAAACCCAGAGCATGATTCACATCCCAGACCCGCGTGTGGAATTTCTGCAAACAGCCGAGGAATCCGCCTGCTTCTGAGGGGTGCCCCGCCTGCTCCTT
>NW_006300164.1:2425279-2426625 GCF_000327345.1 Myotis davidii | reverse complement strand
TGGGCCAGCTTCCGCTCTGGCCACAGGGGCCACGGGGGCCAGGGGGGAGGGCCGGCCCTGTGGGAACTGAGTGTGGCTGGTCTTCCGCTGGCTGCCTGAGGGGCTCATCTCGGCAAAGCCAACAGGCACCCCGGGATGAAGGCTGTCTCCCCAAGAAACCTTCCTTGAGCCTGGACTCTGAGCCACGCCCGTTTCGTGTGCCCAGTAGACACTGCGTAGGTGTTGGAGCGAGCGAACAAACGAGGGGGGGGAGAGGGAGGGGGAGGGAGAGAGGACTTTCAGTGCAAATGCAACTCTCCTCTCTCCCCCGTGACCTCTTGCCTGGTGGCTTCCCCCTTGGCCCCCCGTCCTGCTCCGGGTCCTGGTGACTTGGGAGGTCGGTGCGATGCTGATGTCTGGGGTGTTTGCTGTGCAAGGGACTGTTGTGGAGTAAGAGAGACCTTAACTGGCATTTCCCAGCGAGGAAGCAGGTATCCACCCGTCGGCCATTTGTTGGGAACCCTTCCGTCTCCGTGGCTGGGAAAAGCGGCGATTGCAGAGCCCAGACCGTCCACTCATCCATGGCTCCGAGCTGTGGCAGGCGCTGGTGCCACGCGGAAACGTGGCCCTTCACCACTAGCCGTGTCAGTGGCAGAGCCGGGGTTCACCACGTCTCAGGGGGCGCCCCCAGGCCCCGCCGCCTGCCTTCCCCACCGCGGGGGCCTCTAGTGCCCACGCCCATGCCTGTCTCCTCGAGCAGGCGGGCTCCTCACAGGGAGGGTGGCATCGTGCCCCCTGGACACCAGGTTGGTGACAGGCCTGTCCGCTCCAGGCGCTGGGCAGCCCCGTGGAGACCGAGCGGGTCGGGGTGGAGAGGAAGTGACCGTGTGTGTGGTGTCCTGTCTGTGTCTCCCCAGAGGAATCCGATGGACAGACGCGGAAACATGGGGCCCAGCCTGCGTGGGGCTTGAGGCACCTCCCTCCGCCCGCCCACCAAGCAGCCCCCCGCCCGCCCTCTGGTCACCATCTGGCCAGATAACCTATCGGTGCGGGAGGGCGGCCAGGCCTGGTCAGGGATCACCGTTGACACTTGAGGATTAGGAGAAGCGCTGGTTCATGCAGCCCAGACGGTAGGCCTTGTCCTGGGGGTGGGAGGGGCACTGGGTCATCTGGGCTCACAGGCTCACGGAGCAGCTGTGTCCTGTGGGGCACGTAGCACGGGGGTGGGGTGCGTGCCGTCCGTCTCTGTGATGTGTGGGTGGGGGGGACAGGCCCGCACCCCCAGCGCCCACACACCGGCTCCACAGCACAGCCTGGTTCCCGGTGCCTGACCTGGGTTCTGGCCGGAGGCGCTCACCCGGGCCGCT
>NW_006300164.1:2418327-2425035 GCF_000327345.1 Myotis davidii | reverse complement strand
CGCTGTGGCCGCGGGTCCCTCAGCCCAGTCTGAGCTGCGGGGCAGCGAGCACAGCTCTGAGAGACCTGGTGACCCCCGGTGACCCCCTGGTGACCCCCGGTGATCCCCGCACCGCAGGGGATGGCCCTCCCTCCCCTGACACGTTGAGTGGCTGTGTTCTGATCGCCCAGCGCCCGCCGGCTTCCCCGACACCCCTGTCAGTTTCCGGTGACTTCTCCCAGGAGTGGGGTTAAGCCGGGGCCTGGTTAACCCGGCCTTTCCCCATTAACGCCTGTCCCTCCCACTCGCCTCCAGACACCCTCCCTTCCCGGGGAGGATGGGGTCTCCCACGTTGAGTGTGTCCAGCACAGAAGCCAACGGGGCTGGCCCCTCCCAGGAGCAGGGCTGCCATCCGCGGGTGTGGGATGGGGGGGTGGGCAGCCGCCGGGAGGATGAAGGAGGCTGGGCATGTCCCGCTGGCTTCATGCCGGGCAGACCCACGGGCACAGCTGCCAGGTCTGTGCTGGGCCTGGGCTGGGTCAGCGACACTGGACCACAGCACCGCCGCCTGAGTGGGCACAGCCCGCGGCTAGCGATGCTTTTCCGCTTTGAAAGGTTAGCCAGAAAGAAGACCGTTTTAGGACACACAGAGTGATGTGCAACTCAAAGGTCAAGTCCATGAATCAAGCTCGGGGGGAACACGGGCACGCCCACCACTCATTACTGTCTGGGCGGCTCGCCTGCGACCGGAGCGAGTGGAGGCAGCGGAGGCGCGTGGCCTGCAGAGCCGAGAGCAGTGCTGTCCAGCCCTTTCCGTACAAGCTCCTGACGCGTCTGGGTCTGGGGCCTGAACCTCTAAGGGCCGCGGCCCTGGGGGCACCTGCTGAGTGTGATGGTCACACTCCCCGGGGGAAGACTGGCTGCACAGACCCATGCTCACACCTGTGCTCACACCTGTGCTCACACCTGTTCTCTCACCTGTGCTCACACCCGTGCACACACCTGTGCTCACACCCATGCTTACACCTGTTCTCTCACCTGTGCTCACACCCGTGCACACACCTGTGCTCACACCCATGCTTACACCTGTTCTCTCACCTGTGCTCACACCCGTGCACACACCTGCGCTCACACCCGTACACACACCCGTGCTCACACCTGTGCACACACCTGTGCTCACACCTGTTCTCTCACCTGCGCTCACACCCGTGCACACACCCGCGCTCACACCCGTGCTCACACTTCACACCTGTGCTCACACCTGTGCTCACACCTGTTCTGTGCTCACACCCGTGCACACACCCGCGCTCACACCCGTGCTCACACTTGTGCACACACCTGTGCTCACACCAGAAGACCAGCCAAGGACCCCCAGAATCCATGCTTTCAGTAACAGTGGGGGACAAAATTCACATCACTGGTGGCTGACAGGCCCTTGATGGTTAAACAGCCCCTGCCCTCCACTGCCTCCCCACCCCCCTGTGCTCTCACCTATCCTCACACCTGTGCTTGCCCCTGTGCTCACACCCATTCTCGAAACACGGGCGTCCGCACAAGTCCACGGAAGTTCTGGTCCTTTCATGCTCCAGGCCAGTGGTTCTCAGCCTTGGCTGCACATTAGAATCACCTGGGAATCTTTTTAAAATCCTGATTTCTGGGCCTCATCCTCCGGAAATTCTGTGTCTTTGTTATTAATGTCGGGCCTCACCCCATAACAAGAAAACAGAATTTCCGGAGGATGAGGCCCAGAAATCAGGATTTTAAAAAGATTCCCGGGTGATTCTAACGTGCAGCCGAGGGTGAGAACCGCTGCCCTAGGCATTCATTCAGCTCAGGTGTTTCCTCTCCGAACCCCTCTGTCTCCTGCCCCACTCCTACTCTGCTACCCTCCCTCCCCCTCCATTTCTCCTCCCTCTTTCTGCCCCCAATCTAGCCTCAGCCCCCTCTGGGCACCCCTCCTTGTACACAAGCATGTCAAACTCATGGCCAGTGCAAGTCTGACCTGCTTGTTGTACAGGCCCCTAAGATGGTCTTGCCGGGGTGCCTGGTGCGGAGCTGCGGGGGAGCCCTCAGAGGGGGGCCTGCCCTGTCCCGCGTGGCTGCCGCCAGCGCGAGGCCAGGCCGGGCTGACGGGGAGCTCTGGGATGACTAGGTGGGAGCCGCAGCGCTCTGACATCACATGGGGTCGGCAGATGGGCGGGTGAAAGAAGCCGGCTTTGGACGTGAGGCGGCAGCGGCTCCGGTGAACTGGGAAGGTCCCCTGGCGCTGGTCGGAGCCGTGGGAGGAAGGGCAGGGCTGCCCTGGGCTGCAGGGGCAGCCGCGGGTGTTCTGAGCCCTCCTGCGGGCCACGCTGATGAATTTTCCAGAACCCCCGAGGGCCCAGAGCCGGCTTTACAAGCCCTGAATGGACAGAGAGGAGGCCGAGCTCCATGATTCATTTTCCAGAAGCTGTTCTTGGCCCGCCCGCCGCTGTCTGTGAAAGTCGTTCCATGAAGACATCCCGGAGGCGAGGATGTTCCCAGCCGCGGCTCACGCTGGGCTGGACGCGGAGCGTGTGACTGAGCCACCGGTTTGCAGCCACGTGACTGGTTCTTTCACGCCAGGGCCCCGAGTGGCGCAGGGGGCCATGGGGGCGGCCGGGGACTCCGAGCCTGGGCACCTCTCACAGGCACGCAGGCCCCGCGAGGCAGGCAGGAACGCCTGGGGCCTGGGGCCAGCGCAGACCACGCCGTGACGCAGACACGAGGGGGTCCCGAGGCAGAAGCTGGGGAACGGCCGGTTCCCTCGCTTGCACGGGGTGTGGCCTCCGTGGCCTCATCTGTGCGGAGCGTCTGTTAGTTCAGCGAGTTGCTCATCAGAACCGCCTGCAGCTCCTTGACGTGCCGGTCACGGGCTCAGGACCTGGGCTCCCCCAGTAGAACCCCCACAGGGTGGGGAACAGGGGGCTGCGTTTTATTTTTATTTTAGTTTTTAAAATATATTTATTTATTTTTGTTGATTTCAGAGAGGAAGGGAGAGGGGACAGAGAGATAGAAACATCAATGATGAGAGAGAATCATGGATTGGCTGCCTCCTGCACACCCCCCACTGGGAGTCTAGCCCACAACCCGGGCATCTGTCCTTACTAGGAATTGAACTGTGACCTCCTGGTTCATAGGTCGATGCTCAACCCTTGGGCCATTCCGGCCGGGCAGGGGTCTGCCTTTTAAACTTGAGTCCTGGCTGATGTGGCCTGGCTGACCGTGGACTGGCTGACCGTGACCTGGCTGATGTGGCCTGGCTGACCATGGCCTGGCTGATGTGGCCTGGCTGACGTGGCCTGGCTGACCGTGGGCTGTTGCGGATCTGGACCAGCGTTGTCCAAGTAGGTGGACCTCTGTGTGTGGATGGGATGGACCATGTCTGT
Source organism: Myotis davidii (assembly GCF_000327345.1). NCBI lineage: Eukaryota > Metazoa > Chordata > Mammalia > Chiroptera > Vespertilionidae > Myotis > Myotis davidii. Next base: position 2,421,649 of record NW_006300164.1, on the reverse strand, counting down.
GCTGTGCCCACAGTGGCCACTGGACATTTGAGATGTGGCTAGTGCAGCCAAGGAACTGAATTTTAAATTATATTGAATTTAATGCACAGCTAGTGGCTGTGACACTGCACAGCAGGGTGGCTGGACCACCAGCGGCGGGGCCACAGTCTCCCCGCCCTGAACAAGGGCTGGGTGTGACTGCCCAGCCGGGACTCGGGTCGGGGCTGGGTGCGGGACAAGCCCGCACTGGAACCCAGGAGGCAGGGGCCGGAGGTCAGAGGGGAGTAGTAAATCGCTCAAGGCCACAAGCCTGGTCAGGGCCTGCAGGTCAGAGTTTGTTCGAATGTCTCTAAAACCAGACCAGATCCCCGTGGCAACGCGGGGAGAATGTAGTCAGTGGGTTTACATGTGGGCATCCGGATGCTCTCAGAGAGTCTGGCTTCAGAACTGAGAAAGGAGAAAAAAGTTCCTGAAACCCCAGAAAAGAGCTCCTCAAACCCTATAAAAAAGAATGGGCCAAAAGATCATCTGGCCGTCTGGTCGACCTCTGATATCATCTACCCACCGGGGCTGCCAACCTTCCCGAAGCTTCCAGGACGTTTCAGAAGAAGGCCGGTACCATCCATGCTCACGCTCTGGCCTTCTGCTCAAACCCTGGTCAGCTTGATGGGGTTCCTGCTCTCCCTGACCTGGCCTGTCGGGGTGCAGGGTCCCCTCCCTCAGCCTCAGCATGACTGCGTGCCCCTTAGCTACCGGCTGCGGGGAGGGGGCGGGGGCGGCGTGTGAGAGGTGTCAGAGGAAGCCCCACAGTCCAGCCTTCGAGAACAGTCTCTGCGGAGGATGAGGCTGTCCGGGCGCCCGCAGGCACCCCCACCCCAGCAGCGTTGCTCGACTGAGGTGACCCAGACTTTCCCGTGCTGACTCACAGCTGGAGGGGACACAGAAGGGCGCAGTCCTTCTGGAAGTCCCGTCCCAAAGAGAAAAGTAGGTTAGCCCTGGGCGTGAGGCAGCGAGGGACCCCACAGGCCCTCCTGCCTCCGGAGCTGACGTGTCTCACAGTCCCGGGGCCTTGAGTTCACGCCTGCCCGGACATCTGAGCACCAGCCTCCACCTCCCTTCTGAGCCAGGACACGGTTCCCCTGAGCCCAGCTCAAGACGAGGGTGGTCCCGGCACAGGAGCTGGTCCGGGGGACCTACACGATGAGGGTGTTGGGGGTAGAGGCTGAGCTGGGAAGACTGGCCCGGGTTCCAGCGGACGCTTCCCTCCGGCTCGGCCTCAGGTCTCATCTGTGAGGTGGGGGGAGCACCTGGTCCCCGGGGGGCTGTGAGAGAGAGCCGGTTCCGTGTGTCAGCGCCCCACATGGTGCCTGGCCTACACCAGGGTGCATGGGACCCAGGATGAGTGTCCCCATCATGCCTGAATCTTGGGCGGAGGTAGACCCCGTGTGGGGGGCTCTCGCGTGTTTTGCACACACGGCTCCGTGAGCTGGGGCGAGACTTGGCTTCCCGGCGGGTTTTTTAAATCCTCACCCGAGGACATTGTATTGATTGTTACCGGAGAGAGAGGAAGAGAGAGAAAGAGAGAAGGAAACATCGAGGTGACAGAGCAACATTGATCAGCTGCCTCCCGCACACGCCCCGACCAGGGACTGCACTCATAACGCAGCTCTGCGCCCGGATGGGAATCCAACCTGAACGCTTTCGGTGCACAGACGGCGCTTCCACCAGCGGAGCCGCCGGCCAGGGGGCCTCGTGTCTGTCTTCTTACCTGCTGAGCTGCTGGTGAGTCCAGAGGGATGTGTCTGAGGCATCATGTAGCCCGTGACAAGCAGAGAGAGCCTCCTCATTCCCTGCGGAGCCGCCATCAACTAAAGACTGATGGCCAGGCAAATGCAACCAATGCACCCCCGCCCCCGAAAAAGGCCATTTGTCAACCCCAGTTTAAATCGACCGCTCACTGTTTTGTTTAAAAGTAAACAAAGCCCCAGCATGCTTTGCACCCAGGATGTCGGGTTGCTGGTCTGAGTGGAAGCCAATAAATAGTTTTCTCACAAACGCGGCCCAGATTTGGGGGGGGGAGCGGGGGGAGGACAGAGCGCCCTGAGGGGTCCCAGGGCCTCAGTCGGGGGCTGTGACAAGGACACTGTCCCCCTGGGTGTCTGCTGGGAACTGAAGTGACCGAGTTCGCGCTTAGCCCACCGCCTGAGTCCACCTGGAACTTCAGGTTCCAAACGGAATGCAGATAAGGGAGCTGGTGACCCCCAGGCTCGAGTTATTGACAAAGGCCGGGCCTGAGCACCCATCGGGCAGGGTCACACTTTCCCGGGGGACCCTCTGGGAGATGGAGGTGGGGACGTGGGCACGGGGGCGGGGGGCAGGGGGAAGGGGGGTGCATTCACAAGGAAACCATCCCCTGGCTCTGAAAATGGCTGAGGCCTGAGGGTCCCTCAGACTGAAGACCCTGGGAAAGGTCGGTGGCGCTGAGCCCGTGGGGGAGGGAGAGCCGTGTCCCGGATCTGCCCTGGTCTCTGCTCTCCTCTGAGCCCTGTGGGTCCCCCCTTTCCCGCCGACAGCTCTGCCAGTATCTGAGGACAGCTGTTTAGGAAAGATGGCTCCGGGAGAGCAGACGGCGCCCGCAGGAAATCCCGGCTTTGACATGGGTGAGGGGCGATCCTTCCACCCTCCCCTCAGGGTGACATGCCATGAGGGCTTGGGGGGAAGCTGGCCACCCCTGGCCTTGGGGAGTGGACCGAGGTCTGGCCCGCTAGGGGCAGGCCAGCGGGCGCTGGTAGATGCTCAGTGACCGGCCCAGAGCGGAGGGCTCGCCCATTTCTGTGGTGTAAACACTCCCACGCGGCTGGTCTTAGGCCAACAGCACGAGGCCCCCCGAGCAGAGCCCTCGGCCAGCTGCTGGGCGCCCGTCCCAGCCCCTCGGGCCTCCACGGACTCTCCTGGCGCCCGGCGCGTGGACCCTCAGCAAAGCAGCGGGTCAAGATTAGCTCCTGCGGAGTGTGTGGGGGTGAGGGAGGCCGTGGGCACAGCTGGTCTGGGCCCATGGGGAAGGGGCTCGCACCAGCTCCGTGATTATTCCGTGTCCAGGCCTCTGAGTGGCCGCGGTTTGCATGACGGCCAGTTTAGGAACAAACACGCCGCCCAGGGCCCCCGTCCGGCCAGCGCGGGTCTGACACCAGCACGCGTGGCCGTGCGCCTCTGCGGGCCCGGGTAGGCGTGAGCCATGTCGCCGAGTCCTCGAGGCTCCCTCCCAGGCTGCCCAGCCTGCAGACAAGGAAACTGAGGCCCAGGGAGGCCACGCGTGCCCCAGAGCTGGGTGCCTCCTCTCACA
>NW_006300164.1:2415206-2418223 GCF_000327345.1 Myotis davidii | reverse complement strand
CTGGGGCCGGTGGGTAGAGGGCAAGGTCAGGAGGGCCGGTGGGGAGGCCGGGAGAGAGACAGAGTCAGCTGGGCGGCGGCCCCCTCCCTCCTGGTGTCCTTCCTCCCCACCCAGAGCCCGGGTGGCCGGGTGGGAGCGGCTGTGCTGGGACCTGCAGGCGTGGACACTGCAGGGGCGCTGCTGCTTCCCGTTAGGACAAGCCTCGCTGACAACATGGGGAGAACCCAGTCACCAGCGTTCGCCGCTGCTCCCCTGCGCTGCACTGGCACTGCCAGCAGCGGGCTTCACAGGGAGATCCCTGCCAGGCGAGGGGGGAGGGCCCTCGGGAGACACCCCCGCCCAGGGTCTCAGTAGCATCCGCATGCTCTGTTTCGTGTTCCTTGGCACGGAGCCGGGGTTCTCCTGGACTGAGGGGTGGCACGTGAATGCCGAACGGGCGGTCATGCCGGCCGCTTACACAGTTGGCTGAGCTCAGGCAGGTGGGTGAGCGGAGAGGCCCCGATGGGAGGTGCCTCCAGTGCCAGACACCCGGCCTGCGTGGGGGTCCAGCTGGTCGCTCACACCTGTGAGTCCCGGGCTCCCCGGGGAGTGGGAGCCCACCTGGAGCAGGGCTGTCACCTGCAGGGGCCCTAACGAAGGACCACAGACGGATGGATGGATGGACGGACGGATGGATGGACGGACTGGGGAGCTTAAAGTGACTGGAGGGGAATCTCTCTCAGCTCTGGAGACCAGAAGCCGTGCTCCCTCCGGAGGCCCTAGGGAAGGGTCCCCCTGCCTCTCCCAGCTCCTGGGGACCCCCAGGGTTCTTAGCCATGTCACTCCAGTCTCCGCCTGCGTCCTCCCATCGCCGTCTCTCCCGCGGGTCTGCCCTCTAATCTCCGCTGTCTTCCTCTTCTCGGGTCGCCCGGGGTGGCGTCTGGGCCCGGGGCTAAGCCAGGATGAGCGCTTTATCTCAGGCCCTTAACGGAGGCGCATCTGCAGGGACCCTGCTCCCTAATAAGGTCACGGTCCAGGTTCTGGGGGTGAGAGCCGCGGCCTGCCTTGAGCCATTGTCAGCCTCTGACAGCCAACCTGCCCCGAGTCCCCCACAGTAGCTCGGCACCACTCCTTCCCGGTGCTCCTGGCCTGCCCCACAGGCTCCGCGGGTCAGCGCGGGTCTGACCGGTCCTGCTGGGAGCAAGCACCCTGGGGGGCCGGGCTTGGAGCCCACCCCACCCCTCCCTTGGGAACTCCACGCCCGGGCCCATTCTTAGATGCCCTGAGCCTGAATCCTCACCCGCAAACTGGGGACGCCCTGCGTGTCGTGGCGAGAGGGTGTGGAGTGACGGGCGTGCGTGTTACGGCAGCTGCCTCCTCCCCACGCCCCGTGGCACCCCGAGTCCCGCGCAGCCTCAGCGGCTCAGCGCGGGGACTGTGCTCCGAGACTTTGAGGAACAAATGAATTCGATTTCTGGGTCGCGCTCCAGGCCAGGAGGCTCACGGTAAACGCCGGCTTCCCCTGCACTTCCTCTTGTGGAAGAAAATCTAATCTGGGACCTATTTCCATGAAAAATGTTGGTTTAATGCTAACAATGAAAACAAGTAAAACTGGGCCCCATGGAAAAAGCAACAGCCCAGGCAGCGCTGGCAGGCCGGGCGGGTGCAGTGGGCTCGGGGCTCCTCCCAGTCCCTGTCCTCCTGCCGCCTGGGCCTGCCTGGCACCCGCCCTCAGGACGCCGGCTGCTAGCAGGTACCACCGGCCCCTCGCTCCACACCCATACCCAGCTCGGCCTCGGCGTGGGCAGTGCCAGGGAGCTCCAGGCTCAGAGGGCTGCGTAACTGTCTGGGCGGCGGTGGGTTGAGTAGTGCCCCGCCCCTGTGAATGCGACCTCCTTTGGAAAAAGGGTCTTTGGAGATGTCATTAGGTTTAGGGTCTTGAGGTGAAGAGGCCATGTGGGGTGTCTATGTGGCCCCCCATACCATCGCGAGTGTCCTTATAAGAGGTAGATGGGAGGGAGGGGATTAAGTCACAGATGCACGGAGGAGGGGCCGTGTGGAGGTGGAGGCAGAGATGGCGCGATGCGGCCACAAGCCAAGGCCACCTGGCGCCGCCAGGAGCTGGGAGCGGCAGGAAGGACCCTCCCCTGGAGCCTGTGGAGGGAGTGAGGCCGTAGGACACCTGGATCTCAGATTCCCAGCCTCCACAACTCGAGAGAACACATGTCTGTCATTTTCATCGCCTGTTTGTGGTCTGTGATGACCAGGGCACAGACCAGGGCACTGTGATGGCCACAGGACAGGAGCTTCCTAAACAGTAAGCGTGGGTGTTTCCATGGAGGGGCGGGGGTGGCCAGGCATCGGAGCGGCTTCCGCTGGACAGGGAGGGGCCGGGGACACAGCCGAGGCCTCAGCACCACCATCCTGCAGGGACACAGGAGAGTCTGGATCCCCAGCGCCTCGTGTCATGGGAGCAGGGACCTCTCACCTCTGCGAGACGTCCTACCGTTTTCGCACGCGCCACCTTCCGCGGGGCACCCGTCTGCGCTCACAGGCCGAGGGGGGCGCTCACGGCCCCTTTTCCAGGCGACAAGCGGGTCAGAAGCCCTTTGCTCCAGCGCTGTGGACACTCGGTCTCCGAGGGGGAGCCCCGTGCCGCTCAGTGGGGAGGATCCACGGCCCGATGTGGGGGCTGTCGCAGGCCCCTGGAGTGCTGTTCGCGTCTGGGAGCAGCCGCTGACCGCCGGGCAGCTCTCATATCCAGGTGGTCTTTTCCAAGAGTTCACAGCGAGGAGTTTCCCAGCTGGCTTTTCCGGGGCTGCAAACCCAGCCTTTGTCTGTACAACATTCCCCGGGGCGGCCCAGCCTGGCGGCAGGAGGGTGTGTCTGAGCGACATTGTCCGAATGTCTCAGACTGGCTCTAAAGTCCTGCCTGACGGTGTCGTCCGGGGCCACTCTGCCTGGGGTCCCCCTCCTCCGCCAAGTTCACCGGGCCCGACAGGAACGCGGGGGCCCGGGAGGCAGCCTCGGGGGGCTGC
>NW_006300164.1:2412371-2415117 GCF_000327345.1 Myotis davidii | reverse complement strand
CTCCTCGGGCCCTGGGCCCCGCGGCCCCCGGGCGACTCCTTGGCCTTTGGGGGACGCTTGGCCTTGGGGAGCTGTGCCACGAGGGGAGAGCAGCCCCCCGCAGCCATGTGTCTGGTCTGAAGGGTGCGTCTCAGGTTGCTGGGCCCTGTGTGGGGCAGGGCTGGCGGTCCTGGTGGTGTTCCTCTGGGATGTGAGCTCTGGGAGGAAAACGGCTCTCGCGGGCCCTGAGTTCAGCGTGACAGGCAGGGCCAGGCACAGGCTCCTGACTCCGTGTCCTGCCAGCGCCACCCGGCCCACCCCACGCGCTCTGGCTCACTCGCCAAGTCTTGTCCGGCACAGGCCCTGGAGGGTGGGGTGCCCAGTGGCCCCTGCGGGAGCTGGAGGCGGATGGGAACACCACGCACCCCACAGCTTTCAGGGTCGGGCTCCTAGGGCGTGGCATGTTCTGGCTGTCACAGAGAGAGCGACCATCCCCCTGCTCCCCTGGCGCGCTCCTGATGCAGGTCCAGGCGCGGGCACTCCTTCCCCCAAAGGGCGGGCACATCTCAGGGGGCAGGGAGGCCTGTGCGCGCCCTTTGCACTGTGCCCATTCTCACACCCAGCGGACGGCATCATGGGCCTGACGCTCAACGCCATGTGCCCAGGTGGCATGTTATCGGGCTGGACAGGCAGTCGGGGTGTCCCTCCCGCTGGACACGGTCCCACCCACACCCCCTTGCGGTCAGAATGCGCCCATCGTTCTGGAAAACGGGGTGCCCGAACCCTAGGATTTCTCCAAAAGGCCACAGGCCGGGCTGCATGCACGGTGGGCCGAAGGGTCCCTCCAGATCCCCATGTGGGAGCCCTGGTGCCCAGGCTGGAGGAGGAGCCAGGGCCCTGGGAGCGGCGAGGAAGGTAAAATCAAGTCGTCTCCCTCTGAGGGTGGCCTCAGCCCGCGTCCGGGCTACTTACAAGGAGAGAGGAGGATGGGATAAAAGGCAGCCACGAGGACCACGTCCACTTTTAAAAAATATAGATATTTTTATTGATTTCAAGAGGAAAGAAGAGAGAGAGAGAGAGAGAGAGAGAGAGAAAGAGAGAATTGGCTGCTTTCTGTATGCCTGCTACTAGTGATGAGAGAGAATCATGGGCCCGCTGCCTCCTGCAGGCCCCCCACTGGGGATCAAGCCCGCAACCCGGGCCTGTGCCCCGACCGGGAACGGAACCGTGACCTCCTGGTTCCTAGGTGGATGCTGAACCCCTGAGCCACGCCGGCTGGGCCCACGTCGTCTCATACCTGAGCGGCCACTCTCTGGGGCACCCGCTGGTCCTGACGCTCAGCTCCTGAGGGACCAGCGGTGCCCACACAGGCCCAGCTCAGGTGCGATCCTGAGCTCCAGGTGCTGGGAGGCTGGTGACCAGGACAAAGGCACAGGGGACCGAGACAGAGGCGACCCCGGTGCTTAGGAAGAGCTGAGCCCGAGAGTCCGCGCTCTCTTACGATACCCAGGCTGTCAGAGCCCCCCAGTCTTCAGGGGAGACGCTGGACTTCCCACATGCGGGGGGCACCTGGGGGTGGGGCAACGCTGGGGCTCAGGGAGTCCGATGGGATGTCTCTCATTAAGCGCACCGAACAGTGAGGAACCAGCGGGTCTAGCCTATCCCCCCCGCCCCCACATACACACACATACACCTACACACATGCATGCACTCAAACATTCTCCCCATCACAGGAATGACGTGTGCCGTGGCAAAAAAGTCCAATAACGCCCTGGCCGGCTTGGCTCAGTGGATAGAGCATTGGCCTGTGGACTGAAGGGTCCCAGGTTCGATTCCGGCCAAGGGCACATGCCCGGGTTGCAGGCTCCATGCGCAGTGTGGTGCGTGCAGGAGGCAGCCGATCAATGATTCTCTCTCATTATTGATGTTTCTATCTCTCTCCTTCTCCCTTCCTCCCTGAAATCAATAAAGAAATATATATTTTTAAAAAAGTCAAATAACAAAGAAACAGAAAGAGCAAGTGTGCTTTCCTCAATGCATCTCACGCGTCTGTCCCCTGGGTGTGTGCATGGGCAAATCTGACAGCTCAGAGCAGGCGGGGGGGCGGTGAGGGGGGGGGGAGACAGAGGGATGTGCGCCTAACCTGCAGGTCCTACCGGCAGCCCTTCCCTCTGCACAGCCAGAGGCCGCAGGGGACCCCAGCAGCCCTCCCCCCGTGCCCCCTCCTGTCAGGTCCCGGGTGATGGGAATGGAAGGGGCTGGAGGACTCTCACGCTGAGGCTGCAGATGCGCCGGAGACAGGACTGGGGTCCCGCCCGGGTCAGCATCAAGTGCTGGGTTGTCTGTGCAAAGGGGACTGGGTGGTGTAGGTGGGAGAAGCCCCCTCACTTCACTCCTCCTCGTTTTGCTTTCGCAGCTGCAGCAGGGCCAGGAGGCTCCCCGGGCCTGATGGGAGGGTGCCCACCCTGGCCAGGAGCCTGGCGGGCCTGCTGGAGGGAGACCTCACGGGGCTCAGAGACGGGAAGGCAGAGAGGCAGCGCCCGCAGCGCCCCAGGATCGTGGCCCCTCACTCCCTGGCCTGCTGGCAGCTCCAAGGGGGCGGCCGGCTGAGTGAGGAGGGGAGTGCGGGGTGCAGGCCCAGCTTCCCCGCTTCCTAGCCCAGATGTGCAGCGTGGAGGCCTCCTGGGAGGTGAGACCCTCACGGGACTCCGGGTCCAAGCTGCCCTCGGGGGAGACAGGGCCGTCCCGTCCCGGGGCGGTTGGGCGC
>NW_006300164.1:2402268-2411571 GCF_000327345.1 Myotis davidii | reverse complement strand
CAGCCTCGCTGCCTCTGCTCTGAAGTGTGGGTGCTGATCGTGGCAAGTCCCATGGTTGTTTCCAGCGCTTGGTCTTGAACATCAAGGCACAGCCCCTCTCGGGCACCCCAGGCTTCTCCTCTGCCTGCCTGCCGGCCACTGACACGGGTCTCGGTATTACCGCTTAGTTACCAATTGTGACGATCGACCGCGATTTCTCAGTGCACTTTTCCTGAATACCTTCCAGGGGGTTGCCCCGGAGGCCGGCATACTTTTGTCCAGGAACTTTGCAGTCTCTGCCCTGCATCCCAGCCTTGGGGCCTGCAGAACTTCCTCTCCTGAAAACCGGGAAGGGTCGCCCCCTAGAGTCACAGTCTGTCCATTCTTGGGGTGGGGGCCTTGGTGGGGATCCCGGAAGCTTGAGCCCCAGCCCTGCTCTTGCCCCAGCTGCTTTCCCTCCGCCTCAGACCCGGCTGGTCTGCCTCCCCAGGGGCTGGGCTCTGGTGTCCTGGCACTAAGGCCCCAGTGGTCCTGGGAGCCCTTGGCGGGTGGGGAGGGGTCGCCATCCTTGCCCCTAATCCCAATCCCACCCTGAACCCCCTCCTCCCGGGAGGCAGTTTTCCTGGGTTTGCCCCAGGGTCGGGGTCGTGGAGCAAGGCCAGGCTGGTGTTGGCTGGATGCGGGGCGGCTACATGGTGCTCTCAGGCTCCCCAAGGGCGAGGTCTGCCCTTAGAAGGCGCCTCTCCCGGGAGCTGCACTGAAGCTGGACTCCTGGCGGCTCCGGCCGGACTCCTGATTGGACAGTGACTTTCTGAGCATCACCTGTGGCGGATGCCTGTGACCTGGGCCTTCACACCCTCAAACGCTGGTGCCCAAGACCCCGGGAAGTCCCCCAGGTCCCCACTGACATGGGGGAGAGCAGGCTCCCAGCTGCTGGGAAGGCTGACAGGCAGAGGGAAGGGGCCGTGGGCTCAGGGGACAGCCCGCCCTCCCCTCTCCCCTGCTTCCTGGCCTGAGGATGTGTGGGAAGAGTCAGTTTCCATGTTTCACTTGCCAGTGAAGCGACTCTTCCCCTTTTCCTGGCACAGGGAGTGCCTGTGGCCCAGGCGGGTGAGCAGGAGTCAGGGGCTGGGGGAGGGAGGCCTGCCTGGCACTGGGACCTGGGGTCCCACCCCTGGGCGGCCACCGTGGTGCCTGCAAGCCCCGTCAGCTGGATGTGGGGGGCAGTAGCAGCCTCCAGGAAAGGGGTGCTCAGTGGGTTGGGGATGTGCTCAGGGGACTTGGCCCTGTCCCAGCCCCTCTGATGTCCTTTCTCTCGGGAGCTCTGGGGAGTGGCCACCCCCAAAAGCTGGTGTGGGCGCTGGCTGGGCAGCGTGCAGAGCAGGCGTGTGCCCGGGCTCGGGGCTGGCTCTTCGCTCCCATCCCTGCCCCCTGCCCGTCTCCCCTGCCTCCTCTCCATTCCCCTTCCAAACTGAGGGGCGGCCCTGGAGGCCGGAGCCTGGAGCTGGGCCCTGGCCGTGGGGCCAGGCGTTTGCTTTTGTCCAAGAGATGTTCGAAGCGTGTGAAGAAGCCATTTCTCTGGCGGGTGCGCCACGCCGCCCAGGGTGGGACCCTTTGGAGCCGTCCTCAGTGCGTGGCCGGAGGCGGGAGGGGTCACGGGCCTGCGCCTCGTCTTCGCCCGTGTTGGGGTGCGCCAGATGTTTTCTGCGTTGTCTCTGGACACGGTTCCCTTTCCTCCCTTCTCCTTGGCCGAGTGTGTGTAGGAATGAAAAGTTATTAAGATTGCATTTGGGGCCGTTTAACATTGTAACGGGCAACGGAGAGTCTGTGAAATGAAACATGACCCCAATATTTGGAAATTGAGGTCATCTCCTCCGTACGGCATTCGCCGGCCCCGGTCACGTGATCGCTTCTTGCAATAATTTGTGGGAAGAATCGTCCAAGTTTGGTGGGACTTGACCGAGATCAAAGGGTTAAATTTCCTCTGACTCAATCAAGTTGGCTGGAGACACCCCCTTCTCCTCCCCTCAAAGGAACAGTCGGTGGGCGGCGCCCGGAGCCAAGTCCTGCCCTCATCTGCTCCAGATTTCCGTGGCTGGAGGGGTTGGCGCTGTGGTCACTGCCCAGCGGCTGTGGCCACCAGCAGTGGCCGGGCGGGCGTTGCTCCCCCGGCTGAGGCGGTCCCTTCTCTGATGCTCTGTCCTAGGGCGGTCCCTGGGGTGCTGGCTGGAGCCCGCCCGTGACCCCACCCTTCAGATATTTCTGGATTCTCACCACGGCCACACCCGTAGCCCAGCACAGCTGATGCTGCCTGCCTCGTCTCTCCCATTGTCCCTGCCCCCCCCGCCCCTCCGGCCCCGCCCCGGGTCCCTGGGGAACAGGCGCCCACTGCGCTCAGCCCCCCTTCCTCACAGTGACGGACGCAGGCTGACTCTGAGCCCGGGAGGGTCAGGGACCAGTCACCAGACCCCGGAGGCGCTGGGTTCTCCTGGGAGGAGAGGGCGGGGTTCCTGCCTCCGGGGAGACCATCACACATGGGAACGATTGTGAGGAGTTTGCTGAGCCCTGTGCCCACATCATCTCCTCGGACCCTCACCAGCCTTCGGTCAGGGAGGCGCTGACGGGGGCTCTAAGCGGCTGATATTGGCATGTTCCAGCTGCCTGCAGCCTCCAGCCTGCCTTTAACCAGGCCCTCCTCCCACCTGCATGGCCTTCTGCCCCCGAAGGGTGTTGTCTTGCACCCCGCCTGGCCTGGCGGTCACGGGGAGATAGAGGTGAGGGTGGCAGGGCCTCTCCAGGAGCTCACAGTCAGAGGGGAGGCGCACATGGACCCGCTCACTTCATATTCACTTCCATGCCCGGCGTCCCTTAAAGCAGCCGGGAGGGTCGGCTGCAGTGGGAGATCTGGGGAAGCTTCCTGGAGGAGGTGACGCTACACTGGGCCTTCCCCACCTCACCTTCCCCTTCCTGTTCTCTCAGAAATGCACCGAAGCGCCGCCTAGCAGGTGCCCGGACCCCTCGGGTTTAGTCTGGCCCCTCCTTCCTGGCGGGACATGGGCCCTGCTGCAGGCTCTCCCGGCCACGCAGCTTCCCGGCCGGAAAGCCCCTCCGTAACTGAGCCAGCGGGGCGTCCCCAGCACCATGCTTGTCCCGGGAGTACCGGGCCAGCAGAGGCGGCTGCTGGGAGGAAGAGGGAGTCTCTGAGGGGGACAGTGGGAGACCTGGGGTCCCTACCCTTTCTCTGCCCTGGCACGTGAGGCTGGGAGTTCCGCAGACAGACAGACTGACGGACGCTCACAGCCTTGCTGGGAGTGGGGGCCCCTGTGCGGGGCGACAGGCAGTGGGTGTGGGGGAGCATCCTCGGCAAACCCCAGGGCAGTGTGGGCCGCGTGGGCAGCTGAGAAAGTGCAAACTGAGTTTCTCTCTGAGAGCCCCGCGGGTTGGCGGGCGGGGCCGGCACTGGGCCTCCGCCTCCCCCCCAGAGAAGGGGAGATGGCTGACCCGCTCCGTCCGAGGGCTGGCTGTGAAGACGGATCGGGGCCACACCTGGAAGCGCCGTGGAGCCTGGCGGGCGGGTGGTGAGCACCTGGTCCTGGTTTTGGTGACGTTTTTGCCAAAGCAGAAGGCGCAGTGCTGCCACGTCCTCTTTCCACCCGTGCAAGTGTCCTCAGGGGCTCCAGTCGCCGGGGAGACCCCGAGGGCTCTGCCACCCGCACGCCGACCGGGTCCGCCTCTCCCTCCTGGACCTCGGCCCGTCTGCGTGGAGGGTCTGCTTCCTCTGGGTCCCGTCCAGGCCACGCGGGGCAACACGGGCGGAAACGCTTTGCAAGCCTGTGTGAGGTTGTGTGTGTGAGCACGTGCATGTGTGGATATGCGGTTCGCGTGGACCCACGTGTGTGTGTGTGTATACATGTATACGAGCGTACACGTCCAGGCGTGTGCACACGCGTGCACACTGTCTCGCGAGGGGCTCCTGCGGGCGGGGCCTGCTGTCTGGGGAGCCCACGTCAAGACGCCATTTCTGCTGTTACCACGCCCGCCCCACCGTGTGGGTGATGCCGGATGAAACGTGGCCGCGGGGCCGCCGCACGGCCCGCCGGGCCAGCTGGATCCGATAATTTGTCGAGTCTTTTTTTACTCACAGGAGGCGATGCCCTATTATGGCTTCTGCCTCCCTCTATTTATATTCCCCATAGAACCCGCTTTGCTGGTGTCAGCACTTGGCCACATGCTAGTCTGAAGGGTTCTGGCCCAGCTGGGGCCCTGAGGTCCCCGGGGTGGGGCTGGCAGGGCCCTTCTCCGGGGCAGAGCCGCCACCGCCACGGGTGCGGCACAAGCCCAGGGCGCGGCCATGGTCAGGGGCAGGCGGCCAGGTTCAGGTCCTGGGGCCCTCCCACTGGCTGCACATGGAGCTGCCCGTGCCTCAGTTTCCCTCTCTGTAAGAAGGGGGTGATGATTGGATTTCCCGGAGGGTTTCGTGAGCATTCCGCGCATCGCGTGTAGGAAGCACAGAGGAACCCCGTGAGCACTGCCACGTCCTCCCTGGGCCCCGAGGCAGCGCAGGGCAGGGCCGGGGGCGGGCTGAGCGCCTGGCTCTGCTCGAGGACTGGCCGCGGTCACTCCCCGTCTGATGGGCAGCCACGCCGGTGCCTCCTGCACGGGGTGAGCACGAGAAGAGGCGACACAGACGGGGTCCCGGGGGGTGAGTTTATCGCCTCCCGCACTGTGACTTCTAGGTTCTGAGCCAGGGCGGGGGGGGGGGGGAGGGCGGGGGGCGGGGGGGGGGGCGCCTTTTTTTTGTGGGCGCACCACGTTGTCCACACCCCTCCCTGCCCTCCTCGGGCCTCCTCTACCTGACAGGGAGCAACTGGGGTCCAGACTTGGGAATGGACCCGCCCACACCTGGCCTCCCGGACATGCCCAAGGTGATGACTGACACGTTGGAGGGCACGTCCCGGGCGCTGGAGGGAAGGCTGTGGGACGGATGGGTGGGTGGACGGGTGTGTGCGGGTTCGTGGCCTGGGTGATGGGGGAACTTCGTTAGACACGGCACACAGCCTGAGCCGCCATCTCGTCAGCTTCGACCCCCCCCCACTGGATTTTCCGGCAGGTTCCCCCCTCAGTAATGACCCCACACGGGAGTCAGTGTTGCCACTCACGGTGACTCAGGCCTAAGACATGGAACCGCAGTCTGACCCACTTTTCTCCAGACTTCATTGCTCAGGACTCCACTGGCCAGAGCTCGCCGGTCCTGCCGAGTGTCTGCGCGGGAGGGGAGGGTCCCCCTCTTTTGCTTCCTGGGTCTGTGTAATTTGGGGGTAATGCTCTTCTTTCCCGCCAGCACCTTGGCCATAGGGATTCTAATAACATCTCTATTTTTGAAAGAATAAATGCCACAAAATTACTTCGGAATGTGTGTGTGTGTGTAGCAGTGTGATCTGGCCTGGCTGGTGTGGCTCAGTGGTTGAGTGTTGACCATGAACCAGGAAGTCGTGGTTCAATTCCCGGTCAGGGCACAGGCCTGGGTTGGGGGCTCGATCCCCAGGGTGGGGCTTGCAGGAGGCAGCTGATTGATGATTCTCTCTCATCATTGATGTTTCTCTCTCTCTCTCCCTTTCTCTCTGAGATCAATAAACATAAATAAATGTGAAGACTCTGGCCCTTGCATTGAAAACATGGTGCTCTCACAATGAAGGCATTTCAGCCTCCGTGGACGGTGGGCATGATTGTGCTCCCTCTGTGGTGGCGGCAGCGACGGGTAACCGAGGGGCACGTTGCCCAGGGCGGTGATCTGAGCTCCTCGAGTCTCTTTCCTGCAGAGGGTCCCGAGGGAACACAGGGGAGGCGGCTTTGGGAGGCCTGGGAGGGGCAGGAGCCATGTGTGAACCATTTGGGCACCTCTGCCTCATCAGGTCTGTGCTGGGCTCGAGCAGCAGGTGCCCAGGCGAGCAGTAGGGCGCCGTCCCGCCCTACGGGAGCTTCCGGGGCAGTGGGGGCGTCAGATCCCTGAACAGGCAGTTGCATCCAGTGAAGCAGATTGGGAGGCAGGTAGGGTGGCAGGTAGGCAGTCAGGTAGGGCATGCCACTGGCCAATCTGAGGAAGCCCCACAGGGTGGCACCTGCCAGCTCTCAAAGGGGTTCTGGCCAATCAGAGGGAGGTAACTGACAGCACCGGTGGGGCACTGGCCAATCAGCGGGAGGCAACTGCCAGCGTCAGTGGGCACTGGCCAATCAGCGGGAGGCAACTGCCAGCGTCAGTGGGGCGCTGGCCAATCAAAAGCATCGGTGGGCACTGGCCAATCAGAGGGCGGTAACTGCCAACACATGGGCGCTGGCCAATTGAGATGAGCCTGCTTGGCCAGGACCTGTGGCTTCCAGGTCCCTCGGGAGCTGGCACTCTCCCGTGTGCACGTCCTCTGGCTCCCGTGCGTGCTGCCTGGGCCGTGCTCATGGTCCTCCCTCCAACCTGGGCCAGGTGGGTGTTCGTCCTGCAGATACAGCGGGTGCCGGCTCTGCGGGCTCAGCTGGCGGGAGGAATGGCAGCCGCCTGCGCCTCCGCCTCCACTAGGTCATTACCATCAGGACACTGAGGCCAGCCGCCCGCAGAGCTGGGGAGGGGCTTCCGCAGCCTCAGCCTTGGCGGAGGGAAGTCCCCGGGGCAGCCAGGGGCCTGTGCTTCAGAAAGAGGTACCACCCTCCCCCCCTCCAGGGGTGAGAGCAGCCTCGGAGCCCTTCAGTGCCGCCTTTTCCGCTGGACGGGCGCAGGGAAGACGCTGCCTCACAGCCCTGCGCCCCGAGTCGTCTTATTTGGGGGGCTGAGCACTGTTTGCAGGGGGCCCTTTAGGGCGACGCTCTCTCCCATCTGGGTAGTCTTTGGGGGTGAGGTTGCTGGGGTCCGTGTTTACTGTTAGTTTTCTTCCTTTGCTTCCCCCCTTTCTGTTTTCTTTGGGGAGAGTCTGAGATGCGAGGGCCCCGGTTTCCTCGCCTGTGCCGTTCCTGGCCCGTCCTCCTGGGACGGGAGGCTGAGGCCACAGCCTCCGTGCCAGCCGTTCTAGGCTGCAGGGCCCCGACTGGTGTCACGCAGAGAAGGACTGAGGGACACTGTGCCTTCTCCCACCTTGAGAAGGGGTCCCCTGGAGGAGGCGGGGCCCGGAGCGCCTCCTGGCGGAAGTGCAGAGACAGGATTCCTGCATGTACGGCTTCCCAGGGAATTATTGTGATTCAGGTTCAGTTTACAGAATGGCCCTTTAGCACAGAAAGCCGCTTGGTTAGTGGCTGGGCCTCACCTGCACTTTGGGAACCCAGGGAGCATCCTGGGCACTCAGTGCGGTGGTGCCAGCGATGAGAAGGGGCCGGGCAGTGTGTGGGCGGAGCGAGGAGTGTGGGCGTGGCGTGGCGTGGGGTGTGTGGGCGGGGCGGCGGAGGGGGGGGCGGTGAGTGAAGCCCGTGCTCCGGAAGGAGGCTCTTGAGACCAAAGAGAGCAGAGGTCCTTGCAGGATCCTCCTCCCTCCTCTGGGACAGCCTGCAGGGTTCAGCCTGGATGATGGGGGGAGGGCACCTACCAGGAAGGAGCCAGGAGGGCAGAGAGGGGGCCCCCTTTAAGAAGCGGGGGTGCTGCGGCTTTCCTCTCCTGCCTGTGGGTGAGGTCTCTGCCCCGGGCTGGGCGGTGGGGGAGCGAGCTTCAGGAGGAGGCCTCCCTCCACCCCCCAGTCGGCCTGTCCTCACGCGCCCTGCAGCGGCCCTCCTGGGGACAGGCTCCCACCGCCCCTTCTGGGGCAGGGCTGGCCGATTGCAAACAGCTGCCTGGCCCGCGGCAGGGTTTACAAACGCTGGGAAGGCTGTTTTGCAAGGGCTGCGGGCACATGGCGCGGGCTCCGCTGCAGCCTGGAGAGCTGGGAAGTGAGGACAGGGGTCCCCTTGACTGTCCTGCAGGCTCCGGGCCCACCCACCACTGTGTGCTCAGGTGGGGGCCAGCTGAGGGGTGTTTGGGCCCCGGCGGGGGGTGAGGGGTGGCCAGGCCCCCGGCGGGCCCTGGGGTCCGGCACTCCCCCAGGCCTCTGCTGAGTCTAACGGCTGAAATGTGAAGTAGAGTAGGAAGAGCATATGACACACGAGGGACAGAGGGGTTGCGCCTCCTAATAAGATTTTCTGGGCCCCTTCCCTCCTCTCTGCTTCCTCCCCTCCTCCTTCCCTCCTCCTCCCTCCCTTTTACTTATCCTTAGTACTTTCATTTCACATATTGTTTTATCCTGATGACAGCCTTTTACAGGCAAGAAACCCGAGGCCCCCAGTCAGGCCAGTGTGGCTCAGTGGGTGAGCGTCGGCTCATGCATCGAAGGGTCTCGGGTTCGATTCCCGGTCAAGGGCACGTACCTGGGTTGCATGTTCGATCCCTGGCCCCTGCTCAGGATGTGTGTGGGAGGCAACATCTCTCACATTGAATTTTCTCTCTCTGTCTTCCTCTCCCTTCCTTCCTGCCTCCCACTCTCTCTAAAAATCAGTGGGGAAAAATGTCCTTGAGTGAGGATTAGCAAAATAAATAAATACAAGAAAACCCGGGCCCTCGGAGCCCACAGCAGAGCCCCCCGAGTCACGGACGTGTGGGCTCTGCCCCCTCGGGAGCAGGTGCGATGCTTAGAGCCTGAGTGAGGGCGTCTCGGCCCATCGGAGGAGACACAGTCACTTTTGTTTTTATTGATTTCAGAGAGGAAGGGAGAGGGAGAGAGAGGAGAAACATCAATGATGAGAGAGAACCATCAATCGGCTGCCCCCTGCATGCCCCACACAGGATCGAGCCCGCAAGCAGGGCCTGTGCCCCGACCATAGTGAAACCGTGACCTCTGGTCCATAGGTTGATGCTCAACCACTGAGCCCCACTGGCCGGGCCTTGGCCACGATTTCCTTTTCTCTGGGGTCTTCATCCTGCAGCAGGGCTGAGAGAGGAGGAGGGGTGGTGCGACCTGGGACCGCCACGGGTGGCCCTCCTGCCCTGTGTGTATCCTCGGGCCCTGTCGGTGTGCGCGCTGGGCCTGGTCTCGTGAGAAAGCCATCACTTGCTCCCTGTCCGTTGGTACCCACTTTCCAAGCCGCCTGAGTCCTGAGCCCCCCAGTGTCCCCCACACACGTCTGAGATGACATCTTCGGGGTCGGATCTGGAGCCTGCGTCCAGCTGCATGCGGTGTGTGTGCATGTGTGTGCGTGTGCGTGTGCATGTGTGCGTGTGTGCATGCGAGCGTGTGTGTGTGTGTGCGTGCGTGTATGTGTGTGTGTGTGTAGGGGTGAGCCGCCTTGGTCTGAGTCAGTTTTTCCATTTTAGGGGGAAGG